>NW_025544694.1:400226-788522 GCF_011800055.1 Colletotrichum gloeosporioides
TACTTTTATTAATACTATTATTTTAATTATATTATATATAGTAGATCTTTCTTTTATTTCTTCTATATTATTATTATTTTTTAATAAGAAAATATTTTTAGAACTCTTTATAATAATAGAGGTACTATAAATATATACCTTCTTTATAATATAAACTTAAAAGCTATTAAATTATTAGTTTTAAGTCTAACCTTAATAATAATAACCTTAATAATAACCTCCTTAGTAGCTTCTTTAGTAATAATAGCTTAATAAGCTCTTTTAGTAAATATAATAATCCTAATTAATAGTAAAATAGAGTATTAAAGAGGATTTCTAGTAATATCCTATATTAGTTATTATATATATTATTATTTCTATATATTATTAGTAATAAGTAATAAATAATACCTAGATAAGTTATTATCTACTTATTAAACTATATAGTAGTATTTAAGAAGTATTATAATACCCTTAGATAATAAGATTTAATAGGAATAGATTAATTAAAACTATTAAAATAGGTTAATTATTATACTATAAGTATCTATATAGTATTAAGTAAATTTTTATATATATATAGGGATTATATATATATAATTTCAGTAAAAAGGGGGGGCGGNTTTTATATATATATAGGGATTATATATATATAATTTCAGTAAAAAGGGGGGGCGGACGCTGTTAATACAACGGACTATATCCATGCTGCTAGCGGAATGAGGGCTGCGAAGTGGGGCCGAAGTGACGGACTTGATCTTTTCCATGTATCACCAAAATGACTGTCTGGACTAGGGATGCGTCTCGGTGATATCGGTCGGAATGGCTTCTCTGTCGTTCCTTGAAGCTCTGAGTCGGAGGAAGATAGGCTTAGGCGGAGGTAATGCGAGAAGGAATGGAGAAAAGTAGACGAAAATATTCAGCCATGAGTGTGACTGGAAAGGGGGCCAAGCATATAAAATGTTGAATGAAAACCTCAGACATCAGAATTGTCGTACCACCCTCACGCCACTCTTCTCTCTTGGAGTCATTGTCCTGCAAAAATCATGGCTTCTTCCTCTACCAAGCTTCTGCTGCTCAGCTCTCTGGCTGCTTTGGCCACGGCGGCTTCGTTGCCTGCCTCCAATTCGAGCCTTACCAGAGGTGCCGTGAAGGAATTTCCGGAGTGTACCTCTCTGCATGAGAGAAAGTCTTGGTATGTCACAGGGCTCTTTGCATGGCAACTTCCTGGCTAACACAGATGTTAGGACCGCCATGACCGATGTCGAGAAAAAGGCTTACATCGACGCTGAGCTTTGCCTCCAGAATAAAGCCCCTAAGCTGGGCGTGGAGGGCTCTCAGAATCTTTGGGATGATCTGATGTACGCCCACATTTACCAAGCCAACGTCATCCACAATGACGGCCCCTTTTTGCCCTGGCACAGACTTTACAGTACGTAATCCCATATTTTGTGAAGAATACTGTGACTAACACCACTGCAGTGCGTGTTCACGAAGTCTACCTTCAGACTGAGTGTGGCTATGAGGGAGGCCAACCGTACTGGAACGAGCTCGAGGACGCCGAAGCTGGTTTCCTGAACCAGTCTACCGTCTTCGATGCGGAGACTGGGTTCGGGAGCTTCAAGAACGGCGAAAACGGCTGCGTTGCGGACGGGCCTTTCGTCAACCTGACGATGCACCTAAACCAGACGAGCAACAACGCCAACTTCTGCCTCACCCGCGACTTGGACCAGGACAGCTTCTACCAGGCAAACAGCTCCTACGTCAACGAATGCATGGCAATCGACACCTACGTGGACTCTTGGAACTGCTGGGGCACCGCTCCTCATCTTGCCGGCCACATGGGCGTCGGCGGCACGGTAAGTCAAAGTCCACTGCGCTCCGTTCGTCCCATCTACAGAAGCTGACTTTCTGGATTTTAGATGCTGGACGTTGTTTCCAGCCCTGGTGACCCGCTATTCTTCCTTCACCACACGAACCTCGACCGTCTCTGGTGGGAGTGGCAGTCCGTCAACTTGACTGCGCGCCTTAACGAGATTGGCGGGCCCGTTGTCGCTTCTGATGCATTCCTCGAGATGTCCAACCTTGAATATCCCGGTGCTGACCTCCTTTATTACAACGGCGAGAACGGCGGAAACGTGACCACCATGGCGCACAACCTTTGGACCGCGGGCCTGCTGCCAAACATTACCATTGCGGATCTTATGGATGTCCGTGGTCCCATCAGCTGCGCCATCTATGTTTAGATGCAGCAGTGAGTGCTTCTGAAATAATCACTTGACCGTTCGGCTCGACTTGATGAGAATTGACGATAATACGAGGCCGAATTTTATAGGAAAAGGTACCGAGAACCTACCATTTTCGCTGTAGTTGTCGTGATCCTGGTATTTTGGATTCTTGGGGCAATTCGATTTCCATGTATATAGTTCAAATCTGTAACAAAGTCAACTTCACTTTTGATGAGGAAAAGTTCTGTAATGATTAAAGCTAGTTTGATCCATGTTGTTTTTTGGCAGAACCCAGGCTACATGATGAGTGGCTCTTATGTTGAAAATTAGGCAGCAGTGGCACGCTACCGTTTCAACTAGCGGCATCCATCCACCTCCTACTTGTTATCAATATCCAAGATTTCATCTCAATACATCTGAGGTGAAAGTTTTCTGTTTTCGTTTTTGAGCTTTTCACATACCAACATGGAGCAATCTGCTGCGCGACCTGGGGTGACTTCACCGCGTCGGACGAGACAGAGGGCCAAGTTGGCAGCAGCGGCAGCATCCTCAAGCAACGCGGGTAACAAGACGGAACTTTCTATTTCAGCAACAGAAGAAACTTCAAGGTCAGGAAGCTCTGTTATTTATTCGCTTCCCGGAAATCTCGGCAGCGGCCTCAAACCCAAAGATCTTTCCAGACAAGACCTCCGACTTCTCCTGAAAAAGCGCCGGCTGCTGCTAGAAAATCAGATCTTGATTCCAGAAGACATGCAAATGAAGGGGCTTTCGTCCTCAGTGATAGCTACTCTCGTTTTCGCCCAAGAGGAAGCCGGCACCGCAGTCTGCATCTCCCCGGACGGCCTTCTCCTCACGTGCTCTCACTGCATAGCCGAAACCGCCGACGACTTTGATGCCACAGAAAGCCACTGGCTCCTCTTTGCCTCTGGCCGAGTAGTGGAAGCAAAGCCGCTGGCATGGGATGCCAGACGGGATTTGGCTCTCTTGAAAATTGTGGCGGCCCAGGAACCTCCATTAACCTCATCCGCGTCTCCAGCAACCAGTACATTCCCCTTCATCCCAACGGCCGTCTTCGCTCCACCTCTCAAGTCCCGGCTCATATGCGTTGGTCACCCAGGAAGTGAAGACTTTGAAGCTTCAGAGCCAGGCGTCAAGACCGGTTATGATGTTCTCCACCTTAGCACCGGGACTTTTAGGGGCTGCGCTGAGGGGCAGGAAGTGCAGGATAATTCAGAGGTTGGGGCGTTGATGCATACCTGCTGGACTTATTGGGGACATTCGGGGGCACCTCTAATCGACAGAAAGTCTGGAAAGCTGATTGGTCTGCATTCCTCATGGGACGATGAGACGGGCATGCGGAGGGGCGTTGCGTTGGAAGCTATTCAGGGGTTCTTGGCAGAGAACCAACAACACATCGATGAGAATCTCGAAAGAAACTGATTTCTCAGAAAATTACTACGTCCCAAATTCAATCTCGACTTTGCTCAAAAGCTGGCGGCGACCCACTTCTTCCATGTGTTGTCGTTCAGAGGAAAGAGCGAGGTTGAGAGGGGAGCGACGTTCCTACCTGAGACGAACGGCTTCAACTTCCCACACACCCCTCCTGCCTGTTGTCAACAGTCTGCCCTCGCACCTTTTCTCTAGCCAAAAGATCGAGAGGAAAACTTCTTCTCGTTTTCAAAATTCCTTACCCTCTCCACCAAAACCCATATCCAACTCAACAACCAGGACAAGGGCTCCATCTATCCCAGCACCAACGCGCGCCAAAGTTCCAAATACCTTCGTTATCCCAGAATTGTTCGTCACTTATTTTCTCACAGCAAGACAATGCAGCCATTGTTCTTCACATAGTCTGAAGGAAACTGCATGTGAACCACTGTCCAAAAACCCAGAGCGCGCCTCTCACGACGCCCACTCTCAAAGACCAACGCGTAAGTCATCAAAGCCATCCTGACAACACAATGCGAGCGCGTAACTGACAGACACAGCCGCGCACTTGTACTCCTCGTCGCCCGGGTCTCAACCATCTGCCTACCCGGCCAACCGCTACGATGGCTCCCATCCCTCTCCCCACCTCCCATGTGGCTCCTCACTCTGTCGAACCCTCCCACAAGGCAACCCCTCTCCTCGAAACCTGGATCCTATCCGACCATAGTGCAATCGTACAAATCGGGAAGGGCTTCCTCGTAGGATCACTCATCGGCTTCATCATAGCTTGTGCTCTCTGCTTCTGGTATCCCTGCATTCACTTCTACTACGCCCTACCCGGCGAAGACTACCACAGCTTCCACATGCCCGACTATCGCAACTTCCGTCTGCGCCTCCGGCCTCGCGGTGGCTTCCGCGACTTCGCCCGCCGCAGGCTGCGTCTCTTCTTCCTGGGCCGCGAGGAGCGGACCATCGGCTCGCGCACCGACGACGAGGAGATTGTTGACCTCGAAGCCGGTAACAATATCCCGCTTCAGCAGGGCGTGAACCAAGGACTGCGCTCCGAGTCTGCCGCCCAGCAGAACGACCGGCCGGTTTTCCAGGGATTGTTCATGTTCAACCATCCCACCATCCCCGAGCCCATCTCTCCCCAGACGAGCGCCACCCCAGAGATCACCATCACCCCTCCTCCCGCCGTTGCCGCCCGTCCCCGCGACATCGCCCACGAGAACGCCCAGAACGCCCGCGTCCGTCAGCAGACCATCGACAGCATCACCTGCCCCCGCGAGCGCGCCCTCCAGCAGGAGTTTGAGAGCAACCTCCGCGAGATCGAGCGCCGCACCGAGCAGTCCCCGGCCACAATGCCGCCCATCGGTCCCAACGGCCACTTCACGCCTCGCCACAGCATGGACGCCGTCCGTCCTCAGCAGAGCGAGGAGGAGACCAGCGGCGGCGCCCCCTTCTGGGGCTGGCTCCGCTTCCCCCGCGCCCGCTCTGAGTGAACTCTCCCCGGAAGAGGTCACAAGAACGACGGCGGGTGAGAACGCATACGATCAGATGATTTATGAGATCAACGACGAGACGACATCCCGTAACAAGGGCGCATGATACCAACGGCAGGAAAGCTCAGGATGAAAATTGGGGATGGAAAGGATTGGAAGGAGACTTGGGTTCCGGATGGCAGGGATATGGGACCAACATCGCGTGTAGGAATAGAGTAACACCCCAGATCCAGACGAAGGAGACGACGAATTTTGTTCTTGAGACAAGACGAGAGATGGATACAGAGACCACGGATCTGGGTTTGCCACGCAAAAAGCTGCAGGAAACGAGCAGTACCATGTCAGATAAAAACTCGATACTTGAAAAAGTTTGCTCTTCCCAGGACAATCACCTGCTTCGTCGAGATGCCCAAACTTCTGCTCCGCACATTAAATTACTGGCAGGAGCAAAAAAACAAGACTCGTGCTTTCCAAAGAGAGAAAGAAATCTGTTTATAACCTAATAAACCGTCCAACTCGAGCAAGCACCCCGGAAACCCCCGCGTGCTTCGTTTGACAATCGAGTGCTGAAAAGGGTATCTAAATCCATACTTCTTGCCGCCAATCTCATAAGGTAAGGAACGAAAACTCGTACCAAAACATAACCAAAAAACACCTTCGTGTCGAAGACGCGAAGTACTTCGAGCTAAGCAATAAAAATAATTAGAAAGCCAATGCTAGCGTCCGTACCCCATATTCAATCATCACCCCAAATTTTCCAAACGAGAAGTTGCTGTTTTTCGCAAGTCTTGCTCGGTTTTCGACGACGTCACGCCGTCTTTTTTTGCCAAAGTGCAATTTTTGAACCCCGCTTTTGCTATTTTGTCTTCCGTTGCCCAATTTTGTGTATATCGTCATCCCTCCTGGGGGTCATCAATACTTTTGTAGCCCTGTCTGGGTTCAGGGGTATGATGGCGCGCCGTTCGTGCCGTCCATGACATTGAAATTATCCATGGCCATGTACTCAAGGAGGTCGAGGCCTCCGACGTTTACGCCCTCGGCCGTCATGGCCACGGCGGTGTTGTCCATGTTCTGGAAAAAGGCAGGGCCCGTGGGCAGATACCACATCTCGTTGCTGGGGTTGCTCCAGTCTGTCGAGTCGAAGAGGTTGTCCATGCCGGTCGTGGAGCCTGCTGTGTTGTTGGTGTTGTTCGTGTTCGTGTTGTTGCTGGTGTTTTCGGGGTGAGGCGCCGGTGTAGAAGGACCCAGAACAGAGGCGGCACCGGACGGGTAGGGAAAGTTGCCTGTGGTGAGGTCGAAGGGTGTTGCGGATATGGCGTTCGGGTCTTCTGCTTCTTTGTCAGTCAATGAAGTCGGCAGGGAAGTGTACCAAGTCTTACCGTGCGGGTTGAGTCCATTCCGTAGTTTCGTTGCGTGGTTGGACCAGGTCTGGCCGTTGACGCCGTTAGCCATCTGCCCATCCGCAGCACCGGTGCCATCAGTGACGCCATGGGGATCCGGGCTTCTTCCATCCGCGGATGCGTGACCTAGAGTAGGCGCCTGGATGAACCGGTTGCGAAGACGACGGGTCAAAGACTCAAGCAAGTCGGCAAAGCGAATGCCCAAATGAACATCGTCAACGACGCAGTTGCGGAGGGCCTCGACAGTCTGGTCCATCAAGTCAATGCTCATTTTGACATCAGACCGCGGCGCACCAAGAGCGAAGGTCTTGAGCAGGAACATAGCGCCGCTGATGATGCGGAAGTATGTCCGCACGGGAGCGTGCTTGAGGTACTCTCCTGGGAGAAGCCCCTCCACCACCGTTCTGAGAAGGTTGCGGCTACCGCTGATGACTTCTTTGATGTATTCCTGATCAGTCGCACCAAAGCCACCCAACTGGCCCAGAGGCAGCTTTCCAAAGTAGTTTTGAGTCTGAGGCGAGAGTTGTGCAGCGCTCCCTGCGTTATGATTGCCGTGCGCGCCGTGCCCGGCGTGCGCAGTATTTCCAGCATTGTTGGTGCACCGCTCGACGACTGCCTGCAAAGACAGCGAGTTGACATAGATGCGCACATACTCGTACTCGATGGTCAGGATATGTCTGATGTACGGCGGCAGCCTGTACCGCTCAAACTCCTTCCACCAATCTTGCAGAAGAGGTTGGAAATCCTTCAGAAGCTCGGTATACTTGCCGCTCTGGATGATGTCGGTCGTGTGCTTCCTTGACCTGAAGAACTTTTCATTGCCGATGTGCATGGCATTGCTGATACCGGCCCAGCAGTGGATGATCTGATCGTCAAGCTCCAGGTCCGGGATGTAGTTGAAAGCATTGGACAGGGAGGATGGGTTGGTACCGGGTGTTGTGCCTTCAGTCGATGTCGGTCGTCGACGGGTCACGGCGGGGTCGCTCTTGCGGAGGACCTCTGGAACCATGCTCGTCCAGCCAAGGCGGCCGGCCAATTGGGTCAAGTAGATCAACAGCAGCCGCTTGATGCGGTTTGCGCGCTGCCTGTAGGTTTCCTCTTCATATTCAGGGCGGGTGATTGCGCCGTCACGAAGCAGCTCATCAATGTCGTCAAACACTCCGAGCTCATATGCAAGGCCCATCGCGGTGCTGAGAAGCATCCAACACATTCTGTCACTCCTCCACGCAGGTTCGAGCCAGCTGTCAAGTCTCCGGCCGCCAATATTGGCCGAAGGCCGCTGGTTTCCGTTCTCATCGGTGCTGATCAAATCACTACCCTCATATGATGGGAGCATGAGCTCGTCGATGGCCTCGGCAGGAGGAAAGTGGAGCGCGCGGGGGTGCCACTCGGTCAAGATCATGAGAGACTCGACAGTTCCCAGCGTCCGCAGACTTCCCTTCCTCATTCCACGCCAAGGTGCCGTGCTGCTGGTTTGATCTTCTATGACGGATGAAGCTCCAGCCATTGCCGCCGTAAATCCGCCACCGAAAGCCTCCTGGCCCCAAAGACACCTCTCAATCATCCCTCGCAGATAGGTCCAGAGCTGTTCATGGATTGCATGAGACCGGCAATGTCCACCAGTTCCCGGGATCTTTCGATATCTAGATGAAATGGTGAGGAGGGTGATTGTGAGAATCGGCTCCTCCGTGAGAAGAGTAAGATGCGACGCAGGGTTTCGGAATGTCGGTGGCGAGATGGGTGTTAGCGGGGAAAGATATTCGTAGTAGCTGCTGTGGTCAGTACCGTATCACGTCTCGGGTAACATGAGGACTTACTAGTCGATGTAGTCAATGGCCTCCTGCGCAGAGAACCAGCCAGCCCTGACGAACCTGAATCTGCCCCAAGCCTTGATGGCATCTTGGTATCCAGGTTCCCCAGAGAGATCCCGCTTCGTCAGCTCGGGGTCGATGATTGGGGGCTCCGGCTTGGTTGACACAGAGGGACGGCCGGCGCTCGCAGGCTTCATGGTCGCGCCCGGAGTCACAATCATGGGCTGTGGAGGCAGGGCCGGTATAGATGCGACACTCTCGTGGCGCTTGTGGTTCGTCACGGGGCTGTGAGCCGGGAGAGGGTAAGCAGCCGCGTCTTGGGACTGGCGGAGCTGGACTGACCTATCCGTGGCCGCCTTATACAGCAGGTCCAAAGCATCGTGGGGTCCGTATACGCCGGGGCGCATGAGGTCTTGGGCCTCCGCGTTCTCGAGATGGGCGTTGGGCTCGTCCTCGAAGGTGCCAAACTCTGCGCGGCGCGTGCTATCGGCCTGGCTGACGGTGCTCGGGGTAACAGCGCCGCGCGAGCCAGAGGGGATGCCGGGGTCGGTCGGTCGACGGAGGGGTTGGTTTCGGCCGATGGAACCGCCGGGGGTCAAGGGAACTTCGCTATAGAGTCGGCGGTCGATGGCGACCGGGGGGCTGTCTTCGACGTGGAGGCGCTTACGGCCATTGCGGATGGTGTATTCGTCAATGTCTTCAGGTTCGTCGGCACCGTCTTCCGTCTTGCGCTTTCGTCGGGTCGCGCTGAAGTAGCATTCTTTGCTCTCGCGTCGGCATCGCACGCAGGGCGGATCGTGGGGGTTGTCGACGCTTCCCAAATCGCAACGGACCTTTCTACGGCGACACGGAATACAGGCCTGGTAAACGCGTTTGTGTTGGGGTGCAGCAGGCTGGGAGGCAGCGGTTGCTGTCGGCGCGGATGGGGCAGCAGCGGCAGCGTTTGTTGAAGGAGCAGAAGATACAGTCGGGCTCAGGCTGGATGCTGTCTGGGCTGGGTATTGGGCCATGATGGGCCGAACAGCGGTGCTGCACTCGTGGGTCGATGGCACGACTGGATTGTCTGCTTGAGGATTGACTCGGTCGGTTTGCAACGGGATTATGGAGGGGGGAATAAACACTGAAGCGGCTTGGGGTGGGAAGCCGCAAAAAAACGGCGGGCCCTGGGTTTTGTCGGCAACCTTTGGCTGGGAGGTGGGACCTCTGCGACCTCAACGTCGGCCTGTGACTGGTGCTTTGCCTTAGCTCTCAGAAAGTGGGTGCGGGGTTGGCAAGGTGGAAAATACGTACAGATGTAGGGTACTTTGCAGGCCCGGTATCCGTACTGGAAAAGAAGGTACCTTGAAGCTCTCTTCCCAGCTAAAATAAGCTGGGCAGGTGGAATTCTCGGCGTTGATTGCTAACCTACCTACCTGATAAGGTAGCCGGTACGTACCGTCAGACCCTCTGCCTTACCTTAAACACCGACACCGACGGGAGACGGGGACACCAAAGACTCTCAACACCGAGAGGTGGTAAGCTGCGATCCCTCGTCTGGTATTCGCGGAGACGGTTTCCCAAACACGGGGCGTATGGGTACTCGTGCGCTGCACCTCACGCACTGCTGGGACACGATCCCGCAACGAGAGCAACGATTGAGGGTTTGCTGGACGGGAGAGCCCCCCAAGAATCCCAACGGACGTTTGCTCGGCTTGCTGCTGACCCCGTGGGGGACTTATTGTTTGGGGTTTGCTTCGGGGTAAGACAACACGGTATCGAAAAGATAACGGCCGTCGTCAACGAAGGCGGGATAACTAACGGTTGCCGTGCTCTGATTGGTGGACGTCGAGAATGCCCAATTCAAAAATTGACAATAAATGGCAGAAATGGTGTAACAACAAACGGGCAGACGACCACGGGAGGGATCAAAGGCACAATCGACCAGATTACGATGCATTTGAGATGTAGGAAGAGAGATTCGCATCACCAGACACACAACAGCTTGGCTGGAAGCTCCAGGGTTGATGATGATGCATCGGCCACAGCAGCTGGTATACACACGAGACACGCAACAGCCTCTAACGTTCATTTCAATACATAATGGCTTACCGTCTAGACGACGCGTTATGTAAAAGGTTCCCCAAAGTACCCGGGCCCTTCCTTATGTGCGGCATCGTATTCCTGCCTTCCCGATCTTGCCTGGCTGGCACCCATTTTCCCCGCCTCAAGGACCAACCCCAGCAGCACCGTAACACGCCGCCTGGGCGCCGCGCCAAAGAGGTAGGTCGGGTTCCAGACTCCAGTCCCTCTCGTCTCGGCCCCCTCGGTGTAAGGTAAGGCAAAGGTGAGGTCACCTGAATCACTTGCCATGCGCAGAGCAAAGCCAAGGTAAGGTAACAAAGCAAACTTGCCCAGCCATGCCACCCGCCCCCGCCCCAGATCGGAGGACCTGGAGTAACAAAGCTGGAGAGAAATCCTGGGGATTTGGAGAAACACAGGGGAGCCCGGGCCAACCGGCATTCAGTACTTACAGCGTACAGAGGGCATACCTCCTTCTACCTGTTGCTGTAAGTACAATTACGAATCACCTGCAGTCCCAACATAAATTCCGTTCTCCTGAAGCACCTGAGAACTCAAAAGCTCCAATCCCTTCGAGTTGCGCCCATCATCCCGTTCGCTCTGGATGCTCCGGGTGCTCTGGCCGCTATCCCTGCATCGCACCAGTGTGAGCTTCTGCTGCGTTGTCAACCCGCCCAAGCTTCCCCGGCTCCTAACCCCGCGCCGCCACCTGCGGCAGCTCGAGGTCACGTTGACCACTGGGCGCAGCTGGTCACGTTCACCGTCCAAAAGAGATCCGAGCTTTGGATACTGTCTTTGCCTTTACCCTTACCTTTACCTTTACCTGCCAGTCCTCGTGGTCCCGACAAATCGTTACAGATCTGAACATGCGTATCTCGTCCCAAATTGAATCCCCGTCTCGGAGATCTGGGCAATGACACATGGGACTTGGGATATTGCCAAGATAGTGACCGACATGGCCCCAAAGAAAGACGAATATTCTGCCCTTCATCTCTACACTCGAGCTGATTACGGGGCGAATGAAACTCTATGCAGGTACCGGCAAGCCGTTCTACCTGCCCCGTGATTTGTTTTCGGAATGCCAGCTTGTCTCTCGGCGCCAAAAGAGACTCTGGTGACGACACATTGACGTCCTCACTCTAGGATGTATATAATAGACCATGGTGGACCACTAACTTCTCGGATGGCCTTGCTGATTTACTTCTTGAATATGCAATTGCATCATGTCATTGTAGGGACAGCTCAGCGCCGCTGGACATGACATTGCAGCCTCCGACAGGCCATGTCAATGTTAAACGACGACTCAGAGTACGGTGGTTGTAGTCGTTAGCTGACAATCAGACGTCAGTGCAACTAACATGGGGAGGGCTCATAACAAGCACCATGATCGCAGGTAAAGCCATTTGATAGCTAGATGTACAGATAACCTACAATAAGCACCCTTCCCCATCGGGCCGGCTCATTGCCTTATGCTTGCTAACCCCTGTTTCTGAACTCCTGATAACCTCTGCCTCGAGACATCTTGCAATGCCGCCCCGTGCATGAGCCATCGACACAATCGCAAGTCGCTCACTTTGAGACAGTTGAAGCAGTCAAGCCTATTATCAACTGCGTCACTGTACCTAGGCCTTCTTCGCCTTGGCGGCCGTGTCAGTCTGCTCCACCTCCGTAGGTAAAGGTGCAGGAGGAGCATCGCGGGCGATCTCCGGAGACTCAGTGTTTTCTTCAATGGGTCCGGGCTCTTCCTCGAGCGTCCCATCTAACGTCGTGGGCTTGAAGTCCCCATTGTCAATGGACGCCGGGTCATGTCCGCGTCCACTGTTGCTCGCCGACACGCCAATAGCAGGCGTTCCTCCGTCTGCAATCTTTTTCTTCGTCTCTGAAACGATCTTTTCGGCCTCGCTGACCTTGGCCGCAGTCGTGGGAGGTCGTTCCACGCCAATGGAGCTTTCCTTGTCGTTTTGGCTCTCTAACAGCGCAGCCTTATCCAAACGCACAATCATACAAGACAAATTATCGGTACTGAAACGATTCAACGCATGGTCGACCAGAAGCTTCGAAGCCTCAACCGGGTCCTCTATATTGCGAACGAGATCAACCGCTTCTTGATCAGAGCAAACATCCCAAAGCTGTTAATTTGTTAGTAATGTCCAAAAAGTCAGGCGTCGAGAAACTTACTCCATCACATGCTATAATGATGAACTCGTCACTCTCAGGTTGGATAACGGTCTCGGTTGTGTACGGATGCCCAGTGACAAGATCCTTCATATAGGTATCGCCAAGGGCTCTCGTGACAGCCAGCACGCCATTCACGCGGTTGTTGAGTATCAGACCGCCAGCGTTAGCTATACGTTTACCCTCATTCTCATCACTACCCTTGTGGTCGTATGACAGACGCAAGGCTTTGCCAGAGCGGCAGAGGATGATGCGCGCGTCTCCGACGTTGGCCGTGTAAAGAACGCGCTGGCGGCTAGCCGAGCTCTTCAACTTGGCGTGTGCAGCCTCCGGGCTGTTTGCAGAGGCGGCCTTGTCGCCGGTTGGCTCCTCTGAATTGGACTTGACAGCCTTGGTGGCCGCTGCGGTGGCCGGCGCAATGGCCTGAGAACCAGTCGCAGATCGATCGCTTGGTACTCTGTCCTCCCAACGCAACACAGCGACAGCAGCGGTGCATCCACTGTTCTTAAGAGGGAGCTTTTCCAACTGCGCGTCGACTGAAGTGAAGGTTTGGTCGAGTAGCTCTGGGATGGGGCCGTTGGGGTTCTTCCGGATGGTGTCCTCCAAGATGATGTGCAACTTCTTTCCACACCAGTCTGCTGCAAAAGTTCCCGCGTGACCATCGAAGATGGCAAAGTATCCGTTGTCCGTCTCAACCATGTCCTGAGAAGCATCCTTGTCATCGGCAGCATCACTCTTTTTACTGTCGAGGACAGGAGCCGGGGTGTAGAGGAAGTTGTACAGGAAAGCGTGGGTATCCTCCATCGTCCGGCGGCACTTCTTGTTCCTATCTTCCCAGACGCCGACACGGAACGTGGAGCGCGGTCCGGGAATAGACTCTCCGGCCGAGTTGTTATGCTGACCCTGGGGCACGACGAGTGCGGGGTCCTGCTTGCCCAGCTTCTGCAACGGAGTCTGCGCGCTCACATCCGAGTTGGATCGGCCAACCTGAGAGAAATTCAACGTGTTCTTGGCGTGAGCCAGCAGGCCGGCAGCCTTGCTCGAGACGCCGCTAGCCCGGCGTTTTTTATCGGCGGCTCCATCGGTCTGACGTCCTGGGGGACTACTATTTCCACTCCTCTTGTCTCCGCTGACGACCTGATCGGTAGCCTTGGGCTGAGCCTTCTCGGAGTCGGGCGAGGGCGACTTGCGATCTTCCTTGGAGTCGCTCTCCGCCTTGGGCGCTGAACTTGAGCCGCCGCCGAACATTCTAGTCAGCAGACCACTCCCCTGGTTGGAGAGGCTGCGACGCTTGCTTCCTGCCAGTTTAAAAAGCCTTCAAAGGATTCAAGGGTACCGTCCCGGGCGCGCGATCAGTTGAGTACGATAGGATCGTAGGAAGTCTGTATGTTCGTCGTCGGTGTATATTGTCGCCGGGAAAGGGGTCGCAAGGCCAGGATATCTGCGAGAGGGACAGGCGGTGTTAGCTTTAGAGTTGCAAGCAAGCAATGTTCGTCGGATTCATGGAGGGGCAAAGTGGTCCGAGGCCGACCGGGAGCTAGGAAGTAAGTCGGGTCCGAGCTAGATGCAGATGAAGCGTCGGGTAGGAGAAGCAAGGGAAGAACAATGTGGACAGGCTAGATCTTTAAGCAGCAAAGCAATATCGCCACATAAGCGCCGGCTGGTGGCCGCAATGGAGTTGGATATCAAGACAGGAGATGGGATGGGGTAGGGCTGCGAGAGGCTTCTTGAAGATTGCGCGCAAAAGGACGATGCGAGATAGAAAGGCGGGAACATGCAGAATGCCAATGTCAGGAGCGTGATGTCTCTGTGCATAGATGGTGCTCCAGGGTTGATAGGTGACGTAGGCTCATTGATATTCGGAAGGGGGGGAATCAAGATGGGAAGCACCAGGACTCACAAAAGTGACGTACCCACCGAGACGGAGGAGCGGGAGGACGTCGATGGTAGGTGGTTGAAGAGCGAGAAAGGGACGGCTCGGAGGAGATCTGGAGGCGCAGTTTGCCAACGGGATGGCAAAGGCTGCGATGTCGTCTGGGAGAAGAGCGGGTTGGTCAGATTTGAAGTGAGATGAGGTGAAAGGAAGTTCGGAGACAAGGTTGTGGTGAGGCAGCAGATGCGGATGCGAATGTTGCGGCGCTGGGCTGGGCTGGACTTGGGCGGGCGCTGCGTTACGCTGTGGCTCTCCGCAGTGGGCAGCAGTGGCAGAGGAGGGGGAGGGGATGTTTGGTTGGAGGGGAAAGGGCCAGGAAGAGCGACGTGGACCGGGTAAGGTACGAATACCTAGGTACCTTACCACCTTACCTTACGCAGGTGTGGTCGTGGACGTCCACCTGAGAAAGAGAAAGGCGGGAACCACGATTCGCAGGGTCGCTTTATTAGCGGCGCTTACCTTGACTCCGTTACGGGGAGGGGTCCTTCCAATCCCTGCAACTTATGAAGTACTTGGATTGCTGGACTGGCTGTTGGGTCGTTGTCGGGGTCAAAGGTGTTTCTGCAATGCGCTGCTGAGATACCTTTACGCTCTGTCGTGGATTCGACCCAAACGAAGGGGCTTAGGCGGGCGGGATCTGAATCCCGGCCAAGAAACGTACGGGCACACGGGGGCGTTTAAACTGTCGTGGAGTGTCTGATGTCCGGTACGCGGTTTGGGACTCCCGGGACGAGAGAGGGAACCTTGGAGGAGGAATGGATGGGATGGGATGGATTAAGAGAAACCAAACTAGCCCGTCCGCCCTTTCTTCTGCCCTCGCGTCTTTCCTTCTTTTTGCTGAGGTAAACCAGTGGAAGGCCACCCGTGGACTGGACCTGCCCTGACGGGTCTGGAAGGGAAGCGCGAGATGGCCGAGTGACCTCACTCTGAGACCCAATGCTGCAAACATGCTAGTCGAACTAGGCCTTTCCTATGCCGATCACCAGCCCCAGAGTCCCGGGCTCGATCTCTTTCTTTCTCACGATGGAGGCTGCCGGCCGCTACCCAACGCTTCTTTTTGTTGTTGCCCATCATGAACTCGCCAAAGAGCTTGAGGATGAAAAATCGGCGAACCTAGGTATTCTACGACGAACGCATGGATGGGTTTCTCACATTGCATGAACCGTTCGAGAACACCTCCAACTCGCTTACCCCTTCTGGCACCGCCCGTCAGTCGGGATCATGCCGTGTAAGAGACTCAAAGCACCTTCCTACGCCGAACTGGATTTCCTTACCTGCTCCCACGAACCCGTCGCTTTCATCCATTGCTGCTAAGGCCGCGATGAGGCCCCTCTTGTGAAGCTTAGATTGGGTTGCCAAGCAGCTTGGGCCTTCGCTGCCTCTAGGCTGATAGAGCGGTGTTGAGTTTTTTGGTCAAAGGATAACTAAATTAGCACCTTTACCCAGCAGCCGCCCACTGCGTCGGTTACTAAGGCAAGGGACAGATGCAGTGGAGGCTATTCTCATGACACCGCATATCATCTTCAGCACATCGCTTTTCGCGTCGTCTGCTGGACGTCTTTACTCAGCTCCCACGGCAGTGTTGGCATGACAGCTCAGCTTCGGAACCCTGGACAGGAGCGGGGAAGGTTCAGGTACGTTAGGCAGGTACCCTACCCTACCTTGCCCTGTTGTTGATATTTTTGACATTTTTACCCTCACGGGCGCCAGCAAACAACGTGCCCGAGAATTCGGGGTCCAAGTTGGGGTCCGGTTCGCTGGGTTGGGCTGGGCTGAGAGATCCGACAAAAGAAGCCAGGCCCACATTTGCGAAAGCGACAGCGTCATGCTGACTCGGGGGAGTCCTGCCGACATGGCATTCTGCAAATCGTGTCTGTTGTGTGTTCATCATGTGTGCCTGGGCCATCTGGCTTGGTGTCCACTTGGGATCTGTTTATTGCCGTGGCATCCAGCTGCCACAGGATGCTCTTGAGGTCCCCGGCATAACTTTTTTTTTAGCGTTGATGGCTCCAGTGTCACACATCACGGAGAGGAGGCACGTTGACAGAGTATCTTCGATTATGGCAGATCTACTTCAAAATAGTAGGTAGTGAGTGCGGTGGCAACGCATGTCCACCCCAGGCAGAACTGCATGCTGTGGTCTTACCCCCAAAGCAGCAGCTCGGTTTACTCGCCCCGATGGCAGGTACTCGTGGGAAACGCAGCCATCTTAGCGGGGCACCTGAATTGCTGTGGACAAATGACGCAATGTTCCGAAGCAACCTGCCGGATGCCAGCGCAGAGCGTGCCCACCGACACAATTTCATGGTTGCTGCATGAAAAACGAGACGCCGCTTAATGGAAAAGAAAATAAGTGCGCCTCCCCTTATCCTAGGGACTCCGTACCGTATGTGACAAAACAAGCTAGCTGCCCAGGATCCCTCATCATCCATCGTTGCTGTCCGCAAAACATCGTGACCGCTTCATTGAGTGTTACTATGGCTACCGCCTGAGACTGTCAAGACGGGCCTGGAGGTCGTCGTCGCCGGGATCCGCACCTCCACCTCCTCCGCCGACTGCTTGAGCAATCCTGCTCTCCGGCACCGCCGCGGTTTGCATCCCGGACGGTGTTTCGCCGAGCTGCAAGGGCCGTTGTTAGCCTACCGTAGTACGTCCCGAAGTCGGCACGCATGCTTACCGCTGATGTCAAGTCAACCCCGATCTCCTCCAGAACTTGCTCCACAACCTCCTCGCCCTCCTCCTCGGCGCCAACGTCCATGGCATCATCAATGGCGTCGTCCATCATCTCCTGTCTTTGGTCCATGATATCGTTCTCGCGCTCGAATTCCATGGCGATGCGCTGGAGGGCGGGGAGGTTCATCGATCGGTTCATGCTGCCCAGGGCCACGGTTGCGCCCTTCATGGCTTGCATCATCTGCTCGTTGGTGCGATAGGTCTGTCGCGAGTTTACAGTCAGTCAATCGTCCTGGGAAGCCATCTGGGATGTCGTACCTGCAGCCTAAGCGAGATCTTTTGCAGCTGGCTGCGCATTCCATAGAACTTCTCGATGTACCTATTGATAGCATCCATCAGTACTATTGTCAATTGTCAAGTTGATGCTTAACCGACCTCCTTGTGCGGACAAGATCCTTCGCCTGGATCTTGCAAGCACCCATCTGTCCCTTCTGCGCGCTTTGCTTGATCTGGGTGATCAACTGCTTTTCTTGCTTCTCAAGCTTGACTCGGATCTGGTCCAGCTCGCGGATAGCCTTGTCCAGCATGCGTTGGTTCTTGCGCAGACGCTCCGCGGGCGTCATGCGCTTGCCGAACATGTACTCCAGAATCTGTTGTCGCAAGATTAGCACCTGGGCCGTGGCGGGGAAGAGGCACACAACGTACGTTCATGGTGGAGGTTGGGGACCGTTTCAGCCAGACGAAGAGTAATTGTTTCGACGGTGCACCTACGCAGCAGTCCGATAGACGATGGATCGGTCGCTTGTTTCGTTTGGGGGTTGTCGTCGGGAAAGTTGATAGAGACTCAGGTTGCCTGGCAGGCACTCACGTAACGGGCAACGGAACGAGGTCAAGTCAGAGGCAGGTAGGTACGTACAATAGCTTGGCACGGCGTAACGTAGGCGAGCCCATGTGCCAGCCTTCCAGGGATTCCAAGAAACATGGGCGATTACGCTGTGACAGGCGCCCAGCCAGTCCAAGGGCGCCACACAGGTGCCCGCCTTCTGGAGAGCCCGTTGATTAGATAAGGCTCTTTTTTTTCGGCCGCGGTATTTTCCCGGGTGGCTCGACTGGACTGGACGTGACGGGACGGAACAAGAACTCGAGCCAATGGGTGGTGCGCCGCGACCAACAGGGTGGAGGAAATTTGCCGCTCCGCCCAAAATCATGCGCTGGGAATTCTTCGTTAGTGACGAGCTTCCCTAAAAACAATTCGCGGGTGGTAAAACTTCCACCGCCACTTTCCACACATACTCGACCCTTTCACCCCTCACATACACCACGCCCTCGACCATGCTCTTACCACCCTCAACCGACCGAAAATGAGCCAAGATTATTTCTCGAAGAAGGGCAAGGCCCCGATGGACCAAGAGGTCGACAGAGACGATTCCGACAGCACGCCGCAGCATCCGTCATCTGGCAGACATCACTACATGACTGTAGGCTCTGGCTCCACTTCTGTCCACGCCGCCCAACTCCAAAACCTCCTCGACAACGATTCCGGCTATGGAGGCAGCATCGCTAATGGCGAGGCTCTGTCCGCCGCGGACCGTCATATTCCAACTGCCGCCAACGGTCACCTCTCTGAAGCTGACCGCCGTTCTCAGGCCGGTGCCATTCACCAGCTGTGGTATAACGCCCACCGGGTGACACTCGGCCGCTCGATCAATAAGGTTATCGAGCTATTGAAGGAGCTGCAGGAGATGAACGTCTCATGGCCCGCACATTACCCCTCCGTCACCCGGGCGGAGAAGACTTCCCGGCCGGCCATGGGCCACGCATTCTCGACTGCCGGCGACGTCCATGGATCTGCTTCCTCGGTTCCTACCTCCCCGACGTCGCCTCCCTCAATTCGACGATCTCTGACCTCGGTCGAAAGCGCCGAATCGAGCCGGGCACAGGACAGGCGCCCCGCGGAGGAACCCCGCCTCGTTACACCGCAGATCGCCCAAGATTTCTCGATTTTGAAGCTGGATTTGAAGCTAGGGTCTCTTCACCAAGCGGAGCTCGTGCACTCTTTGGAGAAGGGCTCTATCGCCTCGCTGTTGGATGGCAAGATTAGCTCGAGCATTCGACATCTTCTCAACTTACGCGAACGAATCGAAGATACGTCAAGCAAGGTCTTGGTTACGGGAGACCTCAACGCTGGAAAGTCGACATTTTGCAACGCCCTTCTGCGGAGGAAGATTTTGCCCGAGGACCAGCAGCCGTGCACAGCCATTTTTTGCGAGGTATTGGACGCTAGGGAGAACGGCGGTCTCGAGGAGGTTCATGCTGTCCATAAGGATGCGACGTACGACCGACACGACGAGAGCTCATACGACGTCTACAAGCTGTCACAGTTGGAGGACATTGTCATCGAGAACGACAAGTACACTCAGTGCAAGGTCTACGTCAAGGATGTGCGGACTATTGACGAGTCGCTGCTCAACAACGGTGTGGTGGATATTGCTCTGATCGATGCTCCTGGACTGAACTCGGACACGACCAAGACAACCGCTGTATTTGCCCGGCAGGAGGAGATTGACGTCGTTGTGTTCGTGGTTTCTGCAGCAAACCACTTCACGATGACTGCCAAGGAGTTCATCTGGGCCGCCGCCGCAGAGAAGGCGTACCTCTTCATTGTGGTGAATGGCTACGACAATATCAGAGACAAGAACCGGTGCCAGAAGATGATTCTGGACCAGGTCCACGGACTCAGCCCGAGGACGCACAAGGAGTCTTCGGAACTGGTTCACTTTGTGTCCAGTAACGCTGTGCCTACAGCTGGTCCCTCCGGGAGTGGAGGCGGGGGCGGGGGCGGTGATGACCCCGGCGACGACCCCAAGGGTAAGGGCAAGGATCTTGACAAGATCCGTGACTTTGAGAATTTGGAACAGTCGCTTCGCAGGTTCGTTCTAGAGAAGCGTGCCAGGTCGAAGCTGGCACCTGCGAAGACGTACTTGCTGAACATTCTGAACGATGTCAATGTGTTGGCGAACGTCAACACCGAGGTCGCCCAGTCTGAGCTGGACCGTGTTACCAACGAACTCAGAGAGCTCGAGCCTCAGCTGGAGTCCAGCAGGAAGGCAAAGGCCCAGGTTGGCGACCAGATTGAGAAAATCACCGAGGACACATGCAAGGCCGTCTACGACTACACGAGGTTGACGCTCAACTCTGCTATTGAACATTCTGGGGACAACAACCACGGTGTTCCGTACCGGGGCCTGTTCAGCGCCTTCGACTACGCC
The DNA here is from genome assembly GCF_011800055.1 of Colletotrichum gloeosporioides. NCBI lineage: Eukaryota > Fungi > Ascomycota > Sordariomycetes > Glomerellales > Glomerellaceae > Colletotrichum > Colletotrichum gloeosporioides. The sequence goes on from NW_025544694.1 coordinate 420,683, forward strand.
GAAGAACTGAAGGATGCCATGATGTCCTACATCCAGGAGGCCGTCGCCCACTGCGAAGAGCACGCCAAAGCCAAGACTGTCGGCGGCGTCAATGCCATTAAGCAGCTCGGTATCATGCACCTGGGCGATGACTACCAAAACCTGGTTTTCCGCCCCGACGTCATGTTCAAGCGGAAGAGAGACTCCATGGCGCGCCAGGTCGATGTACCGACGGAGCTGTTGGACTTTGTCGACTGGAACACCATCATTCAGAAGCAGGAGAAGGTCGCAGGTACCGGCATGGCCCTCACTATTGCAGGAGCGTTGGTTCCTCGCATGATTGGCGGCAACGGATGGTTGGACCACGCCTTGAGTGCGGCGAAGATCCTCGGTAACGACAACTTGCGAAAGCTCATCATCCCGGGCATCATCGCAGCTGGTAAGTTGACACGATATTTGAACACTCACAGACGGACAGCTAACGAGCCTAATAGCCTTTGCCGCCGCGTACTACATTCTCAACCAAATCCCCAACTCCCTGCCCCATCGTCTTGCGACCAAGATCGCTGCTCAGCTGGAGGCCGTGGACTACGTCCACAGCAACTCCAACCGCATTTCGTCCTCGGTCCGCAAGGTCTTGCGCTACCCCGCCGACAACCTCCGCGTCGGTCTCGAGCAGTCCGTCAAGGATCTCGGCCAGCGCCGCGAGGAGACTCTCAAGGTGCGCCAGGAGAGCGAGGTTGCGCTCAAGTACTTTGGCAACCTCTACCGCAACAGCGGGCAGCAGAGAGCGGTGGTGCAGGGCGTCGACCTCGACGCTCCTCCCCCTGGCGCTGCTGCGGCTGGCCTCCACTGAAAACCATTCGTTGAAATCTCTCAACTCATCCCTTGATTGTGGCTCGATACCTAACGACAGCATGGAACGGCGTTCATATTTTCGGTGGTTGATGACTTGGGCTCCCCTCGATCGAACTCCCCCTACCCGGGGGTTCTTGTACGCACCTATACCTGACTTATTCCCCCTTTTTTGATCTGATGAAAACGGTGTGTTGGAGAGTGGATGGAGCTGGTGGGCAAAAGATATATCACATACGTAGAGGCCTGAGAAAAGAAAAAAATCCGACCCTAATCCGCTCAATCACCATGTTGAAGTTCAGTCTTGAATTTGCATCACCCGTTTGACGCTTGAATTGAGCCTCACCACCAACATCATACATTCGTATCCAGGCCCACCTCCCTTTTCGGCCGCGAAGCCGAACGTGATACACCAGAAACGTCCGAAGCACATGATGACAGTTCCGAGAGCGAGGTTGCGAACAGCGCCCAGCCAGGCCCGAGCTCGAGGACGCAATCTCGGAGAGAGCCCAGGGCTTACGTATCCCGTTAGCTACCGAGAGCCGGACTGGACGGACCCCATCGACCGGAGGAGGGAAGCTCACATTAGCGCGGGTCCGGGCCCCTCCCCGCCCCCTATCTGTCTTGCCTCTCGCTTCGGTTCATCTCTCTCATTCTCCTATTCACGTCTCTTCGAGTTGTCCCCGGCTCGGCGTGCTACGTCCTCAGATTCGCAGGCCAATCTTTCAAAACATTTGAAGGCGGTTTCCACTGTCGGTGTGGGTGTCACACCTGGTGATACTGGGAGTGTTGTAGATAATCCCGCTTTCCCGGTGTGGGTTCCTGTCGATTTTGATTGATTTGATGGGGCACGCCGGCGCCCCGCCCATTGAATAATTTAGATGAACCTCCTCTCTCTGTCTCTTTTCCCATCTATTTGCCGCATGCCTGCTCGTAGGGTTTGGGTTGTAGGGAGTTTCTGATTATGCACGTAATATGCTGCGGATAAGCCGCGCTAAAATTTTATGATGGGACTTATGGTGGTGTGTGGTTGGTGACATGTTATGTTCCTTGTTTCCTGTGTGTTGCTTGTTTCTGCCGTCTGGAAATGCTGGTGGCGGCAAGCTTCCTGGACTTGTTGGAGATGGAGGTCCGCTTGGACCTCCTTTTCCCTCTCTTCGTCCTTTGCGTGAAGAGAAGGAATCCGAATAGCCAACGTTTTTGGAGGTTGAGCTTACTGATGCGGCTACTGCAAGCTGCACGAAGGGAACAAGCGAAGGACCGATTTAGTGGGTTTTTGTATGCAATGCATGCAAGCTGCAGGACACTTTATCTGAGCTCTTCCTTGTGGAAACATGCGGTTGGGATTGGGACGACGTTCCTGCTCAGGCCGTTTGATACAAACGCTGCATTGCTTGCTTTCCGGCTGAAGAACAGGCTTCAGTTACTGACGGGCGACTGACCGCACAAGGCATACTGTGATGCCGATCTGTATATGATTAGGGGGGGATTGCACTGCAGCTAACATCAGATCCAACCCAAGACATTGTTCGAGACACGCGATGTCCGTCTGCCGGTTTCTGGGCTGTGGGGAAAAATGCTAGCTAGTATTAGGACTGAATGAATTATTTCGGAAGGGCAATCTAGGCTAGGGAGATCGGTGGACACGGAGCACGTGCGGACTATGGATAGTGTATTTTACGAAGCGTGGCATTTTCGTCTTTTTGATTTATTTGGCGGAGTTCAGAACGGCCTTGTCTGGATGTCATTCGTGTTGGTATGAAAGAGGAGACGGCCGACAGATGAGGGGTCAAAGCGTCGGGGAGGGGGGAAGGGGAGGATGGGTGGTGTGAGGGGAGGGAGGGAAACATTGATTGCAGAGTGTTCAGGTTTTTTGGCGTTGCGCGGTCATTAGGATGATTGTTGAGGACGCTGCATCCTCAACTGACGTGACGCCGTGTGTGGTGGTTCGTGGGCATGAGGATGATGACAAGAGTTTAGTTAGGTGGCGGTTGGTTGGTTGGTTGGTTGTGGTGGCTTTCCTGTCAAAAACCGTCCCCCTCCACAGACGGAACCGGCAGGGTGGTATTCGCTCATGACGACGATGACCACCACCACCACCACCCTGTCAGTGTCAGGCAAACTCAGAGTTTCTGCTGCGAAAAAGAAAAAAGTTCAAGGGTCGATAGTTCCCGGGTTCCCACGCAACGGGAGCGACACGGAGATCAGCCCGCTGGGATGAACTCTGCCAATCCCCTATTTTTGTGATGTCCTGCGGGGTGCTATTTCTGACATGACTTCTGGTCTTGCACTGCGATTTTCCTTGGGGAAATTCAATCTTAAGTAATGCGTGTAAACGACGAACAATCTCCTAGGCGCGCCCGACGGGTATTGGAAGAGAGGCAGAAAGAGTCATGCACCTGGCGAAGAATTGCCATCAATGCAATTGAAAGTCGAATCGTCGATTGGCCTTCTGGTCCTAGCAAGACCCGGGCTGGATGATGGCAGCAGAAACCCATTCGTCGCATGTTGGTGGGAGGATGCGTCGAAAGCAGTTTCATTAAACACTTCTTTTAATATAGACGGCGACGTTATTATTGTCTTTGCCCCCATTGAAAGGCAGGCAGGCCGGGACTCCGGCGCGTGCAGGATTGGGACGTTTCAAGCTTTCCCGTCCCCCTGGATCGTTTTGCCAGGTTGTGCCCGTCAACCCGTCACCGAGTTGCGTTGCGTTTTGTTCCCTGACTCTCGTGGTCTCTCAAAGATGGGATTCCACTGACAAATGGCGTCGTCGAATGTGCTCTTTGAGGCATGGTAGCGTCTCGCAAGCCTTTTCGTTAGCGGGAACGGTGGCGTTGCCAACGGGAAAGGGGGCAGACGGGTGGCATGCAGGAGAGGAGAATGCTGCTGGAGCTAAGAAGAAACGGCTTCGTCCATCGGTCGTGGTCGTTTCGAGCTTGCATCTCTGAATGGCCGGTTCAGGATGGAATTGGATCTTCTTAGGAGAAGACTGGAAGTACAGAGTAGTGCACCGGGGTCTGGCCCCATGGAAGGCGAGGTGCCCCGTGCTCTCTTTCTAGGTACCTTACCTTAGGTAAAGGCCAGGGCAGGCACCTATGGGACGATGGTCCGTCCTCCGGTGAGGTGCAGCGCAGCGCAGTAGGCAGGCACTTGCAGGTAGAAAGCACCGTCCACCATCCACTACGGCCCCCGGCGGAGGACGGTTGACGAGCTCAGGAATGATTACAAGCCAATAGCGACCCTCCACTGGCCTCGCCTCCGGGGCGCCACCCTCGAATTGCTCTCCCTAACCCCCGAAAGGGAGAAGACCCAGGGGGGACGGGCAGCGAGAGGACCACCGGCCGAGGGCCAACACGGCGAGGTGGGCGTTGATGGGCGGACACGAAATTGGAGAGTGACATTTTGCCGTCTTTTCGTCGCCCTCAGTGTCACTCACCACTAATCCTTAATCGCTAACTGTGCTCATTGCTACCTTGCCGTGTTGGAGCTATCCCAACCTGTGTCCGTTGACAGCTCTTTCCTCCCCGTCTCTCTTTCTTTTTTTCTCTTCTGCCACTGCCCAACTCTGCGTCGTGAGGTACAGCAGCAGCCACCTCATTCCCTCGTCTCATCCTGTCTACGTTGGACAACGCCCCCTTGACATTACTACATTGACGTACCTTACCTCACCATACCGTCCTTCTTTATTCTTCTTCTCCCCTTCGTTTTGGGCCCTTGATGGCTCTCTTCCCCCTTCAGAGTACCTTTTGCCTAGTTTAGTCGCTGACGGATCCAATTTCTTCTTTACTCTTTGCTTCCTTAGTGCTCTGTCGCAGCCCTGTCTGTCATTGGAGCCGTAATTTACCATTCACTTCCCTCTTCTCTTCCTACCTATCTTTCCTGGGCCTAGCTGTGTACATCCAGTTGTGTTATCCGCTCTCCAGCAGCACTATTCATAGCTGCGCGGATAGACAGACAGATACATACACTAGCCATCTGGAGGATATCTCGTTCTATCCCTCCCGTTCCCTTCTCTGTCCAGCACAGCACAGCACACGCTGCACGCGCTCCAACCCTGCGTGCGTGCCATCTGCGCAACGCAGGTCCATCACATCCCCATCCCGCGCGTCAACCGCACTCTTCCTGCCACACCCCCCCGAGGTCCGGCATTGACAAACACGACCAGCCTCTCCCACACCCAGCACGGCATTCCAGCTAGACCGGTCCAAGATCAGACCCCCCCTTCCCTCCAAGTCGGATTCGGCCTCCACACCGGCTCTCTGTCTGTCTGCCGCAACCCTCTCTACCCCCCGAAAAAAAGAGACCGCCCAAATCTCTCTTCTCAACCCCTCGTCGCCAAAAAGAAACAACCAGGCCAGGACCACACAAACACCTCTGTGCCTTCACATTTTGTGCTTCACAGAGCTCAGGTTTGTGCCCATGTGCGGCTCGCCCATGCTCCTTGGCCTGTCCTACATGTTGCCGCCGCCGTTGCCGCTGCTTCTGCCGCGCCTGCAATCGCCCTCCTTCTCAGCCTTACCCCTGAAAATCGCAACCGCCATCGGTCAGGTCTGCCTTTGCTAAGCGACGACGACCCCTTCCGAACCACTTTTTTGTTCTTCCTCCCAGCAGAGAAGTCCAGAATCCAGAATCCACACCCCGAGCTCGCCCTGCGTTGCGCTGCGCTCTCTCCCCCGGGGTTCACCGGCCCAGCTCCCTCAGCTTCTCACTTCCGGTCGCGAAACCCTTCACCGGCCGCGCAATCTACCGCCGACTGCACACGAACGAACCCCTCCGATCCGAAGCCCACCGCGCATTACCGTAGGCCGGCGAGGCCACCGACAGGAGGATGTCGCTCAATGGCCTGGACGACCCAAAGGTCAAGGAGGCCCACGACGCCGCCGTTGCGGAACCCGGAGGATGGTATGATGATCCCCTCCCCTCCCTTTCCAGTCTTTCCTCTCGCCTTCCCCACCATCATGGACAGAACCACAAGTTGAATATCCCTTGCTGTGCTTGGGGACACCGCGACTTGGCGCATCGCGCAACGTGCTACGCGCCGATGGTGCCTCTTTTCGTGGATAACCGTGGTCCTGTGTCTCTCCTCTGTCCCATTGTCACGCGCGTGTAGTTCTACGTAGGCTAAAACTGTTGCGCCAAACACAGGTTTCTCCTCAAGTACGCGAGTCGCGATGATGTCGAACTACTGGGTCGCGGGAACGGTGGCATCGTGGAGATCCGGAACAACATAGCTCAGTACGAAGATGAGAACGAGGACCACTCGCCCTTGTTTGGCTTTCTGAGGTACAGGCGTCGGAACGTAATCATTAAATATCTTCCCGAAGATTGCTCTCGACTTGTTCAAGGTGGGTTCTGCCTCTTGTCTCTGAGCGTCTGCACAGCGGCGCATTACGTTGCTGGATGGCGCCTTCCATTTCTAGGGAGAGGAAGCTGACTCGGCCTGTCTTCTGACTACTTGCAGCGCGTGTAACTGTTCACTTCAACGCTGTGTGCGAGCGTTTTGCACCGTACAACACGACTTTTTCGATTGCTACCGCGAAGGAGCTCAAGGACACCAAGCTATCCGCCGCCTGCTCCTTGCACGCTGCGTCTGGCTCGACTTCATCCTCTACAAGCTCCCTGCGGCGGAGACGGTTGATGGAAATCGCGGAGGAAGAAGAGGAAGAACAGAGAGCTAGCAAGAGAAGATCAGTCGGCGACGGTCTGCCGGAAACCCCCGGAGAAGACACCGCCGAGGCACCGAAGTCGCCAATCCCAGAAGATCCGCCGGTGAAGTTGAATACGGACCTGGCAAACTTGCCCGAGGAAAGCAAGTTCTCCGAGACCCTGGAGCCACCAGAATTTGTCGGAGCCAGACCGTCCTCCCCCACAAAATCAATCGACGAAGGCCGGCGCATGTCATCACAATCCTCACGGCCCGAACTGTACAGCTCATCCTCGTACACCAGCACATTCGGCAAACCCAGAGTTAAGCTTGCACCGCGGCCTTCACTCGACGTCGCCGGCCATCCGCGCACCGCAGCTGTGGGGGCAGCTTTTAGACCAATTTCGCAATTACCGTCCGGCTTCAAGTTATTCTCCAAGGGCGCCAAAAAGGGAAAGACCAAGGAAAATACTCTGGACCCTTCCGAAGCAACCCACCTTGACGAAACAACCGAAATCTCCTTGGCCGCCACCGCAACACCCCTACCCGACGGGGATCCCATTTCCCAGGTTGACGAGCCCGTTAGACCACACACGAGCTCGGGACCAGGAGCCCGACCCACCACAAGCTCGGGCGCCTCAATTAAATCAGCCATGCCGGCCCTCACCATCACCGCCGCTGCTACCAAGCAGACTATGACGCCCGAAAAGGCGCGTCTGATGAAGGCTATGAAACTGCGGGAAAAGAAGAAGAAACTCAGCATCCAACCCACTTCTGTTCCTGTCGCCGACGTCGATGTCGACGTCGATTCTGCACCGACCGAGGAAATCGTCACTGAAGAAGATAAGGCGGAGCCTACTGAACACGTCGAGGAGCTAGCCGAGCAGACCCTTGCTACCGAGACCGACGGCGGCGAAGGCGAAGGAGAGAGACGACTCTCAGTTTCCAAGGCGGACTCCGGCATCGTTGTCGACGCGTCCTCCGTATCCGTTCACACCGACGTTGCTTCTGAAATCACCCAGAGCGACTCGCATCCTGCCTCTCCCATCATTGCTTCCTCCGAGCCTGACCACTCGACCAAGGCGTCGTCGCTATCCGAGTCTACTGACGAGACGGTGAAGGAGACGGAGGAGGATCTCCAAGACCCTCAAGCAGAGCCGGTTGATGACGAAGCCGTCGCAGACGAGACGCCCAAGCCAATCGAGCCCCTGCCCGAGCTGGTAGAAGAACCCGAAACCGCCGCCATCGAAGACACCCAGCCCGAGACCGATGTCCCTGAATCAAGGGAGCCTGAGCAATCACTCCCGACCGATAACGAAGTGAAGCCTGTCGAGCAGGTGGAGGCGGCCGAGCCCGAGACACAAAATACGCCCGTTGTTGAGCGGACCCCAGAGGTCGCCCAGGTTGAGGAGCAGCTTCCCGAGGAGGTGCCAGAGACTGAGAAGTCCGAGGACCAGCCTTCATCTGAGCAGGTTGAAGCTGAACTTCAGCCCGAACCAGAGAAGATCGAGGTCGAGGTGCCCAAGTGTCCCCTCACCTTGCCCATCTCCAAGTTTTCCACGAGCCCAACACAAGAGAAGGCTTCCTCGCCGAAGCAATCGCCCAAGGAGGACGTGAAACAGGAGATTCAAGCCGCCTCTCCGCCAAAGGAAGAGACACCAAAGTCGCCGCTGTCGCCTCAATCCCCGAGCCTGAGGGTTCCCAGATCCAAGTTCTCGACACAGGATCTAAGAGCTGCTGCGACCGAGGTGCCCATGATCGTCTCACCGGAAGAGGTTCCTGAGGAGCCTCTACAGGCCACTGCAGAGGAGCATGGCGAGAATGACGTTCAGTCAGCCGAGGCTGAGAAGCGGCACTCTCTCGTCGACCCCATCCGCACTGATCTCGACGAGTCTGAGAAGAAGGATGACGGCAACATCTCCGACGACGAGGATCTCATGAATGAACTCGACTCTGCTACCGTCGAGCACGCCCAGCCGGTAACCGTCTCGAAGTCACCCATCACACCAGTTTTCCCCAGTCCTCCACAGCCCGCCAGCAGGCCCACCTCTCGTGGTGTCGTACGCACCATCTCGAACCCCATCCGCGGCAACCTTCTCACGCCTGCTGATGTGGCGGCACAGGACCAGAACAGGAGATCCATCTCTTCTGGCGCCGCTTTTCTGCACAAGATCACGCAGCAGCAGAACCAGAACCTGGCTCCCAAGCAACCTGGCAAGATTGGGTCTAGCATCTCCCAGCGGATCAAGGCCTTGGAGAAGCTCTCTGCGAACGCACCTGGCGTCGTGGAAACCAACGACTCAAAGTCGCCTAGGCCTTCTTCTGCCTTCTTCTCCGTCAAGAGGGGAAGCGTCAGAGAGCCTCCTTCTCGATCACCGTCGGTCATGGAACGCACAAACTCTCTCAGAGTGCCCAGTCCAGCGCCTTCATCAATTCTGGAGGACACACGAGATTCATCCCCCGAAAGTGCCAAAACCCGCGGGAGATCCGGATCCATGGCCAACAGGCTTTCAATGTTCGAAGTCCCCGGCGCACAGCCGCCCAGAGGACGGCCTGAATCTATCTCTGTCACGGCACGGATCATCCGCGATCCCAGCCAAGTAGGCAGGGTCCCAGAGCCACCTAAGGATCCTTCTGAATTCGGCCGCCTTGAGCTTAGGGAGTCTCCGTTGGTTGTCGATCACCAGAAGGCCGAGCCCGAGCCTCCTATGCCCCCGCCCGAGCTGGCGAAGGTTGAGGTTTCCAAGGAGACGATTCAGGAGAGGAGACTTTCTAAGGAAAAGCGCCGCTCCCAGTCCGTCGACCCCGCTGAGTTGGATGAGCCCCCTCGCCGTTCCTCCCTCAGCATCATGAAGGATTTCATCAAGGACCGCCGCAAGTCCGTCACTTCGCCGTCCGCCGAGGTCCTCAGCGCTCCTCCCCCCATGTCTCCGTCCAAGTCTCCTACGAGACCCCCTTCCACTCACCAGAACTCGGGAGGCTTCACCCGCCGTCTGTCTATCAGCAGCCGCCGCTCCTCTATTAGCAAGGAGAACCTCGCCAGCGGAGCGATGTCCCCTTCCATGTTCACCGAGGGCAGCGGCTCCGGCGACGACAGCAAGTCTACTACCAGCGACAAGAAGAAGAGCCGTGCCAGCCGCTTCATGCGCCGCCTGTCCTCTTCGCTCAGCAGCGCGGGTCGTAGTAAGACCATGACTCCCACTGCCATCTCCCCCACCGTGCAGGAGGAGGACGCGCTTGAGGTCACCCGCCTCCAGCAGCCCACCCTCGAGGCCTTCATGGGCGATGTCAACGTCCAGTTCCCCGACAACCTGCTCTGGAAGCGTCGCAGCCTTTGCCTGGACTCCCAGGGCTTTCTGATCCTTAACGCCGTCGCTGGCTCTGCTTCCACCGCCGCCAAGGACAGGCCTTCTACTGGTGTCGGCATCAAGAGATATCATCTCTCCGAGTTCCGCACGCCTTATATCCCCGATGTCGAGCTGCAAGAGCTGCCCAACAGCGTGGTCCTTGACTTCGTTGAAGGCTCTGGCCTGCAGGTTGCATGCGAAGATCGCGCCGGACAGTTGAATGTCCTGCACAGTAAGTTGCCATCACTCCCATCTCGAAGGCAATGAGCTAACCCGTCCCAGTTCTCCAAGACGCGCATCAGAGCCACAGCTCCTTTGGCCAATAAGCTGCCACGACTCGGGACCTTACTTACATACACTAACTTCTTCATCAACCAATTCTACTATACCCACACACTTCCATTCTCACCAAAATCACCCATCACGCCAACTCGCCGCTTTTCTTTGTCCACATCTCTTCTTCACCCTCTCACCTTACGACGACCTCAGGCTCGACATGCATTGCTCTCGCCTCGTCACTTATTGCCGACATCACCATGCCAGCCAGCACCCAAGACCGTGCTGGCAGCTGGACTACCCGACTACGCCTCCGACACACCTCTTCCCTAACTTAAAGGGCACTAATTGCATGTCGCATGGCCCGACGCCCACTACACGTACTACTTGCGTTTTTTTCTTCCTTTTCTTCATTATCGCACTTTTTTGCACTTCGTTTCAGTCAGGAAATGATACCACCCCGCAAGGGGACCGTTCAGGTTGGAGAGAGAAGCATTTGGAGACGCGCTTTGGCTTGTTTGGAAATGCCTATCCAACAGAGCTTAAAACCGGCTTTTCAGATGCGAGAGAGACATGGCTTCTTGCTTTTTTTTCTTTTCTTTGAGAGATGTAGAAAAAATGGGGGAGGCGATGCAGATACAGACCGGAGGGGAAGGAGAAAGACGGCCTCATTTTTTTTCGGCGCGTTAATACCCACAGATTACGCACGCCTGTGTTGGAGAATTCTGAAATGTACATACTAGAAGACCTACAACCATACTTCCCCGAAGGGGGAGGATGGGATTTGGAACAGGCTGGCCTCCGTGGGGGCTATTAAGATGCTGATATCTGACTTGGCTTTCGTTCTTGATGTGATGCGATTTGATGTGATATGGAGCGAGTGTCTGTGCGTGAGGGTAGCCACAAGTATTTCTTGCGGCGGTGACGTGAAAGCTTGACACACCACGGCCACGACAGAAAAGCTGATACTGGACATGACTGCCATACCGTTGACCGCGAAAGGGAAGGTTGGTCCCTCAAGCATGTGGAAGTACGGTGTTCGTCTGTCAACTCTGTTATAAATACAAGCCAGCACGCCGCCTCGTTCCGTCTCGTTCACCATGATATAGGGTGGTTAGGGTCCCAGATGCCTCTACTGTCTTGTAGCAGCGGATAATGGTGTCAAACTCTCATGATCTGCCTGCCCTGTCGCTAAAGATGTCTTAGGTTCGTTCCCAGGCAGTCTGGAAGAAACACCAATCGAGTAAACCGTATTACATACATCGCAGACTGAAGAGGAAAGCAGAGATGACGGCGAGCGTTTGGGTGTTCATGGTTGCGGTTGAGTATTTTGATGGGGCACACAACCTGAAGCAACTGGACTGGGGTGAGGACTTCATAGACTGGAGACAATTGCTGAGTTCGAATGCCTTGGCTTTCGTGGAGACCAATTCGTTGCAGAATCCATTTTGGGTAGTCCAAGCAGTCTTTTATAGACTTGAGCAACGCGCTTCCCTTGGGGAACTTGGCCTCAATAAAAAGCAGGAGGCGATGTCAAAGACTAAACCAGCGATGGTCTTGTGGTCGAAGCTTGATGTCAATAACAAGGAAGTCAGGACATGTTCTGACCTCAAAGCTACGAAGTTGTTACCTTTTCGGACATGAACGGAGTGGATCGATGCTCGCCGGATACGCAGGAGATAGAGATGGTAGAGAGCGGCGGCTGAGATGATGGAAAGTCAATTTTTACGATTATCACCCTTGACTTGTTATCTTTCTAAGAAATGAATAGACCGCCAGATCAGATAGCAAGCTTGGATTCCAAGTGGTCCACGCGCGTCCGAATTGCTTACGCTGATCTGGGAAGAGCTTGGCTACACTTATATTCTTTGACTCCAACCGTAGTAGATAAACATGGACACGGTCGAAGAGTGCTGCCATCATCCATGGACTGTCCATTCGCCTTGGATATTTAGACAATCCTTGAGTTTGTACATTATCTTGACTTTTTGCATTGTCCCAGCAGAATGGGAGCAAAGTCCAATGTACTCGATTGGATTCCTGATCATATTAGGCGAGGTGCAATTTCACATGACGCTTCCAGTATTTTGGTATTGACGACATTCAACCGCAGTGGAAGTGTATCTGCAAACACGGTTGAATAATCTTTGCTCATAAGCAGTCAACAGCGGAGACGATAGACGGAGACGAGCCCGTAGATCTTGAGGCGACTTTCAGGACGATTGCGGGTGGCGTTGGTGTGCTGGACGGCTGTACGCGGTTGCGAGAGCTTTTCTGAGGGTTTGAGAACTCCCGAGGTTGCCAAGGGTTTCGTTTGTCTGGGAGTCTCTCACTCTTTTATATGGGCCGTTTTGGTCTAGCATTAGGGTTGACGTGTGTGCGGTGGGCGTTTCCTGTCTCGATGATTTTGTCCACTTTCTATGCATTGAGACTGCAACTCTTAGACCATGTCGCATTCTATATTACATTTCGCAAATATTAATATTGCGAAAGCAGGCCGGAAAGAACTTTTTCTTCAAAGTGGAGGGGGATGTCATCGCCTCTCTTATTCCCGAGTAAGACAATATACGAAAGGAGATGCTGTTAATATCAGAAAATGCCCGTACACACGCAAATGTGAGATCATTCTCAGATCATGCTGAAACTCACTTCTCAGCGCGAATACTTAGAAGACGACAGAGGGCTGAGACGAAGGCCGTAGTTGAGGCATTGTGTCCATGTTCTTTCGAGTTACGGTGTCGTGTTGCTGGCCACGCGTTCTGTATCCCCGAAGCTTACTCTCTTGCAACTCGGAAATCGACGAGGGTAGTATTATTTGACGAGTTCAGAAACCCACTGTAACGCGTACAAATATAACTACCAGCTGCTTCAGAAGATATTCAGTCTGGCGGCAACAGCCGAATGATGACTGCCAGTCTGTTGTATACAAACTGTACATTCCCGAAACAACAAACAGCAGGGTACATGTTCATGGGTTTCAACCGTAGATAATGCAGCTATGGCAAGTATCTGTACCTGGTATACACCGGCGAGAACAACGATCATGGTCGACATCGTCCTGTCGCGAGATCGCACGAACTTCTTCTTCTTCCAGCTATCTCAAGCTGAGTACCGGTTGCGAAGAAGATGCTGCTTAGCAACATCCCTTGAACATAGAGAATCATTGTTTCTGATGCCCCTCTTCTAGCCGAGGGGAAACGTTCTTATACTTGGAGAACACAATCACAAAATCGATTGTCAACCCTGAAATTGACAGATCTTGAGCACTTTAGAGATCACCTTGAAGAAAAGCGACCTCATTCGACTGCCAAATGGTATATGTGTGCTCCTTCTGTCCATCGTTTTCGCAGGCAGACGTTATCATCATGGAGCGCAGCAACATTACCAAGGAACCATGTTGATATTTTCGGCAGTTATGAGTCATGATTTACATTAACATGGTGAATAAAGAAGAAAATAAACCAAATACTTGCAGGAAAGGCTAGAAGAATGGTGGACGTCGAAGACCAGTTGACGGTTTGACTTGATTCAATGCCTCAATACTACGAACACGTTCCACCAGTCTCAAACATGGGCAAGAGAAATTGCAGCTCATCACAGCCCCGGAGCTCCTTTTCAAATATTGGACAGAGTTTCTAGGGTTCTGAGACCCACGACACAGCAAATTTCGACTCATGTTACATGGAAGAGACTGTCACTGGTAGGCCGACCTTGCAAAGATCCTTCGCTCCCCTGCCTACATGCAGGACCATCTTGTCCTCGTGTCCGCCAACCTTGATCTCTCCTGAACTCTCAATTCAAACCCGCCTTGTGAAAGTAGGGCCCTCGAAGTACGTCTGACTTACCGTGCAGCTGCGGGAATGGTGTACAGAGCGTTGAGTGCACCGGTTTATCGACTGTATCAACACCAACCAGTATATATTAATCGCATTTGCCGTTGTCGTTATATCAGAACTCTCCAATGGTCTGGGGACGGTGCGTTCGAACTTCATTAATATTCCTGACGTGAATAGTCGGTTCTACCACCTGCAGTCTGAAGACTCCAGAGTTCATCCGGACTGTATGCCATCGCGCCGAATACACGTAGATAATACTGCCAAGAAAACGACGAAGAAGCGCCACGGAAGTGAGCAAGTTAAACTTCGGGAATTATGTGCTAGTGCCAGAGAGTGTGTTTCGCCGATACATGATAGCACCGGGCACCCAGTAACACGGCATTTGTCGGGAGCGGCACCGTTCTGGATACTGCAACCACATGCTTTCCTGGCGAATATCTGGATGAAGAAGCGCAGCTGCTAACGCATCTTGAAGTCTAATTCCTCTAGAGCTGTGAGTGCCTCAAGGAAGGTCAGGGTTGTACCTACTGGAACCGCGAATTGGATGACGCTGTGGCTCCTGCTACGCAGAGCTCTCGACTTGACATTGCGCCAAATGCCGACCAACCCACACGATCGAGCTCCTTCATCGTCTGCCAGATATAAATACGCCGGGTCCTGTGGTCAATTGGTTCTCGATGAGGCAAAATCAGCTGCATAGAACCATTGATTTGGCATGTGCCATAAGGTCATGCTTCGGGACCATACGTGGCATGTTTCGGCCTTGTTGACCGTGAACGTATCATTTCTTGGTCGATTTGCACGCTGTCGCTTAAGGATATGGAAGAGGAAAGAATACACCCGAAGGAGCAGAGACCCCCCTACCAGAGATGAAGAGGATACGCCAAGTGGTCTGCCAGATCAGCAGCAGCTCCCTCAACACCGTCGTACGGAGCTTCGGGCTGCCCATCACGCAAAGAAGATTCCGACTGCCACCCGACTTATCGCGTTGCCGTATGTATTGAACCCAAGGACGCTCCTTATTTATCCTTGAAGCCTCGTTCAGCGCGAAGCCCCCAGCGTCAATGCTGAGGAGCCGCCAGACAGTTTCGCGCAAAGTGCCCGAGCAGCAAGTCGATCCCCAGCGCTGAGGCAACATCACACGTGGCAATGGCTCTATCCTGAGAATGACTTGGCTCAGTGTGTCACAATGATCCGGAATCAAGGGCCAACGAGTAGTTACGAGACGCACGCGGCAGCAACTCAATATGATTACACTGAGGACAGGCTGGATCCTCCATCGACTAGGGGAAAATCACGATCAAATCTAGCCCATAGACCATCGTTGCTCACGTTCGTAGCTTCGTCTCCCTTTCCCACCAAATACAAGAGCAATACCAATTTTCGCATGCAACTCGAGACCCGCGGATACTTTTTAGGGGGTGGGCATACACAAACAAAACAAGAGATCAGGCGCGAGAAAAAACAGCAGACCAACAGAAGAAGCATTGAAAGCCGAAAACGCCCAGCCAAATGCCATTGGGATAGCGTGAGGGGAAAGAAAAGGAGAAAAAATGACAAAAAAGGCTATTGCCCACATCCACACCATCTCTTCCCATCGCCCGAATCGATCGACTCAAACGCCTTCGATTAATCGGTGAACTGAGCCCGCGTGGGTAGGAAATCGGTGAGTGACGGCGAGCGGGGTATCTAGCTGACGAGGCCCTTCTTGTTCTGTGTTACGGGCACAACGTCGCGGTCAGCGGCCAGTTCTTCTTTACCCATTACAATTTCTTTTCCTCCTTGTCCCAATCACTTGCCGCAAGCGCGGTGTCGCATGCCACCAAGACCATCCATACACTCGAGGAATCATTCCAACAAAAGCCTGAATCCTGTCTAAGGTATGCGGACGAGTGAGCGACGTACCAGGTAATCCCAAAGCTGCTTGGTCATCGAATCCGACATGGTGTACAAGTCAATCGAAAACTCGCCCGCTAAGATCGACGTCAGTCCAAGGGTCTCGCGTCACACTATGTAAAAAGGCCGAATCCGCCGCACGTCCAATCCCCAACGCAAGGAAAACTGACCAGCCATGAGATTCGTAGTAGGGGAAGCAGGCATAAGCTCACCATCAACATCGCTCTTGATGTATGTGTCCGCGGTCTTGTTGTCGTTAATAATCTGGATGACGCGGAGCAAGTCGTCCTCCTCAAGCTTCTCGAGAGCCTGTGCGATCTTCTCGTAGTCGTACTTCTGGCTGCCCTTCTTGCCAGCGCCGCCCTTCTTCTTCAGGCGATCGTCATCCGACGGGAGAGGGCCCGTCTCGCGCAGGATCTGCTGAAGCGCCTGAGATGGGTTCTTGAAGGAGACGGTGTGTACGGCCTCGTAGCGGTTCTTGGCGAAGTTCAGGTCGTGCTGGATGGACTGCTTGGACTTCTCCGTGATGTAACAATCGATCGTCATGTCGAATTCACCCCATCCTTCGTTCTCGCACTTGAAAGGGGCCTTGTTGAAGGCTGGAAGAAGGAAAGGTCAGCGACATTATTGCAATGTAGGGAAGGCGCAAACGCGTCGGGTTGCCACGTACTCTGTGTTGGGTTCTCGAACGAAGGGTGGAGGTTGTAGACGACCTTCTGGAAGCAGTCGGCCGGGTGGTCCTCGCCGTCCTCGCCGATGACGTATAGAACGATATTCCATTTTCGCATGGGGAAATCCTCGACCGGAGAGGGCTTGTCGCTGTAGGGCAAACTCGAGGTTAGCTTTCCAACTCGTACCCGGAAGGAGCTGCTCGGGCGCGACTTACATGACGTTTTGCTCGGTGACGAGCTTGACTTTTCGCTGTGTCATCGAGTTAGTCGTGATGATCAGGCTTTCGGCGGCCTTGGAAGGCGCCTTCTTCCTGCCATTAAGCTTCTTCTGGGCCATGGCAGCGGTTGTGATGCTGCCCAGATGGAGGCAGAGTTTGTGGCGACAGAAGAGAAGGAATTGGCGATGGAGGAGTATAGGATCAACTACGGGACTATTATAGTAGAGGAAGGAAGGACTAGGAGGAGGAACATCTTGGGGTGGCAGGGAGCGCAAGCTGTCGAGTGCCGCGCAGTGAATAGGGATTGATCATGATGCCGTTGGGCCTACTCACGACAGGACGCGCCGACAGGGCAAAGCTAGAAGAACAGCTATTCTTACCTCTACAATCATTATGGGCAACTGGCGAAGTGCTAATCGTACTTGTAGCTGTATGTGGTGTTTGAGCGGGGTTTGAACGTGCGGCGGGAGGCAGAGTTGGGTGTGTGAAGTTCACCAGATTGGGATTTGGAGGTTTGGGAACTGGAAGGCTGAGAGCCGACGCTCGGGCCACACATGCACCCCCCAGGGTGTGTGGCTGGAATCCTCACCGCGCAACGTGAACCATGACCGTGAACCGTGTTGCGGGGAAGCAAGGACTTTAATTGAATGCTCATACAACATCCTTTTTGAATGCCATCAAAGACAAAGCAGCTGTAGCACAGATAGTTTCTATGTTGCACAATGCCATCCACTTCAGAACACCAGCTAGTCGCTTTGCCCAAGTGCTCAGATCATCACAACACACACAAGCACAGCTCTCTCAAAAGGGGGGTGAAGGGGGTATGATTTTGCCTGTCTATTTACTGCCAGCGCATCTAATCAAATGGGGAGGGACTTGATTCTTTGTTGATTTGTGCTGTGTAGTGTCTTCTTCCTAAGCCTTGATGCTATTCTTCCACCGCTCGACTGCTTGAAAACAAACACCACTCGGTGCAGGTTTTGTTGCACTCTCCAACTATTCATGATCCTGCCTGCCTCTTATCGCGTGGGGTGTGTAAAAACAATGGTGCTAGGATCGTGATTCTTTTTGTGGCGGGCAGTTCGCTCCCTTGGGCTCATGGCCCAAACAGATCGACTCTCCATCCTCGTCTTCATGCAGGCATCATGGGGATATCAGTGAGTCTTTTTAAGACTCCTCGACGGCAGGGGCAGGGGCATCAGAGCCCTCAGCAGCCTTGTTGAAAAGCTCCTCGTTGTCCTTCTGGGCCTTGAGGAAGGCATCCTTGAAAAGGTTGGCGTCTTTTTGTGGTCAGCACCCCGTATCAAAACCTGTTGGAAAGTTATAGACATACTCTCAGAGTTGGCAAAGCGAATGGCCAGGGTGACGGCCTCGGCCTCACCCTCGCTGACATCGGCGGCGGCGTTCCAGACCCAGCTGCGGTCAGAGCCGACGTTGGGGGAAAGCTTCATCTCAGGGACGACTGCTAAGCGTCAGCGGCTGCGATCGAAGGAAAAGGTAGTTGATGAAACGCACTGTAGTGGTTGGCGCAGACCTTGAGAGTCTTGTCACGGCGCATGACGAGACGGGTCTTGCCGTTCTCCTTGTGCTTCAACAGACGAACGTCACCAGTACCACGCTCCTTCCACTCAGTCGTCTCCTTGACGAACTTGAACAACTTGGCGCGCATCTTGAAGAGCTGCTCCTCAGCCTCCTCGTTGGTGGCAGTCTCGACCTTCTCGGTCAGCTTGATGACGGGCTCGAAGTGGACATCCTCGGACTCAGGAGCCTCCTCCTCCTACGAAGAAAGGTCAGTATAGGGTTGTTACGAGCAGTGGGGTTCAAGTGTACCTCGCCCTTCCCAGCAGCGGCGGCATCGCGCTGAGCCTTGGCGCTGCCGGAGTTGTCGCCGCGGTCCTCATCCTCCTTCTTCTCCTTCTTGGCGCCACCTCCAAACATGGAAAAGACGGAAGAGGAGGTAACGGGCTTCTCAGCCTCACCAGTGGTCTGCGACGCGAACCGAGTGTTAGCCATCCGAGGTATTCAAGTGTTATCGCAGGTCGACGGCGAACGACTGGAAGCAAGCGCATCGCATGTTGGGGTAATGGGGGCGGTGAGCTTTAGCTCTTGTAGCAGAGACGAGCAATCATCGGCGCGCATGCGACAAAGGGGCGTCGTACCTCGGTGGGCTTGGTCTCCTCGGTCTTGGTCTCCTCGACCTTGGGCTCGGTAGCTTCGGCGGCAGACATTCTGGCGGTTCGTGGAGTAAGAATGTGCGGGCGAGGTGACGATGTTTGGGTCTGTAGACGGGGTGGAAACATTAGCATATGAAAACTTCACCTGCGCCGGTCTGCCCC
This sequence comes from Colletotrichum gloeosporioides, assembly GCF_011800055.1. Classification (NCBI taxonomy): domain Eukaryota; kingdom Fungi; phylum Ascomycota; class Sordariomycetes; order Glomerellales; family Glomerellaceae; genus Colletotrichum; species Colletotrichum gloeosporioides. Next base: position 439,741 of record NW_025544694.1, read on the forward strand.
TCCTTGACTCAGAGCGGGAGCATCGCAGGCTCGTCATCAAGCCCAACGGATACAAACTGCAGGGGATCAGGGCTAAGGGCATCAAACTTACCAGGGCTAGTAGCGGTATGTTCTGCAGCAAGCAAAGCAGTAAAGGGGGGAAGCAAAGAGATGAATTTGTTTCTTCAGTGGTATGGTGAAGTTGGGTGGGTTGGACAAAATGAGGAAAGACAGCCCCTCATTCAAAAGTCAACAACAAGAGGGGTGTCGGGCGGGCCTGCCCTTGCTGTTTAGGTGCCCAGGCGCTTGTCATCCTGCTGCTTCAAGGTACCCCACCACCAAAATCATCGCGGGGTGTACTTCCCGGTGCTGACCTACCTAGTGGGGTCCTACCTGAGCCAAAGCCCAAAGCTGCTACTGCGCGTCCAATCAGCAAGCCCGCTTTCTTCGCCACCGGGGACTCCTTGAAATCGACGAGAGAATGTCGACGCTATCTCGACCGTCGGCCGGGCCTGTCCGCACTATTGAATGGAATAATCTGCCTGTTCATTACTACAGGTTCTGCCTGCCAGTGTGCTTGTTGATTTATTTTTCTTGTTCCAGCCACGGATAAACAGATATCATGATACTTGTGCTGCCATTCTGCGACCAACCAAGCGGAAACCGATTTCTGTGAGAGCTTTTCAACTGATCGACACATGGGACAAAGTTGAGACGACAGGAAACTTCACAATATCCACTCCTCTTTTGTCATTCCGAAACGATTTCAACTGTTCCATTCCGCAGAAGCCTGCTAGTAAACTCACACTACTCTACCGACCTCACTCCTCTCATGAATCCCAGCAACCGCCTGCCTACCTACCCTGCGCTTCAGACACATTGACGATGGATATTTGGAGGTAAGAGCGGAAAGTGATGATAAACATTTCAGGCCGAATAAAGCAAAGATAATCCAGGCCCTGAGGTAATAACATGCCAATAACTCCGGTTCAGTCCGTTCCGTCCCGTGTCCTGTCCTTAGCCGGCGTTCCTAGGTATCCCATGTTCATGCTCATAACCATCAATTAGATCTGCTGTTTGCATTGCTGCGTCCAACGGGAGAAGCCTGATTGGCATCTAGCCTCGAGACGCTCCCTCTTCCGACGCGCTCGCATTTCCAACTTCTCTCTTTCCAAGCGCTCTTTGCTGGCCGTCTCAGCTGCAGCCTTCTTGTCAGACATGTATTTCTTGGCTTTGGCGAGATAGGTGTTGTGCTTGTCCGTCTGGTGAGTAATCTTGAGCCAAAGGAGCCATGACTGGATTTGGGCATGTTTGTGCTTGATGTCCACCCAGTCCAGGGTGTCCTGCGCTTGACGAGACTCCCGAACTTGCTGCCAGCTCTCAGTCAAGTATGCAGGGTTCCATGAGGTCTTGAGGTAGTTTGCAGTCTTTGAGGCATCCTCGCCAATTCGGGCGGACACTTCTCTAAGGTCTTCCACAACCGAGTTCTTCAGGGATGCCAGCGTGGCAGCCTGCTCTGCGCCGCGCTGAGCAGCGCTGTAAATGCCGGCGGCGACGGACTTTCCGAAGCCAAGACACTCCTCGAATGCTGACTTGCCAAAGTCAACGAAAAAGGTCTCGTTGACCTTGGGCTTCCGTGTGGTATTGACGGCGACGGTCAATACGCCATATGCTTCCTTCCTTGGGATCTCAATGATGATGCCCTCATCGGTGGATGAGAACTTGGTCTTAACGGATCTTTCGCCCTTGAGAACATCGATGCTGATGGAATCCTTGGCAAGCCATGAAGTTTTGGTACCCGAGGGGATCTTGACCAGAATCTCGTTGCGGCTGTGCTTGTCGGCTGAACAGACATAGTTCTTTGGAGACTCGGGGAACTTGTCAGCGAAGAAGTCGGCAAGCTCAGCAAATGGTGCGATAGCCGTGCTCCCCTGCGAAGTCTTTGCCTGCGGAACTCTGATCGTTGTTGTTGAGGTGAGGTTGATAGTAATGGTGGAGGTGGATACGGACACTGGAGTAGGAGACACGATAGGGGTAGGGACAGCAGAAGTCGAAACTGCCGGTACGGTTGCGGACGAGCCGGACAAGTGCCAGTTTCCAAGGAGCAGGGCCGTGATGAGGATGACAGAAAGGCCGGAATACTGCGCAACTGACCAGAGGTCGAGGTCTTCTGACTTTGAGACCACATACTGGCGAGCGCGGCGGAGCTGCTTCAGTGACTGCGCGTAGAGCTCGGAGCATGCTCCTGTCTGACGCTCATCCACGGTCTTGTAGAGGCCAGTCAGATAGGCAAGGTTGCGGTTCATCTGACGAGCATCAATCTCTTTGAAAGACTTGAGGTCAATTGGCAGCCGGACAGGGGTAATATCTCGGTCAGAGAATTCCACACATCGATGAGGGCCGTGTTGGTTGATCTTGTCGCTCCAGTCCTCGGTGGGCTGCTCCTCAAAAAGCTCTGTGCTCGAAATGAACACATGAGGAATTGCATGTCGCTGCACAAATCCCCAAGTTACCGCGCGAGCCTGGCGAACAGCCTCATCGTCGTTCTCAGTGACAAAGAAGACGGCCAGATGGGGAACGGTCCAGTGCGGTGTGATGACGGCACCGCCAGAGGCAAACTCTGAATGGAATGTCCGGTTGTTGTCGACAGTGATTGAGTAAACTTGCTCTCCCTGATAGACCGTTTCCATGGCGGCCGTGCAGGTCTTCACCTGTAGGTCCTTGGAGGAAGGACCACATGTATTGCTGGAAACACCATCCTCTTGCGGCGAGGGAGAAGCCGCTAAGGCCGAGGTGAACTTGTCAGTGATGTCGTTTTTAGCCGAAGGGTCGCCCTGGTACAAGATCCGAAGAGGGCCCTTGTTAAGCAGATATGACTGAGCCATGACCTGAATCACAGAAACTGAGCAAAGAGGGTTCGGCTCTTGGAAGTAGTGTGTGACATGGTTGTGGGTGATGTTCTCTGTGTTGGGGGCGCTGGAAGTACTCTGACGCTCCAGGGGAGGCGTAGGCACTCGAGAAGACGGGTTCATGAGGCTCTGCTCCGCGTACTGAATCGAGGAAGCCCTTGATCGATCCTCGGCAGCATCGTCCTCATTGTCCGAATCCATGTCAGAGCGACTGGCAGTGTCATCGGTACGCTCGATACCGTCGAGACTATGGACATCATCAGGTCGAGCGTAGTCGAAGGAGCTCAGAGACTCAGCCTCAGTCTCAACCTCGGTTCCTCTATCATCCTGGCTCTCAAGATCGTCGTCTGTATTGATGAACTCGAAGGAAGACTCGGCCAAGTGGTCGTCGTCGGTTGCGTCGGAGGGGTTCATGATGTCGGGCTCGCTAGAAGAGATCCAGCTAGCTAGGTGGCGGTTGCCTTGTGGGCGGGGGAAGCGCAGAGTCAACTCGGAGGAGGACAGCGTCGTAGAGCTTGCAGGATCGGATGTGGTGTCGACGTCTCGGAGGGGATCGCCGGCGTGCTGCTCTTCCATAACGAAGATGCAAAGAGTCAGTTTTACTGGTATCCCGTCATGCCTCGAAAAGTCGAGCGGGCGTTCGTAGTAGTGAGATCTGGAAGTCGGCGAGGATGCGCGGTGGGAGTTGTGTGGTTGGGGTGGTGGTGGAGGATGGAGGGGTAAATGCGGGAGAGATGTGGATGGTGTCAAGTGACGGACGGGCTGACGCAGCACGAATGTCGGGGGCGTTTCTAGACGAAAAGGACGTCTGGAAAGCTGAAAACTTTGACGAGCGTCGTTGAGTATGTGTAGAGAAGGAGAAGAAGAGAAATTAACTAACTCTGGGGTGGCTTTGGAGAAATGAAGTTGTCCTAGGTTTAATGTGTGAATGAGTTGTCGTCAATCAAGGTAGGTGGTGCCTGCCTTACCAAGAATCTGAGGGGCGGTGCGGGTTGCCTGCCTTACGGTACCTAGTTAGTCCAGCCAGCCAGGTAGACCATCAGGTCGCTTTAGGTAGGTAGGCGGGGTGGGGATTTTGGGAGGAAGGGATAGGGATGGGATGAGATGTGAGAGCGGTCGGTTTATCGGAGCGCAGGTGTCGGTGACTTCCAAACGTCACGCGGATGCCGCTATCTGGACGTAGGAGCATAGATAAGAAGTGAGGTATTCGATACTAACCAGGGCAGGGGTTGGCGCCGTCAAAGCGTCCTGGGCCGGGCTGGGCTGCTTGTCTTGCGGTGAAAAGTGGTCGCAAGAACCTACTAATTCTCAGGAAGGAGAGGATGCGTTGTGGAAGGAAGAAGAGAGGCAAAAGCAGACGGAGAAGCTGACAATGTATGTATGAACAGAAGGTGCAGTGGTCGGCGCCTGCAAAGGTGGATGTGGATATGGATGGGTAGGTAAGGTAGGTGGCAGATGCGCAATTACTGGAAGGGACGGGAAGGTGTGGAGAGAAATAGGCATGGAGAGACATGTAGGCGCACCATCAAAGATTAGGGAAAGGCAACCAGTAGGGCGGCGCGATCAGGCAAAAGGGAAGGAAAGGCAGGCACCGCAGGCTATTGCGGAATACCCGGGCAGGTGCTACCACAAGAAGGAAATGGAACTGTCTGTCTTCCTTTTCTTTGCTTGCCGTGGTCGCTTCTTTTCATCTGGAGATAGATGGATGTAACTGCACACTTGACACTCGAGATAATGCACCGACCAGCATCGCTGACTTGCGCCTACCTTTTGGTACCCCCTACTGCCTCGAAATGAGTCTTACATCTGCCCGCCGCCTACCATGTGGTTTGGGTGGTGGGGGCGGGGTTCTTTTGCCCAAAAGTCAAGTCGCCAGATATGCTCCTTCATTCCACTCTGCAGGACATGCCCATGGGTATTTGAGCACTTTTGACGCAGAGAATCTGCACCGCTACGTCTCTCATGTTCAAATGGAATGTCACTGTCAACTGGGCCGCCCACTTGGCCGGCATCATCGCGCCTCTTATCGATAACGGACAGGGGCATTTGGAGGGGAAAGCCAGCTCCAAATGCACCATTACGACCCGGCATGGTGGGGCCATCCACCATCACCCCGCCTGGAACCGCTCATTAGCACCAACCTACCTTACCAATCTGAGGCAAATAGGTATCGTGACCCGGAGAGGGATCCGCACCTCTCCCGACATCACCTCTTGGCCGTGAACGATGCACGCCAGATGTCGTGATTGCTCTGTTCTTTGCGAAGGAGCTTTCGCACGAGGGAGGAGTCATTTGTTGAGCTGCGAAAGCATGCAACGCCCGTTTTCGCCAGTCCACAGACCCGCTTGTCAGCCATCGTCGTCTGCGGCTTCAGGCTCAAAATCCCGCCGACCCCTCGAACTGAGGCAAGGTACCAACCTAAAGTTCAGGTCATCCAATGTGAACGGCGCAAGTCACCATGGGCCGCCAATGCTCGGCCACCCAGCTCGCCACATAAGGCATTACGGATCCCTCAATGTGCAAGACAAATAAGCAAACGAGCAGATGCAAAAGGTGCAAGAGTCAGTGCTATTCGCCGGCCCGCAAGCTCATAAGCACAGCGGCTACCAATTCAATATCTCAAATGTCTCACCTGCCGCCGTCATCCTGTTTCTGATCGAGGCTACGAGTCCTGCGACATGTCTGGGGTTCAGGGCCGAGGTCTTGACTCATGTGGCTTGACCACATCAGCGTGTGGCGGTGCGCCTCCGACTTCTTCCCGCATGTAAGTGGAACTCATAGACGAATTTCACAAGCCAGGTCATTGTTACTGACATGAACTTGAATATATGGCTGCTCATGTGTTCACAAACATAGCGGTCATTTGCCGTTCTTAAAATTTCCGACAAATCTGCATACTGCCTGACGATGGCAACTTTTGACTTCGACCTCCACTCTTCCAAATGATGTGGTCAAATTGATAGCTTACAGCGCGTAGCATTTGAAAGATGCAGGAATAACCTCCGGAATGTGGAAAAGCCAGCTGCGGCGCAACATACGAATTGAAGCGAGAAGTCTTCTGCAATTCCACCGTCAATGGCTGTTATATATGAGAGTCGAAGAAGGTTTCTTTTGAGTATAAGATGGCAGCGCATCACGTTATGCCTGAAGCCATGAAACTTATAGACCAACTGCAGAGAATACTCCGAGCGCGAATCACTGACAGTAAGGAATCACTGACAGTAAGGGACAGTGCAGAAGAAAGCCGGCATGACAACCCAGAGCGCGAGGACGAAAGCAAGGACGATTCCCATCAACGCGTATCGTGCCCACGTGGTCGACCTGCTCGTGCAGAGTTCGGATTGCAACACGGTCTGTAAGTTCCCTATCCGAGCCTGTCCCCATACCTCACATTCTGACAACACGAGATAGTCCGCGCGACACTTCGACGTTCGAGATGCCTGATTAGAAGCAGAAGCTCGATAAGTGCCGCTTGCCAATTAGCCATTTCTGGCATCATCAAAGAGCCAGCATGATCAAGCCGACATCAGTCAACGCGTTGCCGTGCCCCAGCCTCCAACAACCGGGATGCTCGACGACAAGAGTTCCCATCCCCAATTGCGGCTAGTCGTTGGAAAAAAGAATCGTCCCCGGGCTTCCAGAATCAAACGGGCCGACGAAAAGGTACGCGAAAAAGCCAGAACGCGCCATCACGAGAGCACCACGGAGTGGCCTGATGGAGGGTCTATACTGCCGCACTAAACCACACAGACCGTGCCATCAATACGACGATGGGGGACAATCGCACACAAAACACCAACCCCAATCGAAGGGGAGCGGAGCCTTGCAACACCCGAGACGCTCGCAAACAACGGGGTAAGTGATCTAAAGATCTCGCCCGCTCCGTGCGGCCGGGACACCTACCCGAGATCAGAAGAAAACGAGTGAATCAATCCTGCTATTTCCGTAGCCAGAAACTCGAGCCGAGTGGGCAACAGGTAAGCCTGTGTGTGATTCACCCTGATGGTGGAACACTCAGACCCTCCCTGGCTCGGCAGATCATACAGACTAGTTCCATCTTTAGCCCCCAAAAAGACAAGGGGCCGAAAAAGATCAAACAATTAAACCAGATAAAAAAGAATCGTCTCTCCAACCTGGGTAATCTCCAATTTGCTGGCCCTAAGAAGAAACCGAGGGCCCTGTCCTTGCCCGGCGCGCGGAAAAGCCCTTGCTAGCTCCCAGCCTTGCCAAAGGGCCTACCTCTTTGGCCAAATTTCACCGAGGGTGTCGTGAGATTACACGTCCGAATGGGGGCAAGTTGATCTGAGAACAACCTGCCTCCAGTGGACGAAACTTTCTGAAAAGAGAACATGGAAAAAACTTGACTCAGGCGGTACGCCCTTCCAGCCAAGCAGGCATACGGATCTCCAAAGACAAGGTCCCAAAGAGAGCATATCATCCGCGCCCTTCATTTGCCGTAATAACTAGAATAAGTGAATATGCCACATCCAGCCCCCCAAGAACGAAATCACAGCTGCGGTTGCTAGCCCGCGCTAGCTCGTGATACGAAACGTCAGTTTGCCTTGCTAGACTCCTCAGTCAGCGCCTCTGTGAACCTAGTCCTTCCGTCGCCTTGGCCGAAAATGGCATGGAAATCGCTCTGGCAAAGTCAGAGACCTGAGCGATGCTGATGCTGGAGCAGAGAGAGTGAGGATGAAGAAATGAAGTCGCCGTGGGACTTGTATTCTACAGAGTATCGTCCTGAACCCAAATGTACAATGCTGCGCGGAGATGATGCATGTCCTCTTCGTTTTTTCTTCCCAAATGCCCCAAAGTCCCAACCGCCAAAAACCGTATCCCAGCCGAGGTGTTTCCCGTACGGTTACCGCCATGAAACCCTTTTATCCGCCTCTGATATTAGAACGTGCAGGGGGCGTGGTCCGTCACCGAGAGACATCTCTCCCAAAAACTCCGTTTTTGCTCTCTGCCACAATGGAAAAAATGATGAGGCAGTGGAGAGAGAAGCAACCGCCTAGAAAAGCAATGAAGAAATGGACATAAAAGGGGACCGTGATGCTCGCGAATATGTGGGCGCGCTGCAAAAATGGGGGGTATCGTAGCATAGAGAGAAGACGTGAAGATGTTGTGCGTTGTTGCCTCGTTATGTGCCTCGTTGGCCAGCCACCGCAGGGAGAGAGCTCAGAGAATGCTGTGCTTTTCGAAGAGCCGTGCCAGGGTGTCGGTGCCGAACGCCTCATCGTCAGGGATCATCTCAATGATGCCCGTCAGGTTGGCAAACATGTCACCCTGGTTGCGGTAGGCCAGGATGGAGGGCACAGCAGCGTTGTCGAACTCGATGTCAAGGTAGTGAACCTTGACGAAGTGTATTGTTGAGTGGTGGGAGACAAGCGGCATCATTGCGTGCTCTATCGTTGCTGATACATCGCACTAGGCTGGGTGTTAGAACCTGTCTGAACATGCTCAGGAATGCTTTGAAGCTTACCTCGGGGTCGTATACAAACACGACAACCACGGTGTCCCGCGCAACCTTCTCAATGGCGTCTAGGTAACCCAGAGCGTCGACCTCGTCCATGCGGCCATAGATGCGGACACTGGGACTTGTCCTCCGGTTTCTGACAACCTTGCTGGACTCGCTCTCAAGTTCTCTCCTTCTGCTCTCGCGCCATTGCGCCAAGAAGCTCTCCTCATCTTCCGAGTTGCTGTTGTTTCCGTCGTCCGTGCCGCTTTCGCTCTTGCGCGAAGACTGGGATTGCGAAATGCCATCGAGGCCAAAGATGGAGCGGCGCACAGTGGTGCGAGCACGGCTCATGAAGGAGGTCTTGCGGGCATTCTCGTAGTTGCGGGCATCGGCGATGACGCCCTTGACTCCGGTGGTACGGCCGGCATCGAAGCTGGCGGGGGGCAGCTTCAGGTCGGAGCCGGTCTGGCCTAGGGTTGGAATGCGCATGGCAGCGTCGATCTGGGAGTTGCGGAAGACGTCTTCTTCGTCGAGGTCAAGGCTGTCGCGGTCGTTGTTGCGGTCCTCTGGGTGTACTCTGCTGGTGTCGCGAGACTGGGCAGCTAGCAGTGCGTTGAATTCTTCTTGGGCTGGGGTAGGGTTCGACATCGTGAGGTTTTGGAAGGGTTGCGGCCGGGGGAGGAAGCTCGGTTTATGTATGGGATGACGGACGGACGAGCGGGCGGGCGTGTGGTAAGAGAAGAGGAGGTGGTGGTAGGGGGTGGTTGTCAAGGTCCAAGGAGTAAACAAGCAAGCAGGCAAGCAAGTAGTGTGAAGGTGCCAATCGTGCGACCTTGGAGCTTGGAAGGGTGTGCCCGGTTACTTCTGTCAGGGCGGCTAGTCGAGGGCAAAGCAGGAAAAGAGGTAGAGCCAGGAATGTGAATGGACGGTAGGGTAGGGTGAAGGGTGGTTGAGCTTGGGTTTTGGGGGGGGAAGAGCGAGGAGGAAGGGCTGTGAGAGGCGTGGTCTCTGGATTCTTGTGGGAGAGAAGTGGGCGTGGGAGCATGAGGAGACGAAGGACGGATCGGAAGGATGGTGGTCCTTCGATGGTTTTTCTCGAAGCAGTGGAGACGTGACCAGGGGTCAACCCTTGCAGCTGGCCACGATGCGGTGAAAGCCGGGCTCCAACGACGGGCTGTGGTGGTGACTGATGCTGGTGCAGTGAGTGATGGTGCTGCTGCTGCTGCTGGCTGGGCTGGATTTGGACAGGGGCCCGAGTGTCGAGGATCGAGGGTCGAGGGCGAAGCCCCTGGGGTGCGTCAGGCTGTTTCAGAAGGGGTGGAGGCGCGTGGTCGCGAACAGGGGAGACTGGGCGGGAATTGTGGAATGGTGGATGAATCGTTGGGCGACGGTGGTGAGATGTTAGATCTGGTCGCGGAAAGGAAATCTAGTCCGTCCTGTTAAGACGAGGATGTCTGGCCCTTGTGGTGCATATCTTCGTTTGCGGGCGCAATTGTCGACACTGGAACGAGCACCACAACGCAACGCACCACAGCACAGCGGCACGACCGGCTAGTTTCTTCCACCTAGTAGTTACTGGACTCAACCCAGACAGACACATGAAATGCCGAGCGAGATGTGCAGGTGACGGGTCTCGCGCATAAGTGATCGGAGCAAGATAGATTTCGGGACGACGAGATAAAAAACGGGGGAGGGCTGAGAGAAATGTCCGGGCCATGGACAGGGAAACCACGGAACGGCGATGACCGTTATTTTGCTGCTGAATCTGCTGGAACCTAGGTACCCAACCTACCGCAGTATGCAGGTAACCTGAGGTGGTGCCCTGTTGTCGTCGTCGAATCCATTTTGCATCGCCTCGCTCTCTGGCAAGGGCAACGACAAACTCGGAAGCAGGGCAAATTGCATACGACAGCCAACGGTCATGCACGCGTCTGCCTGTGGATCTTGCCCTTTTCCCCCTCTCCTTTTCTTCGTTCTTCGTGATGCACAACAGTGAGTGGTTGAAGGAGTGCGTACAGTGCCTGACCGCGCAGGACGCCAACGCAGGAATCGGATCAGAATCACACTTAGACTCTTGTCATCATATCGTGCTGATGCTCGTTGGCGAGGCAGGTCGCGAAGTGAAGTGACAGGGCCTGCAGAATCAGCAGCTGCACACCCTCTCGGGCCTTAGTCATGGTTTCGCCTCTTCCGCTCGCGTGGCCCTGCTGGGATCGCAGGGCTTGTCTTGCCTTCTCGTCAGGGGCTGCTGGTCTGGGGCCAACCGACCGCTGTCTGCCGATTTCCCCTCCGCCCTTTTCTTTTTCATCCCCTACCTTACCCAGGCCCAGGCAAAACCTCATGCATATCCAATCACTGCAGCCAGATACCCGTAGGGTCAAGTGCCGGACAGATTCCAAGGCCCGGGACCTTGCAGATGGGCACCGCATTCTGCATGCTTGCTGAGGAGCCGCCTTTGATGCTGAGGATCGTTGTTTCTTCCCCCCCCCAGGATACCAAACGGCAAGCAACTTACATGAACCAACTGGTTGCCTTGAGATCGTTTGGACAGGATACACAAAGGGTCGTCGTCGCCACAAGAGCAATAGACGCCGACAGTTCTTGTTTGCCCGTGTGTTGGCCTGATGTTCGTATAACCTGACCAACCAGGGCAGAATCAGCTGAAAGTAGGCTCAATTGACTTTGGACCTTTTTCCTTTTGCTTTTTGGGTGGCAGCTGCGTCAGTTTCTACCTTACGTGCTTATGTCTGTTTTGTATTACGGCGCACTTGCTTCAGTCTCAACTCACCTCACCTTCTTCTATCCTTCCTTGTTTCCTTTACCTCCCAAGATACTTGGGTTCCTGCCTTCCGTCTGTTTAGAAGCTCCTTCCACAACCCGAAATGCTGCCTTACCTATGCATATTGTCCAGTATACACCACCCATAACCATATCTGGAAGGTTCGGTCCTGCTGCGTCACCTCTCCTTTCCTCACATAAAGCATTTAATTTACATTCGCATTTGCACTTTGCACCTGCATTTGCACATCCCCCTGCCTCTGGCCTAGCGTCCTATTTCGGTTAGTGACTCACGAGGCGCCCTCCTCCCTCCCTCCGTCTCTCCGTTGGGCCCGGCCACGGCATCCACGCCAGTGCGGGAGGACCCTGCATCATTCGCTGGTGTGTCCCCCCAAATGGCAACAATAATGGGCCGTTACTATTGTTCGTTCCCAACAGGTCGCTGCGAGATAACTGTGGCTGCCCGGCAGTGACATCCTCACCTTCCGTTTGTGTACCAAACTCCAGATTGCCCTGGAGGGACCTGTCCCCGTTCGCGATCCTGGGCCAGGACGACGCTTCGGCTGCTTGCACAAGGCGTTGCAAGTCTAGACAATGACATCTCAGGTCTAGGTCTCGGGTTACACCACAATCGTGCACTCGAGTCTGAGAATACAACATTCATGTTTCCCATCTCGGTATCCCGTGACACCTGCATCGAATCTTCTACGCATCATGGTAGCCCTGGGCTTCATGCTGGTGCGAGAGCGAAAGTTGGAGCTGGAACGCCAACGGCTTCTGTTGCCATCCCCGTCTGACCTCATGGCTTTCGTCAGACAACTACACACGGATGACCGAATCACCGACTACTTCATCCGTCAATGGAGCCATTTTATCGATCGATCCTGGGGAACTGACGACATTCTCCGACCCCACGATGCCCTCCCCTGCTGCACCTCAAGTCGCGGATCGCCCGAGCCGCAACGCTTCACAACGACTGGGAAGATGCTTTACCGCTCCCGAGTGTCAGATCACGACACCACAAGTCTCGTGGCGTACCGGCATCATCGATCCTCCACCACCCTGTTTGCCAAACAACAAGGCCCCCGAAACATGGCACAGCGGTCTCATCATCAGCTCCAGAACTCTGTGACAATGACATGCGCTTGCCATCATAATTAGCCCGGTTTGATCATCCGAAAGTCACCGTTGGTGTGTTTGCTTCTCCAGCCATGGCCGTGGAGGACACGGCCAAGCCGTCGTGTGACCGCCTTAGTCGGTGCTCTGTCAATGCGGCCAAGTACGAAAAGACGACAGGCAGACATTTTGCCCATCGCCCATCACCAATCCGGGGTACGATCGTAACGCGCCCGCCTGGTTGTGGTCGATTCCTCGACTACTTGACTGCGTCCTCAAGCGCGGAAGCCGACTGTATCAGCTGTCGTCCAAAGCGTTCCTTGAGCGTCGTTCGCCGTTGTAAGGCGGCACCCTCAGACGTCCCAGTATCTCGGTTTTCGATTGGCGTCCTCACCAAAACGTTTCTGGCATCGTTCGCGAAGTCGTCATGACTTTTACCGAGTTCTGACACGGAATTTTTACACAAACATGGCCACCGTTATGCGATGCCTTCTTGTGCGGAGTTGTCTCCTACCCACATCCGCATGGACAAACGACGTCGTCGACTCCACGAGCATTCACAATGCGAGTCACCCTTTCCACCCCCGGGTACGCCGTTTCATGCCCCCTTACGAATATTCACCGTCGGTAGACGCAGCCAGCGCCGACCGCAATTACACATCACCGCTTCACGTGGGGCTGAGTCATCGTCTGAACACGAAGAGAAGCACGACTCGCTCACTGCATGCCTCCACAACTCATACTTTCCAGAGTCGTATCTAGCAGGCCCGACAAAGGCTGCCAAGTCCAGATGCGCCCTCGAAACGGACCTTGGACGAAGTATCCGCCAGTGCCATGGGCGGGGATTCGCGTGAATAAATACCGACTACATTTTGGGATACACCATCCCACGTTTCATGACTCCGTTTCACTCCCACGAACCCACCATGACAGAAACGATGTAAACGAAACTTTCAAGGACGAAGTACAAAGTTGAGAAAGAAAGCTGAAAGCTACGTGGAATAAGTCATGGGAAACCTTGGCCGGACTACGGACTACTTAAATTCCCTTGGCAAATATGTATCGTTGCGATTTGATCGGTTGCTATCGTGAGAAGCAATCGAATGCAAGCACACCGCCATGCAACACAAGTCTTTGTCGCCCATCCGTGTGGCACGTCTCTCCGCCTACTGGATGTGCTAGTGCGCTCTCGCACGACGGCAGTCTGCATGGTGATTTGCGTCGGCACTATGCCGCTGCACTCTCATATCCCAAGTCCAACCGCAGAGTCTATAATACCGCTCGAGGAGCCCTGCATGCCCTTGAACGTCTTAATTCATCCAACATTGAGAGACAGTCAAGGTCGGGTTCGTATTTCATGCGCCACGTGTGTTGGCAAGATACATGCTTCTGTCAAGCACGTTTCTATATCACCATCGCTATGCGGCATACCGGATCGAAGGAAGATTATGTTGTTTTGTGTCCGTTATGCAAGATAACAACACAAACTGACGATAATACGTCGCGCAACGTCTCAGCCAATCTATCATCCAACGAAGCCTCGTGGCTGCCAGGGTCAATGCAGTGGTAGGTGCATCAAGCTTCACTACCGTAACCCAAACTTGCGGCGCGATCCACAAAGTCTTCCCCTCTTCTAGCGGTTGCTAACTTGCTTAGACCTTGAACCGCATCAAAGCTTAGCCAGACAACATGCAACAACCTGCAACCACACGGCCGATCCCTTGCGATCGATTAGAGCGCCGCCGCTTAAATATCATTGGGGCCTGATTTTCGACTGCTTGCTTCTGGCTGCTGTTGTCTGTGACCCAGAGGAAACCTTCCTAACCCATCATAGCAACCTTCGAGATGATTTAAGACTCTAGGTTCGAGCCGCATGGAAGAAGTCCATCATTACAACACCGCATCGCACGCGAAGACACACCACCAAGCCGAGTCTCATTGCCGTTTCCCAATTGGATCACCCAAGGAGGAACGAGCCTGACTCAAGAACCCCGTCTTTCTTCCCACCCTCACCCATCTTCTCAGGCCACAATCCACGCTTCCCTCCCCTCCTGCCGACGGAACCGGGAAAACCAAACGCAGAGCGGCAACCCTAAGACGAACGGCAACGCGCAAACCAAAGTCCAAATGGCCTGTTCTTCACGTGGTCTGTGAATTTCGGTTGGCTTCACGTGGCAAAGGCACGGCAGGAAGAGACGAACCTCACGCCATGGCCCGTCCACCCTCCTCTTCCCATCCATACAAATCGCACAATCTTCAATGGGTTTTGGAAAAGAAGATTTTGAATTACCGTTTCCTCACTCCCGCTGGCATCTCCGCCGTCCAACCACGTCAGCCGTTTCTAACCCTTACCCTCGTGGCGGGCACACCAGCCCGGCTGGACTTTCCGGATCGTTCCTCCCATCGTATCCTTTTCCCCGGGTTATTCATGATTTGACGACTCTTTTCAAGATATCGCCGATGGTGGCATCCGACTAATAGGGTAGGATCAAGACCATTGGTCGTCCAGATAATATCCTAAAGAGCGCCTTAATGGGAAATCCTCCCGACCAGACACTGCGGCGAACTTAGAGAAACACCGGCGTGACGTATACTTATGCGACCGCTATCAACTTCGGACGCTTCCTTGACTTTTGCAATCTTCCCTTTGCCCGTTCTAGCCCTCCTTCACGACCAGTGATTGGTTCGCCGCTTGTCCATCGCCCTCTGCCTGGGCCCATGGGTTGCTGCGTCCTTCTCTCCCACGTGCTGCTGCTTTACCAACGTTCTTTTGTCGATTCGTGTGCCGGCTCTCGTCATGTGCATCCATTGTGAGCGTTGGCTGGAAATCGCCAACCAGCTCTCAGGGACAAGGGGGCGTGTATCGCGCATTCAGTCGAATAGTCCAAGTCGCGTGCTTCAATGCTTTTTTGGGTCGTCTTTCGAGTAGCGTCTTTGGTGAAGGTTGAGTGTGACATCCGGCCGTCGATGGGCACCCTGGATGCAGTAAGACGTCGCCGCATCAATGCCGGAATCCATCCCTTCCTGGTTCCACCACACCGGCCTGCTTCGAGGATTCGAACCGCACGCTGTGATGTTGACGGTCAGATCGACCTGTCCGCGGCTTCCAGCTCCAGTCGAGAAATGGTTGTGATGGTTGCGGTGGTCTCGTGGTCGTCGTCTCGCCGGCTCCTGTGTTTGATTAGCTGGAATTGGATGACAGATCATCCGCCAGGCGCAGCACACCATGTCACATGAAAAACAATGTAGCCGTCAATGGGCTTGAACAGAGGATGAACGAGCATTGAGCGCGAACTATAGTACAGGCAGTAAGTAGGTATAAGAGGGAAGGCTTGAGGTAGGCGTCCACGCAGGAAAACAACTTCATCACCTCCATCCTCCGTTCCACGCATTTCTCGTTCCGTAAGCGGCCGTCGTCCCTTCTCTCTCCTTTTCGGTTTTCTCCCTGTTTTCGCCCATCCAAACAAACAAGCCCCCTCGGTAGGGAAGCTCCAAAAGGGATCGACATCCGTTTACACACGAAACCAACTCCCCTTCCCTTCCGACGTGTATAGGAAAATGACAGCTCGCCACCACAAACAAGCCACCCAGCCCTCTCCCTCAAAGCCTGTTTTCGCTCCTTTCTTCTACGAGGCGGACCAGCTCCACCTCTACTAAGCTTCGGCTTCGCGTCGCGTGGCGGTTACACTTGGCCCTTTCGTCTATCAGACCGATACCACCGGAGAATCGAGGAAATTTGACGAAAGGAAAGGCGGGATCGAGAGGTGCGATGCGTATTTTTGTGGGTGAACGCAATGGCGACGAGAGAATTATCGGACTGGTGGAAATCCTGTTGTCGGTGGTATAGAAAACTCCTGCTGCAACAAAAAAGAAGAGTGCAGCCCTATCCGCCTTGAGCCGTCGTGGGAGAAAGGTCGATGTCGGAATCGTGTGCTTTGCTTGTCTATGCGTGTAGGGTTGGATTTTGGTGGGGGTATCAAAATGCCTCGATTCCGTTCCCTTCTTGGCGATCCTGTCGTATCCGGATCCGGTAGCAGACGTTGTGGGAGATGTGAAGCATACATGACTCGGGAAAGGCCACATGTGGGAGAACCAACAATGTGTTACAACCGCCCAATCTAACAATCAGGTGCTAGAATGAGGCCAAAAAAAAAAAAAAAACTATGGTGCAAAAGAATCGAGGACGATGGGTGATGGCTGGCGCATGGCAAAGGAAAAAAAGAGACCCTGTATAGTTCCTACAGCCGCCCATGCCGGTAAACGGGCGGCTCCAGCTGGATTTGGTAGACGATGAAAAGTGAGCTTTGGTATGAGCAGGTGTTTCGTGACTTCGTCCTGAATGCGCCAGTACTCGCGGATTAGAAAAAGGCGGCATCAGGGTTTCGAAAATTAAGTAGGCCAAATAACCACTCGACAGAAGATTAAAATGGTTTCGCGCGTACTGGAACCGGTATATCCAGACAGGACTTCGTCATTGTTGGGGTCGGGTGGTTGATTTAGTATGCCCAGATTTTCAGCTAGGGAAAGCAGTCAGTACGGTCGTGTCCGATGAGCGTGTAGGGAACAACATACGAGAGAATCCCACGATCCTGTGCACAAGCTAATACCGTCGTTGCTAACGCCCAAGCAGCTGACTCTGTTCTCGTGGCCGACGAGCGAGCCAACCTTTTCACCGCGTGTTACGTCCCAAACCTGCCCATGAATTAGTAATGGGTCCTTCATGCTGAGAGTGCGTTCGGAATTCAAGAGCATACCTTGCACTCAAAATCGTCATAGCCAGCAAACAACAGCCGCCCAGAGACCGAGGTCGCCACGGAGGTGATGCCGCACAGAATGGATTCTGACTGTCAATCGAGTTAGCGGTCTCTGTGGTGCCATTCAGACGGGTGCTGCTGGCGGTACTTACGCCGTAAAGGTTCAATTCTCGGTCGGCACGAATGTCGAAAAGTCGGCAGGTCGCGTCGTCGGAGCCGGTAACAAAGGAGTGGCCGTCGGGGAAGAACTGGATGGCGTTGATGTCGGACTCGTGACCAGCGAATGTCTGGACCGCCTTGCCGGCACGGATATCCCACAGCTTAGCAAAGGCGTCGCAAGCACCGGAAATGAATGTGTTGGAGTTGGTCGGGTTGAGGCTGATACTCATGACATCGCCGAGATGGTCGGCGAATTCGATGACCTTTTGACCCGTTTCGATATCCCACTTCATGCAAGTCATATCACCTGATGAGGTAAGGATGCTGCGGTCGTTGATGAATCGACAGCACGACAGGTAGCCGGCATGGCCAGACAACTCCCTCGCGACGCGCGTAGGACCCTCTCTCTGTTGGTTGAGGTTGTAGATGGAGCAAATGTTGTCGAGACCACCGCAAGCCACGTAGTTACCGCTGGGGGCGTAGGCGCAGGTCATGACCCAGGAGGAGCGTAGAGGAATCGCGTGGACCTTGTTTGTCGTGTAAGCATCCCAGATGATGAGCTTTCCGTCTTGTGAGGCGGAAACGAGATGTCTTCTGTCGGTCGACCAGTGCATGGCGTAAATCTTGGCTAAGTGACCCTTGAGCGTGCGCTTTGCCTTCATCAGCTGGTTCTTGGGGATCGGCTCGTGGGCCTGCTGGGCAACGGTGCGGACTGTTGTTCAGGGGAGGAAATGTCAGCATCTTCACGACGGGTGGTCGGGGGGCAATTAGGACGACGGGTGGTCGGGGGGCAATTAGGACGACGGGTCGGGGGCCTGTGGTCGGTGACTGTTGCCGCCGTCGTCGATTGAATGAATGATTGATTGAACTCACGAGTTGTGTCGGCGAGCTCATCCTTCTTCCGCTTGATCCTATCCTTGAGTGTCTCAGCCTCGCGTCGCGCTTGCTGGATGCGCGCCTGCATCGCCTCGGGCGACACATCGTTTTGGCTTTGAGAGTTCATCGTCGTGGACTATCGGCCTCGATCAATGGGATGGCGGGAGAGAGGGACGGCTGCTGATGAAAGGAGAGGGCGACGGTGATGTCGGAGGGTGGTGTGGTGGTTGGTGGACGAGGAGGACGGACGGGTCGGAAAGGAGGAGGTGGTGTCGGTCGACTGTCGTTGGATGAGGGTTGAGGGTTGGAATTGAAATTGAGCGGGAGCCGGTGGAGAGGGAGGAAAGAGAGGTGTGTGGTGGTTGTCCAGTTCCAGATGGAAGGGGAATGCAAGCTCCAGGGGGGGTTGCTTTGCGCGGACCAGTAAAACAGCAGGGTCGAAAGGAAATGATGGCCGTCTGGGGGGTGTTGAATTAAGAGCGAGCAGCAGGAGAGAGCGAGAGTGGTCGCAGGTACCTGCCGTGTCTGCGAGAAGGTGGCCTGGTGGGTGGTACCTGGCTGGGGAGGGGCCTTATGCAGAAAACCCAGTAGTCGGGTGGACAAGACAGGGCAGGGCAGGAGTAGTGTGCAGGAGGCAGGAACAGGAACAGGAGAGAGATGGGCAGCAGAGCTGGATGGATGGATGGATGGATGGATGCTAGGCCGGGTGCTGGGTGTTGGGTGCTGGGTGCTGTTTGGTTACCTTACCTTACGTGGTAGCGTAAGGTGGGCGTGGGCAGCGGTAGCAGTAGCAGCGGGAGCAGCAGCAGTCGGGTAAGGTGAGGGAAGGAAGGGGAAGCGGCAGTCGCAGTGGCAGTGGCAGGCTGGCAGCCGTCGCAGTCGCAGTCGGAAGAAGCAACGCAGCACTAACAGCAAAGGTGGTGGCACTAACGAGAACAGCGCAATCGGAAAGGCGTGAGGTGCTAAGGAAAAGGCAAGGAAGGCACGGCTGGACTGGGCTGGGCTGGCTGACTGATGGGACACCGACTGACTGCTGGGCTGGGGGAGAAGAAGGATTGGTTGGTTGGCCGAAGGGGAGAGAGAGAAAGAATGGAGTCAACGGGACAGAATAGACAGGGAAGGAGGGACAGGGCAGGGGAGGGAAGGAAGGATGGAGCCAGGACCAGAGGGGGGGAAAGACCAAGGGCCGGGGCGGACGCCGTGTCGAGCGAGGTGGGTCCCTTCTTTCCTTCACTCAGACGCGCTGCAACTTCTTTCTCTCTTTCCTTCAGAGCTCTCACTCAATCGTCTTCTTTGCTTCTGTCCTATTCCCTCCCCTGGCATATATCTTCGTTGCGCTTGCTGGGTAAGGTGGTATGGGCCTGAACCCGGAGAAGGCTGTGATTGGGGGTGACCTGATGTCGTGGCCGGCCAGGGCACAATGGGCGAGGGAGGAAAGGAGGTCGGTCGCCTGGCTGTTCTTCTCTCGGCTGCTCTTGGTGATGCTAGGTGGAGAGAACCCGTACGCAGCGATCGGGCGACCCTGGAGCAGGTATCTATCTTACGAACGAGGGCGGCAGCTGGAGCAGCCTATGCAAACTGCAGTAGGTATTCGTATCTACCTAGTGCAGTCGTTCTGGTAGTGGGGGGGCGGGAGGCCTACTAAAAGAATCTGGCTGCTAGCGACTGGGGAGCGTCTCCCGGGTGTGCTAGGTAAGTCAAGGTGGTGAGCCCTGGCGTTGGGAGGTCAGATGAAGTTGCTACACCTGCATGGAAGTGTGTGGAACGCAGCAATGGCGCAGCAAGAACAATTCGAAGACGCCAAAGAGGAGGACTGTGAGAGGGACTGAGCGCGATTGACGACGCTGCTGCGAGACTGGCGCAGACGCAAATGCAAGTGCAAATGGAGGCAATCGCCGGCTTGGACAATGGAAGCAGCGCAGCGCAGCCCCCAAGACAGGCGGACCAGGTACGAAGTCAGGTACATACGAGACGGATATGTAATTAGCGGGCTGCAAGGCCCGAATGACGGCGAAGGGGCCGACGGTGTGCGACCACGCGGACAAGACAGACAGACAGGCAGGCAGGCGGCAAAAGGCATCAAAAGAACTGGCAGAACACTCTCGGGGCCCAGAGACTCAGGGACTCAAGAGACTCAGGGACAGCAGACGGACAAGTCGGTGACGGCAGCTAACAGAGAGCCCCGTCACCAGTCCCAGTTCTTTGTCCCGAGGATATGACGAGACGCGGCCAAGTACCGGGGGAAGCAACCCAAAAAGGGGAGAGTGGACGCGGGATCGACTTACCTACCTTAGCAATAGTAAGAGTACGGTACCGCCGTAATCACAAATATCTGAGCGGACAAGACCGCGCGCCCCAAGGAGGCGATGTCGCAAACTTGCCGAATGCCAGCAGCGTCGTCTTTGATCAAAGGGCCCTATTTGTCTTTTCCGCCTCTTTTCCAGGGTCTTCTTGTGTTTCCCAAAAAGTCCGCAGCGCGCCGAGGACGACCCACGAGGGAAAAGGACGCGGTAATTCAATGGGCGGCCGATCAGGATCTGGACTGGGCTGGGCTGGGTTTTGGCTGGCGGGATTGCGTTGCGTTCTCTCTTCAAAGAAGAGCCGACCCGAGTCGGACACTGGTCGGCCGGGAAGGGTTTCCAGTCCGCTGTGGACGGGGGGGCCACAGCCAGGGCAGCTCACTTCGACCAATTGGTAGCACAGCAGCCGTAGCTTGAGCAGAAGGGCAGAAGGACAACGCCGCCGCGGGCAGTAGAGTCGGACCTGGCTGGTGCGGTACACGGCAGCGCCAGGTACCTCGAACTTGCCCGAGGTACGCTATGTGCGCCGCCAGGTTTGAGTGTGAGTGTGTGTGTGTGTGTGAGAGAGAGAGAGGAGCGTGTGGGTGTGCCAGTGGTGTTGGACCTGGTACACGTAGTGTTGGCGTAATATCCGTGGTGTAGTCCAGCCTTCAAGTCCAAGGCCAGAACGCGACAAGTATTGGACGTAGCCCGCGAGAGCGGCTTCGTAAGTGGTAAATTGGAGTAACGTATTTGGCCGCCGTCGTAATATAGCTGATGGCAGTGTCCGGCGAATCCGAGCTTCTGTTCACAAGCAACTGTGCCCGAGTCTGCGTTCAATATCGGGGTGAGGCCTGGGAGAGTGAGTGTGAGAAAGTCCGCTGCGGTGGATGAGCCGTGAATTGAATGTCGTTCTGAGGTGAGGGTCGGACCGGGTGCAGGCGAGGAAACAGTTTGGAGGTGGGGCCTGGGCTGCAGTATTATTTTATTTCCCTGCACCTGCGCTGCTTGAGCGGTATCCGTCCAGTGTCCTGCCCTGGTGGGGAAAGAAGTGGGAAAGTGTGGATTCTGGAACCAGACGTGCGTGCGCGCGGCCAGAAACTGAGCAAGACCCCGGGCCTGGGGGAGGCAGGTGCCAGGAACCGTCAGGTACAAGCAATCTCAAAATCGACACCCAGGTACGTACCTATCTCGTCTTCTTCAAGAGAAAGCGACTCCAAGCCCAGTCTCTCTCTCAGGAAGGAAAGGGGCCCTTCCTCCGGAGAGAAGAGCCACTTTGGAGACTAACGCCAAGGCCGATTGCGACCCTGTGTCCGCCGCCTTTACTGCGTAAGGTAGTCAGTCGCCTGTTCGCCGACCGGGGAACAAAAACAAAAAACACCACCACCACCTCAAAGTCTACCTTGATTGGAGCTCCGGCCGTCTCGTACGGTTGAGCTCCCTCCTAAAGTGATTTACCCCACCTCCATCTGCCTCCAACGCTCAAGCTCTTGCTTCATGACAGCATTTTGCCCGCCAACAAGAGAGAGACATTCAAGGTCGGTCTCGCACTCCGCCTCGTCCCATCTTTCTGCCTTCCTATGCACTGCTACCTTATGTCGGAGATGGTGGGAGGAGGGGGCGGGCGAAAAGCAAAAGAAAGAGGACCAGCAACTTGAGCCAGCAAGGGCAGCTTTTGCCTTTCTTTGCTGGACGTGTGATCAATTAGGCGATCTCGCGTCAGGATCGGAAATTTAGCATACGACATGTCCTGCGCAACCAGCACTACCCACCTGCAATGATTCGTCGCCTGCAGTCCACATTGCTACCTATCCGTACCTGCGCTCTGCTCCTATCCGTTTAGAGCAACGGCTGGTGGAGAGCCAGATCGCGACGCCCGCATCCGCATCTTCACCTTGTCTACCGGTGCGATGCGATGCGATGCGATTCGAGGCGAGACATGCGATGTGATGCTGCCGCCTTTACAAATACAGCCTCAGATGGCAGGACAACCTGAGCCAGGTGGGTTCTCCTCTAGACGCGGACAAGGTCATGGAGGGAAGCGCTTGTCGGGCGACGAAGAAGCAGGGTCTAGTCCGGTACGCTGAGGTACCTCGACACTGAAGCGGAGCCCAAGAACACCATCGTCATTTGCTTGCTTGCTTTGGTTGCTGCTGGCGGAGCACCTGCATCAATGGCTGGAGGGGATAGGGAGTGCATTACCTCTAGCAGGGAAAGGGTTTGGGACTTCTGAGGCTCGGACTTGGAGTCGGCTGAAATGATGAATATCTGACCTATCCCGTTCTGCTTTTCAACAGATGCACATACAGGACACGACGAGCGATGACCACGACGCTGTCACCGACTGCCACTGCGCCTCATCTTTCAGTTTGCGCTTGGGGCGAGGTTGGAAGAAGCTCCCGTCCCCGTTGGTGCCCATCCATGGCCTTGCTACAGCGCACAGGGACTCTAACAGAGATATTGAGTTTGCAAGTCTCCCTCACCCTGTCTTGTGATGTGCTTGTTGGCTGTGTGTGATGCATCATTGCCAGGAGCAGACCAAGATACGCCTTTCAGATTCAAGTTTGACAGAACTCTTGGTGCGGATGCCAGTCTTAACCTAGGAGGCGTCATTGGGAGAGGCGGACGGTTTTGGACTGCAGACAGGGTACTTGTACATGAGTCCGAACCAACATGGGAAGGCAGCACAGTGCAACATCTCGCATGCACTCAGAGCGAGTGGTGAGGACGAAGCATCATTGGCCTGGCCGTAAAACATTACCTGCAACTGATATCCGTCCTTACCTACACTAGCATCGCAGGGGGCCAGGTAAGGTAGGTAGGAGCCGCCGAGCCGGCACCCTCCTCCATCTTCAAGGCTTGCTTGGCAAAGTGCTAGAACAAGGACCAGCTGGTTGGTTGGAGGAGAGGTAAACTGTCACAAGCAACACTCTCCATCTCTCGATGGGAAAGCGGCACGGGAAAGACGGATAGATGGTGATATCTATCGGGTCTTGAAAGGGTCCGGCGAGAGGAAACTCTCCTTTTTGGCTTTTATCTGTACGAGTAGCCCGCACCCTGATACCAAGATGCCGTTAAACGATAAATCGCAGCTTCATCGTGGACATTGGAAGGAAGCGTTGCACGAAGGGTGCTCCGTGAGGTACCGTCAGGTACTCTGGAGTGTACCTACCTTACGAATAGACGTGGTGGATGCCTTCAGTGCACAGACCATCTCTTTGGAGAGAACTGAAATTTTCAGAGGGACAACTCTGCACAATGCCGGTCCCCTTTTCTGCATTACAGTGGCATAAAGTAGATTGGATGCATGCACTAGTCCCTGTAGAGTGCCTCTCAGGTACCAACCCGACCTCACCTCAATTGTGTGCGCCGAACCACGTCCCCCGCCCCTCACTGCTCAGTGCAAGTGTGTCGGGTCCCGTTCTTGCCTTCCCCCGGCCAGCTCCACTTGAGCACCAGCTGCCTCATGGTCTGTGCTTCAGTGGTCCCGTCTCCAGGTCTGTTTCCCAAGACCGCCTTTGCCTCAGACTTCCAGCTGGGACTTCATCATCAGAATCTGCCTGCAACTGGCTTGGCAGCCAGCCAGACGACACCTCCGCAGTCTTCACGTCGCACATTGCGGTCGTGTCATCCGCACCTCCAAGCCGCGGAGCTGAAAACCGACAAAAAGAAACTTTGGAATCCAGATTCCATCATCATTCTTGCTACGTACACGTCTCACCTCATGTTGCTTGCGTGCGAGTGGCCCGGCACTGGCAATCCGATAGAGCAGAACATCCCATCAATCTGGACCTCGATGCGACGCCCGCTCTGCTGCCCTTGACTTCCCATCGAAAAGGATCAGCAATCACAAACCCAAAGTTTCTGCGAATACCAGTCTGTCGTCCACACGCAGCAAGCAGTCGGGTTGCTAGATAAGCACGGCAAACCCAAGACTGAAGCCTCCCACGCCATGCTACCTAATTCATGGCCATCCTGTGGACGGTGGCCAAAAGAAAGCAGCCAACAACAACTGGCATGACGTCTCGTCTTCGTCTTGATGGTGTTGATGCCAACGTCCATCTGGTTGCCAAACTTTTCGGCGGACCAACCGAGAAACCTTGGCCAAAAATGGTGACCTGGGCGATCAAATCCCCCTGCCTAGCAAGGACGAGGGCGATGGCCAGGACGAGCTCATGGCCCAAGTGCAAACCAAGTTCAATTTGACGGCCGCCCAGCAAATAAGCAAGCAAGCAAACATATGGGCAAACAAAAAAGAGTTCTCGAGTAGTGACATCCACGAGCTTCACTGCCGCTGCACAAGGACGAGAAACGACCAGGACGAGACTGGACACGCGCCCCCGCTAGCCAATGTCAGCCAGGGTCCGGCATCGAGCCACTGGTCATTGGGCGAACTACCCATCTCGATACACATTCAGAACACCCACCTCAGACCATCCAACCCTCCATCTTGTTTGCCTTTCCGCCATACGCAGCTTTCATCATCCCATTTGCCCGATTTCATCTCAAGTTTTGCCCTATCCCACTCTGCTCTGCGGAGATGGCCCCCGAAGTATCCAAACATCTTGAATCCAACCACACAGTCGTCCGCCAAACACTTTCACAGTACAAATAAAGTCCGACGGCTCAATTTACAACGCCGAAGCCTTTGTGTGCCGGGATCGAGGTTGTCAGTCTCATGTCTCATGTCAGGTCAGGCTGGCTTCTTTCATGACTGTGTACGCAGACATTATGTGGCGGACGGTCCAAGCTCTTTAGCTCCCTCCCCAGCCGGTGCCCTCACAAGCCCCAAGCTTCCATCATTGCTTCTTCCTCCACTCTACAAGTCAGACTTGCATGCGTCGGGCTTGGCTGGGCTCACTTATCCATGCCGATGATGGCATCTTTGTCGAGAGACCAGCCACGAGAGGAACTGTATTCGGCGCTGGCGGCCTCACGACCCCTTCTTCCACTTCGCCACCTCGACGACTAACCCACCGATATGCATGACGGTTGGACAGCCCTTAGCTTCGGCGAGCGGCAGCGGCAGCGGCAGAAGCTACGATATCAATGGCAAAAAGAGCATCCCCATGCCCCCGCGGCCGCCCGAAACTGGCCTTCGTCACGGCGTAATCGGCACTCCCATCTGGAAAGGCACATACAGAGGCATAGCCAGGATACTCGGCGTCGGCGCCCGTCGGCAGCGAGATGGCTGCATCAATTGGAGGAGTATCGCATCTACAATTCGTCTGAAGAGTTGCGCACAATGACACAGAGAGACCTTGCTACACGCCAATACTTCAGACAAAATGATATGTGTCGATGCAATCATGCGACATGGACCTCCCTTCCCTTCCCAAGATATCGGTCATTCGGTACCCGACATTGCAACTCGGTGCCGTTCCGCGCCCAGAGTTCCATGGGAACACCGCCGCTGTCGCTTTCCGTTGCCCTTCAACTTTGGAGAATGGCTACGCCAATACCTCTCACCAACTTACGTGTAAGCTTGTGGCATGCCACGGCTACTTGTGTCGCATAGGAAACCTCTGACTCCGATGTTTGCTCGCGTCACTCAACAGGGCGCCGTTCCGCCAGTTCGACCAAAGACTACGGCGTCCCAACGAAGACGCAGACGACAGTATCACTACCACGAAGCAACATCATGCGACACAGCGAATCCAGCGATCAACACCCTGGTTGGCCATATCTACTTCGTATCAGCTAGCCAGCGGACCAAACTTCCTGCTGGGACAAGGCCTGCGAGAGCCTGATGGAGGATGGCGCAGGCCGTACGCTAATACAACTACATGCCTCTGCCGACGAAGGACGAGGTCCAAATCCACGAGCGGCGATTAGTCAAGCTCACACTGTGTCGCAAGCCGGCAGCCCAATGTCTAGCTTAAAGTAACCCCAGGCCGAAAATGGGTTGGCTAGTCCCCGTCAATGCACAATGGCGCTTGCTGACATGGCGTCTGGATCTCGGTACATCTTGCTAACTCCCAACGGAAGAGGGAAAAAAGAGGACGAAAAAGGGACATCTGTCGTGCACTTGCGTCTGACGACTGCAGTGTGAATATTTCGTCCACCAGTAGCGAATAACGTCACTGCCGAACAAGTCAGTTGTCCTTCAACTATATTTCTCAACCACGTTCATCAGTTCCGAGTCGGAGATTTCACTCCAAACTCCGCACTCTCCTTGGGGAGCGAACTTACGTGATGACAGACCTGTTGGTCATTGCGTAATGCCCGATGGAAGAAAGCAGACGGAAATTTAGCCCGGTGACTGGGCAGACAAATCCAATTAGATTGCAAGCTACTTGGCTGTCAACCGCTCATCAACAACGACGCATATCTGTATCCCGCTTACCTTGCGGGAAGCGCACGGTCTACAGAGATTAATCTCCACTCGAGATTGCGATTTGAATCCGCTCGCTGCTTGGTTTATGTCGTCTACCAAATACTATATTGATTGATAACACTCTTCATCGTCATTGCCCCTTCACTTCCTCCAACCCAACCCCCTCTTTACTACTCGAGATGCTTTTGACTACCGCTCGCCTCATGTTTATCGTTTCACATTCTGATATGGGAACATCCCTTGAGGATCGAGGTCTTGGAAGCCTCTCGGGAGACACACTGACCATCACGGACCTCGTTTGGGTGCGTGTGTCGTCTCAACGACGGAACGGAGACGAATATCATCACAACCCCATCACCACTAAGATGATACTGGCACACTTCAATGTTCCCTGCAGGACGTCCGCGGCTTGCACCAAATGAACGCGCCAGCCCGTTGCCATGTTACTATGCCTCGCCCAACCCCTCTTTCACAGGGCCGAGGCAATATTAAGACGATACACACTCCCGCCAAGGGAGCACACACGAAGCCTCAAGGCTGCAGCAGACGAGACACCTGCCCGTTTCTTAGCCCTACCGCTAGATCAGTCAAGGTCTGGGGCACGTCTGCAGCAAGAGTACAGGGCGAGGGACCCTCCTGGCAGCTTGGCACGTCCTTGCCTGTTGGGCAAACGCTTGATCCAACTTAGCGGGAACCATCTACCGTTCGCCATCAACCAGATCTCCCAGCCAGAGTTTTTGGGATATGCTGACTAGCCCAAACCCTCTGCAACCCTTCTGCAGAAAGGGTGGCGACTGTCCCCAATGAGGATGTTGTATCCGGAAAAGCCGCCCATGTTTCCTGCATACGTGCCATATCACAGCCAGCGTCCGAGACCTCGAGACCGGAGAAGCATGTCAATATAACAATGACGCTCTAGAAAAGTCAACCTCCTGGCATCAGAGGATCGGGTTTCCTTGTTTATTTTTAGTGACTTGCCCGATTCGGCGATACGATCTCGCTTTGACCTGCAGCGATATACCCTCGAAAGCCATTCAGTTAGCCTCCAGTCGCGCTGCACAATCACAAAGTACAGAGGCAGACATCTGCACAAGTATGTCTTTGAAATCAACCCAAAATCCTCGGCTGAACTAGCACAACCGTCCATGCAAGACGGCTAATCGGCACATCGTCTTAAAGCAATGCGCCATTCATCTATTGCGACGACTGGGCCAGAAACATACAATGTCTGTTTATGTTAATCACTTGAGCACTGCCGGCCGATCAATCGGCAGTCATCTGCTACTTTCTTTGCCCGTCATCTCCTCCTTTGACATATGTTAGGGATCCCGCTCGTTGACTTTGTCTCGTTAGTTCGACGCCACGAGCTTTCTGCCTGAGCAGTGCCAAATCTAATCTCTCCAAAGACGAGACGGTTCCAAGTACGTATAAGCCAGTTTGGCGAGAACCCCCGATATGGGACACGGCCGAAGCCCCGACCCCGCTCGCGTGGGGCCGTAAAGTCTCCCCGCCGGACTCGGGACCGGAGTGTTCGACGTTCCCGCTATTTTCCCGGGAACGAGAGGCCCACTTGATAACTCAAAAGCCTCCACGCTGAAGTTACGTGGCTAAAGAGGTAGTTCGTATGTGCAGATCAACGGCCGGGGGGAGCCGACTTTTGTCTAGATCTTATCTCCTATTTGAGAATTGTACAGGCGTGCTTTCGTCATCAATCGTTCACCACATAACGTCTCGAAGGCGCTGCTTCTCAGCGTCACCGCCAAAGATGGAGTCGATGCCCCTCCGGGCGAGTGCGCAAACCTCATTTTGAGACAGGTTGAAATGCTCGGCCACCAGCCTGTACTCGTTCGATAGCGGGCTGCCAAAAACACCCACGTCGTCCGTCTATTACAACATTAGCGAAAAGATCTCTTTTCATCCGTACCATGCGAGCCCCGTCTTTGCGAACCCGCATTTCAGAGGAAAGAACAGCAGCAGAAACTTACGCCCAGCGAAATCACGCTCCCCTCGACCCCCCACCACTCCCCGAAATGGTGCCCCTCAAAGCCGCCCGTGACCATCCCGGCGTGGACATTACAGCTGAGGCACAGCTCCAGCCCAATCTTTTTCGACGTGATCTCCCTCTTCACTTCCTCTCCGAGATGTATAACATGCCCCAGCCTCCCTGGTCCCCACGACAGAATGTCCGCCAGCTCGTCGGGGTGTCCGGAGCACTCCGCCTCGCCGAAGTGGATCGTGAGCCCCAGACCCAGCCGCTTAGCCTCCGCGAAGGCGCCGCGGAAGATGGAGATGTTGTCCTGCCCCTCCACGCCGTGGCACCGCGCCGCGGGGTCGCCGCAGAGGTCCACCCCGACGACGCCCTGGTCGCGGAACTGCGCCGCGAGGCGTACCGTCTCGGCCGCCTGCGCGGGCGTGTGTCGTCTGTCGACGGAGAGGATCAGACGCGTGCGCATGGTCTCCGGGCCGGGATGCGCCGCCTCGAACTCGGCTATCGCTGAGAGGATTGTGGAGACGTAGACCGAAGGCGGCTGCGGCGTTGGGGACGGGAGGGCGCGGGGCGTGGTCCGGAGTTCGAGGTACGTCACGCCGTCTGCGTGGAAGTCCTTCAATACAGAGAGGGTTGCCGTGCGGAGGGTTTCCGGGGTTGTGATGAGGTTGTAGATGTATGATGAGAAGAGGGGGAAGAACCTGGATACACTGTCAGTAAGTCTCGTCGACGGAGGACCGGAGGGGTAGGTCACGTTGTCAGGTTGTAATCATGTTTTTCTTCCGGCATGACGACGAGGGGATCTTCCAGGTCGGTCTCCCCCGCCGCCTTCTTCACGGCCCATATCTCGTGAAGGGTGCGGCGGCTTACACTGCCCGTCAGATGGGCATGCAGCTGGGTAAGTATGTGTTAGTCCAAAGCGCCAAGATGAGCGGGGTAGAGTAAGCTTGATGTTACTACCTCGATCTTGGGAAGTGCTTTGAAGTCCATATCTGCTGCAGTCTTGGAGCCCGACATGTTGTTTGGGTTCACGGCGCGTCGTCGTAGAAGCGCGACTTGTTCACGTAGAGCACCTCCGGATAGAAGATTGTCTGTGCGACTTCTGACTATGCCCCACTGGTCACACACAACCCTGCTGTCCGATAAGAGTCTGAGCACCGGCTACTAGATCAGAACCAGGCGGCGCCGCTGACGGTCTTGTCTTTTTCCCTCTTACACGAAAAGAAGTGGCGTGTGTGGCGTGAGGTGTGTGATTTTGAGGCCTTTTCTTGCTTGGGATCCGGAGAAGTTGAAGATTGTGGATCACGGTGGTTCCGAGGCGAAAGAGTCACGGAGCGGGCCGACGGGGCCGATCCCGGAGGTTGGGAGCTGAGGAACCGGGATCCTGGTGATGTCTGTGCTTCGTCGAGTCTTGAGTCAAACCCGTGTCGAAGGAATATTGATGCGGCCAGTACACAAGGAAAATGGCTCTTGCGTCTCGGTACCTGCATATTCTGTAAGTCTCACGTGGACGAGATGCGTGGAGTGAACGGTGGGCCAAAGAGGTGCCGTATCCCTCCCAGTCCGAAGCTTGTGACGCCGGCTATGCCTAGTATAAATACATTGCAGTAGTGAACTTTTAAGTTTTCTTTCGAAAACAAATAAAGCACGCAGCAGCTATCACCTGCAGGTGTTGAGTTGAAAGAATAGCTTCGTCCAAGTCCGTAAAGCGCAGAAAGCAGGACCGACGAGGCCTGCGCAACTGGAAGGCCGCGAGACGGCGAATGTGTCTGTCCGTCAGCAGTGGTTGGCCTCGTTGTCCAGTTATAACCAACGTAACCTTCGGAGACGAATACCTCACGTAGAAGATTGCAGTCCCTGATGTGGTTGCGGTCTCTAATTACCGCGTGGCTCGAAGAATGACTTGGAAGTCATGCGATATCAGTGAAACCAGCTGGCCAAGCTATTCAAAGATTCGCCTTCCCAGAAGCGTTTCAGTGGAAAGGTGATTACATATAGTTAGGACCTTCCCCCACGAGACAAACACCATTCTACGACCTCGATGCCCACCGTTGACAAGCCCAAGATCAATGCTCGCCTTGCATGGGTATAAATTGATACCGCAGCCCAAGATTTAGTCTCGGCAATCCAAGTGAGGCCTGGAACATGGCGGAATGGTGCGAGTTCCGTCCTCCGTTATTCTGCAACTCACGCGGGCGGCCAAGGACTGCGAAGTGTTCGACCAGGTCCTCAAAGTCAGCCACAGACGCGAATGCCTCCATCACCTCACTGTCCTTCTCCGCCTGCGGCGTATTGTGGGGGTGTACTACTGGTAGCGCTTGACTATCGCGGCTTTTTACTACTCAGGACTTGCTCAGGACTTGGGCAGAGGTTGCCAAGAGCTCTCTGCCACCATTCGGGCTCGTAAAAGTGAAAAGCTGATCATCAAGATCTCATCGCGCAGGCCGGCTCAATCACCGCAACCCAAATGCAGGAAATTTATAGACCAATGTGGCATGGAAAATCTTGATCCTCACTCACAGTCATTGCCAGCAGCTAGTTCTGTGTGTCTCGAACTGTCATCCACGTCACATCATCAGGGAACCATGTGGGTATTAGAATTGGTCATGATTGCAATCGGCCTTTTCCCCGAATCGTGGCCCTTCATGAACGTCCTATAGTACAAGCAAAAGGGCAGGGAAAAACCCCTTCCTGCCACCCCATCCATGACCGCAATGCATGCAAAAGTTCCGTTAGGTGTTGAGAGTGTGTGTTGGTGTGAGAGAGTTTTCGGTTCCTGATGTACAGTTGTGTTTGTGTGTGTTGGTCGACAGGCGCAGAGATTAAAATGAAAATCCGCGAGTTCGTGTCCGAGTAGGAGCGGGTGGTGATCGTACAGATCCCGGCATAGCGCAGTCGTTCCTCTTGTTTTCCCCAGCCAGCCAGACCCTTCCGTGTAGAAGTATCAGGCCCGGGAAATTCTCTTTTCCTTCCCGTAAGGTATTCGTAACAGCGTCCCTTCTTTCTGTTTTATTTTGGTTTTCTGTTCTTTTACAGCGCAGGCTTAGCCTCGGCGCGGTCGAGGTGGGCACCAAGCATGTCAGCGGTGCTCTGCTCGCCGTCCTTGCCGTCGCCGCCGGCGGTCAGGAGCTCGCCGCCAGCCTCGCGCATGCGAAACTCGCGCTCCATGCCCTCGATCTGCTGGTCCTCAGCCCAGCAGGTGGCCAGAGGCACACCGATCATGAGGGCGGTGGCACAAACGACCCAGACGGTGCGGGAGCCGTAGTACCACGTGTTCTGGACGGCGCTGACGCCGAAGTTGACCTTGCTCTGGACCCAGCCGCGGGTGGTCGGGGGGATCATGTCCTTGAGGGCGTACAGGCGCTCAGCGAGGCTCTCGTCGGTAGGGTCGAAGTCGCTGTCGGCGGAGATTTCGGAGTCTGGCGGGGTGGGTTAGCGGGATTGTGACGTAGTGGGCAGGTCGCCTCGAGGGCCAAAAAAATTGTCCCGCCATTTCAGCGTCTAAGGGCAGCGCGAAACATACCGGTGTCAGTGAAGTCGGCATCGTCCTCGATGGGCCCGGCCTGGGCGCCCTGGAAGTGCTCGTCCTCGACCTCGGTGAGTTGGACCATTTTGGCGGTTGCTGTGTGTTTCTGCGACGAAAGATTGGGTGCGCTAGAGTCGGCCGCGAAGATCTCGAGGATGCGATCGCGGATGTGTCCCGGGGGCGTATGGAGACGAAAGTCGAAGCCGACGGGGTAGGAAGCGAGGAGACCGAGCTTCTGGAGTCGTACTAGGTTCGCTTGCTGTTGGTGACCTTGGCGAAGAGCCTTTTTCCAACCGAGGATCGAGAGCAGACGCTGGGTGTCGCAATCGAATTCGTTGGCGAGAAAGTAGTCGTCGAGGGAGCGGAGGAGGTCGGCGTCGTTGGGTGGGTGAGCTGGGAGTTGGCCAAGTAGAGGTTCAGCAAAGCTGCCAGAGATAGCATTGGTTGGACCCATCATGAGAATTTTTGGTAGCTAGCGTAATTGGTGATGGTCCGTGCATTGTGCACAGGAAGAAGGTTTCGCCGGGTATGACGTTGGTTGTTGGTGATACTAAGCACAGACCACCTTTGTTCAGGTGCCTTCCTATGATGTGATCCATCACTTCCTTCCCTTTTCCCTCTCGTATTCATCACATCAAAGTCATGGTTGACAGCCAGCGTATTCTAGTGGGAAGAAAGCACACTTATTGAATAATGTGTCAAGATTCGACGAGTACTCAAGCAATCTGATTCCTCACTGCGAGACCATCATTTTGCCGATGTAAGTCAAGGTAGACAGGTGAGCGGCCCTAATGAGCGGTCGATGGTAGCCACTGGGGACCTGCACAGGCTTCCTGCAGCAAGTGGACGGTCCGTACTCTATTATTGACGTTCGAGGATACCAGTCCTTGATACTTAAATGTCTTATGACCAAACCGTTCTCGAAGAATGCCAGCGAAGAGTAATACGTCTTGCCCGTGCTCAGTTGAACTCGTAGTTGATCACGGTTTTGAGGTCCCTTCACAGCGTTTGACCCATTCCCATAGCCACGAGACGTTTTTTTCTCAAAATAGGGCAAAGAATGGCTTTCTGGCTCATCTTCGGTGTCCCAAGAGTAATACCAAGGAATACACCTAGCTGGTGATGCCCACCGGCCAGGATGATCCACAACCGTCGCATGGAGCTCTTAGTCAAGACGTGAGAATATCTCGGTGCTTAGTCCACTGCGAACAAAAACCTTGAAGAGAATTTTCTGGTGTCTGTTGCGCCATCTTTCATAAATGCGCTCATGTCGGACTCGTAAGCGTTAGAACGTGATAGGCGAGATGGCATATGGGTTGTAGATCATCGGTATATAAGTGTCTTCTGATACCACCAGCTAAACAACAAAGGAGCAAAGAGACAACGATTTCTTCCTCCGCCAGCCTTTTATCACCGTCTCTTCCGCGGTCAGTGCCATTCACCGTCGCTTGCCCACACGTCAGTCGGCCCTATCGATGCAGCGAGGCTGGTCTCAGCGACTTTCTCGTCCACCATCTCCAGTCGTGTCGAAGTATTCCACGTGAATATAAACTTAGTATACGCCATGAACCTTACACAAGTCTCTCTGGCTTCCTTTGGACACCGCGATTAGATGATAAAGGTAGGCGTGATTAGATATCAAGGCCACAACAGCAAAATTCAGGTCGGCGGCAATTTGCTCGAGTAAGAGATGGTGTATGGGCGCGGTGACCCTCACTTAAATAGAAGAACTGAGTTGTCCTCTAAGCCGATATAGCGGATACATCGTCCTATGCAGGTCTTTCTTCACTGACAAGCTACCTCAACAATTGGATGTTCCATATCAACCAGCCCGACCCGATGAATCAGAAGATGTCAGAAGATGTCATCAAACACGATACCACTCAGCGGGACACATCTCCATCTGATTGCAAATGCTCATCATGAATTCGTAACTCTATGCATCCAGCTAAACCTATGGTATATCCCTCCAAAGAAACCAGTAATGCCTACGCGTGACAATGAGACCCCCTTCGAACGCCTTACATGCACAGAAATGCCCTATGCAATCTCCCCACGTGCCACCACGCTTTAGAAATGCACACTCCGCTTCTTGGCAATCTTAGCCTTCCTCTCCTCCTCGGCGCGGTCCCGATGGAAGAAGTTGCTGACGCTAGCAGCCGTATTCCCGTACGGGCCCTGGAGCAGCCCCGAAACCAGGTTCGGCAGTTTACCCCGGCCGCCCTGCTGCTGCTGCGGTGGCGCCTGCTGCTGCTGTTGCTGGGGCGGCGCCGCCGACGACATTGTCGGCGTCGGCGCAAAGTGTACCTGCTGAGGCCGGTACGCACTCGTCCCCGGCTGGCCCTGGTTATACGGCCCCGCACTGGATGGCCTCGGCGGCTGCGCGGGCGCTACGTGCCACGAACCACCGGAGCTTCCAGGGGGCGGCTGGTGCCGCGGCGGCAAGCCCGGCCCTGGGCCCGACGCGGCAGGCGGGACGCCGTACAGTCTCCTCAGCCGCTCCGTCTCCCTTTCGATCTCGGCCTCCTTCCGCCGGCGCTCTTTGTCCTCCTTCTCAAGCATTTTGGTAATACGCTTCGCTTCTTCCGCGTCTCGGCGCTCGCGCTCGCGGGCCTGGCGCTGCTCCTCGGCCACCATGGCTTGCAGGCGCTTCGTCTCGTTATCGATCTCCCACTGCTGGCGGGCGTTTGCACGCGGGGGCCCGTTGTTCATGGGCTGTGCTGCCGGCGGCGAGACGGGCTTGTTGCCGATCGCGCCGGACATGGAGGCCACGGGGGCCATAGGGACGGGCTGCGGTGGCGGGGGCTTGGAGTTCTTTCTGCGGCCGGAGATCGGAGGCGGGGCTGCGGTAAGGTTGAAGACGTTTTGCCTGGGGTTGAGGAAGATGTCGCGCAGGACCTCGGCGCCAAGCAAGAGAACGATGTCCAGGCCCTTGCGATCCTCGACGTCCACCCGTTGTAGGTTGGGCTCGTAGATGGTCACGGCGCTCTCGTTTTTCTTGTCCTTGTACATGGCGACGGTGATGTCCGGCTCCTTGCTCTTCTTGCCGGCTACGCTCTTGCCGACCATGTAGCACGTCATGTCCCTGCTCAACCTCCCGTCGCGCTTCCAGCGGAAGACTACCTTGGGCACGGTGTCGCTGACGGGAGGGTCGTCGGAGGAGCGGTCGATCATGCTCGCGCTGGGCTCGCGGAATGTTTGCTCGGGCATCTCAAATTCCCAGCTGTCGCTCTTGCCCCAGCTGCCGGACTTCGTCTTGATAACCACTTGCGAGTCCGGGTTATACAACTGCAAGGTGACCTGGTCTGGGAGGATGGGCTGCGGCGGTGCGGGCTGGCCGCCCTGGGCGCGGACCTCCGCCGTGGAGAGCGTTGGCTGTGTCCATTCTGGCTCGACGAGGACCTCGGCGTAGACGATCTGCTGGGAGGCGATGTCGGTAAGGGCAGAGGCGTACTTGTTGCGAGCAACCGGATTAGCAGGGTCGGCGCGCTTGAGGAGGTAGTGCGGCGTGAGTTCAGATCCCTGGTGGGTAAAGTAGAGGACTGTGTTGGAGGGGTTGTCCGAGGAGGGGCGAAAGTGGAATGTCGGGAGGTTTTCGTCGAGCATGGTTGCGGGATTGACAGCCGGCGGCTCGCGAAAAATCAAAACAGGTTGGCTCGATGCTGGATTTGTAACGCTCGCCAAAAAGGAAAGCTTCTTTCCCGTGGGTTTGACGTTCGAGAAGGGTGGGTTGGCTAGATAAAGAAAAGGCCAGGCCTCGGATCAGGCTGCCGTTGACTAGGGCGGCGAGGGTAGGGTGTGCGAGGTCAAGTGGGCTGAGTCTTAGTCCTTGTCCCGTCACCCGTCCGCCTTGGCTTTATGATGAATCAAAGACACTGTCACCGCCCAGAGAAACACCGGTCAAGGAAACGAGGCTAAGCGCCCGCCCACGTGAATCGAGGCAGAGGGAGCGCAACCTTCCGGAAGGATCGCGGCAAGCTGTAGGAACGAGCTGATGGAATGGCTATCAGACGAGACACTTGGGAAAGGTGAGTAAAAAAAAAATAGAGGCTGAAGAGTATATACGCAAGACAGGGCCCCGCCGTCGAGAGAAAGGTTGAAGCCTGGTTAGTGTTGATTAGAAAAGAGAGCGTCTGCAGGATTGGCGGTTCAACCTGGCCTAGGTACTAAGGTAGGACTTGAGCATGCGCACAGCGCCCCTCAATCAGCAAGCAAGTCGTAGCAAGTAGAGCGGCGTGCAGCGCATGCTGTGTTACGTACGTCAACGCGCCCCGCCCTCGCCCGTCCAGCACTCCAGTCCAATGTCTTCACATTACACCCAGCTGCAAGCCTCAGTGGTGACCCCACATATTCTCCGGCTCCGCCACAGCCGTCCAGGTGCCCCTTCTACCCGCTGCGAACCTCGCTGGCGCTGCCCAATCCCCCGTGGAAAAATTCCCTTGCTCGGAGTCCTTCGGCCTCTGATTCGTCCGCTCGCCGGCAGCGGGAACAGCACTGCAATTCGTGCTATGCGGCTGTGCAGGCGAGTGGGAACGTGAAGAATGGAGGCCAGAAGGCCCGAGTACCCATAAACTGTTTTGGAACTGCGAAGGAACCATCGTTCCCGAAACGCGTGGCCAATGGCCGTCCATCGGTTCCGTCCTCTTCCAGTGCCTGTCTCTGTATATCCCGCGGATGAGCTTAGCTGAAAGGGCGGCGGCCCGCGGGTGTGAACGATGAGCGGCGGTAGGCTGTGTACTTGGTGATGCGTAAGCTGCTGCAATTTAGAGGATCATGGGCTGGGCGGAATCCGCCTTGGCGGTCGTCGCCGCGTCATTGGCGCCTTTGCCCATTTTGAGTATTGATTAGGAGGAATCAAGCTTGATCCGACTGCTTGCCCTGTGGCTTTCTTTCTGATTTAAGCACTGACAATGCGGCGTGAAGTCTGCAGCAGTGCAAATCGATGGATTCGGGGCCTTGCAGGTAATCGTGGCTCAGGATTGAGGACTCACGTATTGCAGAGGCCGGGAAGCACCAAGCAAATATCTGCCGATGCAGAAGCCCGGCCACGATGGCGAAGAAGCTTCATCATCCTCAGGCCTGGCCATTCTTGGCTGCTTGTTCAATTACGACGTTGAAAGAATCGGTGTTTCCATAAAAAGAAACAAACCAAGTCGTTCGTCGACCTGATCGCCCAACAAATCAGCATCGCAGGTGCCTGACGATCTCAGTCAACGAACGAAATCATCTGCGCCTCCAACCCATCAACAGCATTTGCGCTAATGGCAGACAAAGCAAGGCCAATCATGTTCAAGTACTGTTAACATTGTTATACTTTTTGGATTACTCCCACCGCTCCTCTCCGTATGCATCTCTTCTGCTCCTCGCCTGCTCTCGACTATCTGTACATGTGCAGCTGAAAGCCACGGGTCGTCGTATATCAAACTCCGCAAGGCCCCCCAAGCGCCAGGCTTGAAGAGGAGGCGGTGCAGCGAGTCTTGTGTGAATACAGTTCATGTTTGAATTTATACTACAGCCTCTTTCGGTGGCCTGTTCATGGGTGATACGATGATGATGATAAATGTTATTACAACACCCCCTCGCTTGCCTTCTCATTTTGACATCCTGCCGCGCTGCGCCGTGCTTGGGTATGAAAACAAAGAAAAGTGACTGTTGGTCCTGTGTCACGTCTGGCTACGACG
The DNA here is from genome assembly GCF_011800055.1 of Colletotrichum gloeosporioides. NCBI lineage: Eukaryota > Fungi > Ascomycota > Sordariomycetes > Glomerellales > Glomerellaceae > Colletotrichum > Colletotrichum gloeosporioides. The sequence goes on from NW_025544694.1 coordinate 477,580, forward strand.
CATTGGAATTCAGATCGGGCCGTCGGGGTACTTCTCCGTCAGGCATCATCATGGTGAATTGAGGTTCGGGTGGCAGGCCGTTCTGTCCCGTCCCGGCCGGAAGTCCGGGCACGGGAGGGACGTCTTCGTCGGTTTCTGGCCGTGCCTGCGCTCTCTTGATGCGACCTGTTTGCTGGTTGACCCAGCTGTTGACAGATCGGAATCTTGGTGGCAAGTCTTCGCTCGTCTCGGTGTATACAGTGTCACGGTTGCTCTTACTCATCCACGAGAACCGACCGGCTTGACTCTGCCTGATTGGGGGCGGTGGTTGCAGTGCCATACCAGGTACTACAATGTCCCCGTCACCAAAACCGGACGAAATCGAAGACAGCTCACTCGCCCGGTTGACTTGTCGTCTGTTGGGATCATAAGCGTCTGATGGTTGACGAGCCAACTCTGATTGATTGAAGAAGGCTCCAGCTCCCATACCCGAGCGAAGGGTCATGTTGGGATCGGTAGGGGTGCCGTATTGTCCAATAATGTGTGTCAAGGACTGGCTGGGCGCGTGACTGATGAGAGTGCCCGTTTGTGTGTTATAGGTGCCAACGCCGGTGTTGAAAGTATCGACCTGGCTGGTATAGGTGCCCGTTTGGCTGTTAAAGGTGCCTTGTCCGTTCATAATGGGTTGGTTGGCCCGCATTTGAATCGTGCCTGACGGGCTCATGGTCATCGGGCTACCCCTGTTGTCGGCCGGTGACATATACTGGCCACCATATGCAGACGCTGAGCCGGGACCAAAGTTACCGATCGGTTTTCCGGAGTAGACGTCCGTGTTCAATCGCAGGGTTCCTCTTGGCCCAACTCCCTTCTCGTACTGAGGCGGTTGGCTGCGGCCGTCCAGGTTCTCCCATCCGCCACCCACTGAACGATTCCTGAAGAACGGAATCTTGGATCCGAAACCGGGGGTATCGCCACGGTAGGCAGATTCTCTGTCCCTCTTCCTCCGCGCTGCCCTCTTCAATGTCCTCCACACAATCCAGCAGAGGAAACTTGCAAAAATGAAAGACCCTACTAATGTTAGCACTGAACGGCCTTACATGGCGTTTTAATACGTACCGATAGAACCGACCGCGATCAAAGCATGCTCGGTTTCCGGATTCATACGCGGCGGTCTGCCATCATCCTTGTCCCGGCTTCCAGTCTGCCCAGGAAGAGCTGAAATGGTTTCCGCAGGAATCACTGCTGATGCCAATGTGGCAGTGACAGTGGGCGTTGTATGTCCATCAATACCCTTCCTAGGAGCAGACGGTTCGAGAGATGGCAAAGGCGGCAGACCAGTAGTCGGGGGCGGAGCAGAAGGTGTTGGGGCTGAAGGCGTGGGATACTTTGGCTTCTTGGGCGTAGGCTGTCACAGTCAGTTATTTTCTCACACCTGAGTGCTGGAGTCGACCACTCACCGGATCCATGGATGGCATCATAGTCGAGATCAACGTGACAGTACGTGCTGGGGCCGTTACTGTCATCGTTGCTGGGGGCGGTCCTGGCTGAGGCTCCTCAGGAGGCGGTGGTGGCGGCGGGTCAGGCTCTGCTGGTGCCAAAACAGGCGGTGGTAGTGGTGATTGTGGTGGTGGTGGTGGAGGCTCTTCAGGCTCGGGGGGACGCTGTACAGGAATTTCAGGGTGAGCTGCTGGAGTTTCGAAGGCGGGAGGGACTGATGCCGCTGGAGCCGCTCGGGGAGGAGGGTTGGGTACCGTGGACGCAGGCGGCAGAGATGAAGGTGTAGCCTTGGGGGGCGCTGATACTCGCAACGGAGGCGCTGATTCCTGGGGCAACTGGATGGCCGGAGGAAATGAAGCCACCGGACGGGCTGATACCGCCGGTGCGGGCCGGAGAGTTGCCACAGGCAGTGGCGTGCCGTTCTGCAAGCTATTTGATGGCCTGAGACTCGCCTTTGGTGTGTCCGGGCTTGATGGTTGCTCCTGTTGTTGCTGGGGAGGAGGATACCTGAGTTTCTGTTTCCTCCTCGGATTGTCGCTGTCGCTGTCTGATCGTGCCTCTACCCTGTCGGCGAATTCGTGCCCAGGGCCAACTGCCCTCTTCCAGATACCACCAGCAGCCCGTCGTACTTGCGTTGCATACTCATCGTCGGATTCCTCGTCGCGTTCCGTAAACAGAGAGGGTATCTTGATATTGGCGGGGCGGGCGGCTCTCCGGGAAGGCTTCGAGCCCTGCTGGACTGCGTGGGGAGCCATGCCCTTCTCCTCGATCATCCTATCCTTCCAATCCGGACCGAAGAAAGTCGCCGAAATGTTCCCTTTTGTCAATCGGTTCCGACCATGGCCCTCAGCTTACGAAATTCGGTGTTGATATTCGGCGATAAAAGTTGGATGATGGTTCGAGGCGGTGCGGTAAAGAAGTATAGGTGCAGGTGAGACGTCGAATCGAGTGCGAGACAAATACACGGATAGTAAAAAAGCTACAAAGACGAAATAGACAATTGCCAGCAAAGGGGTCTAGAAGAATCGAAAGGAATAAGGCCGGCCTTGGTATGTGAAGAATGGAAAAAGTGGTGAACACTAAACAAGTGGCGGAGGTATTGGCAGTAAAGGGAGAAGAGGGAGAAGGGAGGGAAGAAGAGAAGCCAGCCGAGAGAGAGGCGACAGTATGTATCAGATTGGGTCGATCATCTATCCACCATTCGCGGGGAGACCCATGCTGCATGACAGATGCCCCCCGAGATGCTTCAGGGATAGATCCAGACACCCCGGGCGGGCACCAGCACTGACTAGGACTGGCGCAGGAACTGGCACGCGAAAGCCGATGGGTGCGGCGCCCTAGTGGGTGGTCCGTGGATCGTAAGTCAGCGGTCACTCGCGTGGTGGTTTTGTCATGCCGTACACCTACTGCGTTGCTGGTGTTGCTGCACCGCCGGTAGTCGAAGGGGGCCTGCTGAGAAGGAGATGCGACCAGACGGTCATTCGTCACTCATTGGTGCTTTGCTCTGCGGGTTCCTGGATTCCTTCTCCCCGTACGTGTCCAGGCGTGAGGTTAAAGCCTCCTTGATTCTGCTCGCTCAGACTGGTCTTGGTCTGGTTGTTCTTGGCAGGCCGAACACGATTGCGCAGCTTCTGTGTGTAGTGAGCGAGTGCATTGTGCGCAAGACCAGATGATGGCATCTCGAGTAACAAAAAATCTCGCACCAGACCTGCGCGAAAGGCAGGTATTGCAGCCGCAGCAGCACCAGCACCAGCAGCGGCACAGAGCCCCAAGCAGAAGCAGAACCGGCTTGAGGAGGTCGAGGAAGGTCCACCCCTCCCCCTTCTGCCCCTGCTTCCTGCGGTAGCCGGACAGGCCTTTTCGTCTAACCCGTATCCATTCCCCTGGCGTCTCTGGACAGGGGCCCCGGGGATGGAGGCTCCAGAGCATGGCACGTAGCATGGATGGTGGAAGGTGTCTGGAATGGAAGATGGTGGTTTCCCGTAGCGAGTTGGACCAGTGCGCAACGAGGACAGACGAGCAGCAGAAGCTTGTAAGGGTCAATCATTGCCTGCTTCAGGCTTCAGCAGGCCACTGAAGCTGGGCCGGCGGTGGACGGAGACGCAGAACGCTGAGGGCCAGGGGCGAGGGCGAGACGGTATGGGGGTAGCTTCATCCTCATACCGGTGGGGGAGAACGGGCGGCGGGCGAAGGAGGAGGCGAGAATACGGCAGTCGGGATGCTGGTGTCAAGGACACCCCCAGTGAGCGCAGCGTGACCGTGGTGAAGATCGCGGCGGGGGGTCCATTTCTTCAGTATCTCCCGTAGCAGACGGCAGCAGAGATTCCCTCGCTGAGAGCCTGAGAGAGAGACAGAGAACGAGAGAAGTTTGTATGTGCGAGCGCGTGTGTGTGCCGTGTGAGGTGTGGTGTGGTGGAGAGGTGAGACATTGAGTCGGCCAGTCTGGTGTCGATGCTGCGGTTTCGAAGAACCGAATCGGGACCAAGTGGGAACGACGGCATGTGTGGCCGCTAGCAAGCGGCGGCATGAACATTGCGGAGGGCATGTTAGTGCAGACAGCGGCGGCCGGCATTTGAGGGGTCTTTTGGGTGCAGTGCTGCGACGACACTTGCAGGGGGCCATACGTCTCAGCGTGGGAAAGAGCGGGTTTCAGGACAGGGGGAGGGCCTGCCGCCTTCGCCCTTGCAGAGTGACAGTTTGGGACTAGCCTCTTTCGGGAGAGACACAGCTAACGACGGTTAGGTTCCTGCTCCTAACTTCCTGTTCCTGTTCCTGGTGCGGTGGCTGCCGGGAGAGCGTCCGACGGCGGCGGCACGCCCTGACGCCCTGGGCACTGACAGTCCTGACTCCGCGGGCCAGTCTCTCGCTTGCCCCCCACTGCGCTGCGGGCTGCGAGTCCAGTGCTGGAACACCGCTGAGGCGTTACGCCCAAAGTGCTGCAGCTGCAGCCCGCGGACACGTCGGTGGCCTTCTGGATGCCGTTTCCTTTCTCAGTAAGGTACGCATATCATCTATCTCATGTTTGGTGACAGCATCTGGCCCCGTCACGTCAACAACAACAAGTCAGGTCCGCAGTCTAGACACACGATAACACTGGAGCCTCAAGCCAGGGGTTGTTCGATAGCAGCAGCAGCCCCATACGCAGTGGGATATCCGAAAAGCACCTCACCTTCAAGTCAAGGTGCATCTCAGACACCTCGAGCACGGTGCTCTCGTCCGGTATGGGCACTCCATACACCCTCTTAACCCGTCCTGGCATCTCATTCGTGACTTTCGGCAGCGTTGGGGGCATCAAGGTACGTTCCGACGGCTGAAGCTCAAAGTCACGTCGACGAGCACGTCAGAAGTCAGGTCGTCCCTCGCCTGGTTAGGCACCGACATGGTTGACATGGGCAGCCAGAGCATCATACAATCCAACCGAAAGGCATCTACCTGTCGCAGTCACGAGGCATGGTGGTAAGGCATACTCGAACGAGAAGAGAGGAGAGCTGCTGCAAGACATCACGTCTGGGTCCCTGTCGCCTGACTGCAGGAGCTGAAGTGAAAACTCGCCCTCCACCTTTCCGACTGCCGTCATGCCGAATTCGACGGTTGATTCCATCCTCCAATCCAGTCGAACCATTCTACCCTCTTACCCCTGAGAAAGAAAGCTAGAAACCCTGAACTGCCAGCTTGAACGCTATCGTCATCCGTATTATCCTGAAGGTGATGGTGGTGGTGGTTGTCGGATTCACATTACATTCGCCAGCTTGCCTCCCCGTCCAGGGTCGTCGACGAAGAGAGGCGGGTGAGGCTCTTCAACGTTCATGCTAACGCAGTAGCAACTGCCGTTATTGGCTTGGACTCCCCTGTCATTCCTCCGAGCTGCCAGATCTGGCCGACGGAAACGTCCATCGCTGGGCAAAACGCCCAGATTTTAGTTTGGTCGCTGTGTCCCCTTTTTCAATTCAATTTCTCCTAGCCGCGAGCTAGTTGGACATCCAATTCCTTCTGGAATTAAGGTAACCGCTGAAAGCAAACCAGCACAAAAGCATGGTGCTTTCCGAATTGTTCGCTTTCCCTTTCGATACTTTCGATAATTAGCCGCTTCTCGTTCCCTCGTTGCGACTTGTCAGTCGTCGACCAAGTCAGTTAGACTACGGAATACACTCAGTTCAAACCTGCTCGCCTCGTTCCAGCCCCTGAAAGACTAGCGGCCCCAGCCAATGGTCAACCGGCCTCCGACTAACGACGGGCGAGCGACTGACGAGCAACTCACAAACTCGACCGAACCCAAACCTCCTGTCCCCAATACCAATGCTACGCGGCCGAGTCGGCCACTTTCGCTATTGGTCTCGGCCTATGCTATACCCCCTCTCTCGCGCGCCAGACAAGCAAGGCCCTGAGCCGCACGGCCTCCTCCAAGTCTCCAACCCCCAAAACCTGACTCTCGTCACACTCTTCGCACACTTTTGCCGTCCTAACCGGCGGGCTCCCAGGACCCGTCATCGCCCCGTGTTCATGTGTCCCACGCTCTTTCTCTCTCACACACGTTGTCTTCATCTCATCCTCGACCTCAACCATCACCAATTCTCCACACCCTTTCCTCCCCCTTCCCTCCCTGGCTGCAACATCTCGCAAGAGTTGTCGCACCCAAGGAGGCAAATAAGCTCCCATCTTGGCATCTGGAAACCTGCACAGGCGATCTGAGCAACCCGTAACTCCGCCGCTCATTGGCTACTGTCTCCATTCGTTCAGAACTTCAGACAGAAGCTTGATCACCGCACCAGCCTTGGCCGTCATAGCCGGAAGTGTTGGAGAACAAAGTTCCGTTAAACGTGAGCTTCTCGGCGAGTGAAGCGAGAGCAGTAAGAGAGAGGGGAACTCAGTCCTGTTCCTGCTCTGTGCCCTCACAGTTATCTATGTCTAATTCTCTGAACCATCTTGCTGGGCGCGCTTTAACAGGCATTCTACAGCCTGGCTGCATTCCTGCGGCGTAATTGCATCGTGAAGCCATGGCGGCGGGCTTGGCGATATATATGAACCCGTACCAGGAGGCCGGGAAACTTTGATGCGCCCAGGAAAGCCTCCCAATATATTGAATCAATATGCTCTGTTTGGGCCACTGTCGCGATGCCTTTTCCCACGGCCGCATGCGCAGCGATGCGTCCCAAGCCGGGATCAACGCTCGCTTGACAAATCTTCCGCGGCTTGGCTACCACCAGCACAGTACATCATCCGCCAAGCTCACGATCAACTACCAAGAACGCGGGAGGGCATCTTCCCACCCACCGCATGGGTGCAGATAGGCGAAATGGATGATGGGATATGTGTGCAACAAAGAATGGTCGTAATGCCACGAAACACCGGTGTTCTGGACTTTTCGGACGTGGACTTTTCGGACCCACGACCCGCGAGGCCGCCCGCGTTGACGTCCAGTCCCTCCCACCCCCGATGCGTGATCCCGGGAACTTATGAGGGGCCTTTTAAGAGGCACATTCAACTTGACGAACTAGTTGGATTCACCATCGACATTTAGAGTGGCTCTTGACAGCGGGCGGGCTGGATGGGAAGAAGCTCTCATGTGGGCACCATGTTTCCGCCACGACGCTCCCGTCGTCGCCGCCCGCGCGCGCCCATCTGCCGGCATAATCAAATTGCGGGCATAGCTTCTTCTCGAGCAGCCGCACTGGGGCACTATCATGCAGCGTAAAGCAATGTGAATGACGGATGAGCTGAGAATTGGCCCATTCTCGCCTTCGGAATTCTGAGGCAAGCGGGTACTTCTCAGAATGTCTGGCGATTGGGGGGAGAGGGGGTTCACTATGTTCAAGGTGAAGCCTGAACGGAAGTCGGCACTGCTGGATGACGACAAAACGTTTGATGCCCTTCGTAAATTTCTCACCTCTTTCTCCTCTGCCCCCTTCTTCACAGTTCACACCGGCCGCGGACTGCGATCAAACGCGGCGGTTGGCTGGCCGCTTCATCTGCTTTGCTCCGTCTGGATGGGATTCTGTCTGTTGCTTGAGGGGGGCGGCCTTTCTGGGATGGAAGGTCTTGGCTCCACTTTCTCTCCTGCGTGGGAGGCTCGTAGTCAGACACGACCCTGTTTCACATTTTCCACAACATCTCCCTCTACGGTCTACGGGCGTTGGTAGGTGTGTTACCCTCCACCCACTGCGGCTACCGCTGGGCTCTCTCTGGCCGGGTTGAGTTTGCGGCGTTTCACAGTCTACTCGGAGGCCCGGCTTCGGGGGTGGGCGAAGATTGTAGTACAAGTGTAGGACACGAGAAATCTCGCGGGACCGTTTCGTTTACAAGGCCACGCTAGTACGCCCAGCTTCTTCGATCCCTTGGTACTGCGGGAGGAGGAGGGGACCTGTGGTTCGCGACAGTGAGGCTTGGCCCAAGGAAACTTTTCCCAAAAAGCGCTTGTCGCCGATGGAGCTGATGTTGAGCCTCTGCCGTCCCAGACCCGTGTGGTCGGGTTTACCCCGAGCATGTGCTTGGGTTTCCTCCTCATCGGGGGAAACCCGTGATGCATTGGTAAGTCAATGATGATGCCGACATTCGATCTCTTCTTTTCCATTCTCATCCCCAGATGACGGGCGGCGTCATGATGCCTTCAGAAGACACACGGATGCGAGTTTCGCCAAGTGTGCGCGCCAAGCGAGTTCTTTGCACATCTGAAGGTTGGGTTTTAGTGCGCACGCGAGAGAGAGGGTGTGAAAGGGAAATCGCGCGACGGCGCGATGGGAAGCCGAGGCAGCTGCAAGGTCGAACATCAGACCGAGGCCACCCACTGCGCAGCCACATGTCTGGGGTTCTGGTGAACCGGTCTGAGGGTGCTTGCTTGCTGCTGCTGCTGCTGCTGCTGAGGTTTGGCATTGAGACGGACGCAGAGACTGTGACTGGGCAGTTGGCACAGTTTGATGACGGTGACGAATTGAGGGAGGGCCAAGGCTGTCTTTTGTACGAAAATGCGAGCCGGGCAGAGAAGCCAAAGTTTAATTGATGATCTGTGTCTCGCAAAAGCCGAATTCGTTATCACCGACGGTGCCGACGGCCTCGGCGACGCTTTCGGGGAGAAGGAGGAATGTGGAACCCCACGGCCCGCTCAGGGCAGGTAACACCCCGGAGGCGGTGCCTCGTCTCGAGGCACCGGACTGGGGCAGCCAGAGTGGGCAGCGGTGCGAGACGCGGCGGAGGTAGAGATCGAAGAGGGGGCAATTTCGGCCGGAGGGGAGTGCACGTCTGCTCCATCCTCGGGGCATCGGCAAGTCATCGGAATATGGGAGGGGCCTTCAATTTCGGGCAAGTGACTCCAAGCCCTACCCAAAGTATCCGTAGCGCCGTTGGGTCATCTTCATCTCCAAGAGCCGCGAGCTAAGGCAAGATCCATGATTCCACAAGCCCGAGATATGGCGGTCGCCTTTCGGAGGGGTTCGGAGAAGCGGCATAGGCCAGCGTTCTCTAGTCGCATATCGGGCCGGCTAAAGTGGCAGGCGGCTAGGTTATCTCATGGGAGTTTGCGGGATCTGGGGTGTCTTCACAAGCCATTGAGTTTCCGGAGGGAGGGAATGGCAGGTGATATTCATATGATTGATGTTTTGGCGTTGCATGTGCGCAAATGAAGTCGTGAAAGTAAATCAGCGGCAGCAGCAGCAGCAGCGACGGCGGCTCTGCGATGGAGTGGCTGGCGACAGAGATGAAGGTGGGGCCGCGTGAGCGGTATTAGTGACGATTGTGTGTAACGTAAAGTAATGATTAGGTATGTGTCGTGACAACAACAAGGCCGCCGGGCGAGCATATGCGCGGAAAAAGAGCGCAATGGAGATTCTGGGTCATCTGGGGTTAGTGTGTTCTATCACGACATCAGTCTTATTTTAGATTCCTGGTGAATGGCCCATTTGTACTTTGTGGAATTGCAGAGGATGCAGCGGACAGAGCGGCCCGTAGAAAGAAAAAAATAGAGTCAGTCGGGCAAAACGCCGGGTTTCGGCCGGGGCTGGCGGCGGCGCTGGCGGACTGCTTTGCGCGGGGCTTCCTCTCTTAGACTCACTCACCTCAACGTTGCTCCGTCCTTGGTAGTGAATTGGCGATGATGGATCAGGGTGAGTAAACCCCGATGGCCCACCGAAAAAACCACTATCCACATCACGATGACTCTGATAGAGGAAAAAACAAGCGCTCCATTGGGGGAAGAGAGAGACGGGACGCGGCTGCTGGGCAGAGTGCGCGGGAATACTCCCCGCCAACGACGGGATCCAAGGTGCCTGAGGTGCCCTGTATCCACGCAGTGGTTCCCCTGTAATTCGGCCAAGACCTTCCCTCTTGTCAGCGACAGCGCAGTCGGCCACAGTCTTCCGCGCCCAGTCGACCCAATCACAGCCCCTCGTTTGCGTCCAAGCTTCCGTCGATACCAGCAGCGGAGCGCGCTATCTCTGACCTCACCCCCGTAGCACCTGAAATTTTCTGCAAGCTGCGAAAAAAATACCGCCGACTTGGGAGGGTCCAGCCGCCAGCTAAATCTCTCTTGCCAGGTGCGTCACACACACCAACGCACACAACCTGGGAAGCCGGTCATCCTTATCGTTGCCCTTCCCCTCCGGCTTCGTTCTCTTTCTTTCTTTCCCTTCCCCTTCTCTCATTGCATCGTCGCCTTCCTCAACCACTTCCCATTCCCCAAACGGTCAACGGGGACCTCCCTCCCATCGACAATTGAAGCAATGGCTTCGTCCGCCAGAGCCATGAGCTCCCTTCGCGCGGCCGCCCAGCTCGCCCCGAGAGCTCCGCGCAATGCTGCCAGCGCCGGTCGCAGAACCCTCACCACCGCCACGAGAACAGGCCTGCGCACCGTCGCCGCGAGGCCAGCTGCTGCAGCTGTTTCCAGGACCGTCGCGCGCCAGTTTCGCAGAGAGTACGCCGATGCCGCTCCCAAGAGGCCCGGCAAGATTCGCAAGACCTTCAGATGGGTCTGGCGCCTGACCTACCTCTCGACTCTCGGTCTCTTCGCCTACGTCGGATACGAAGTCTACGAGGACAGGCACTTTGAGGACCAAGTCGAGTTTGACCCCACCAAGAAGACTCTGGTTATCCTGGGTACATTCACGCGGCCCGCTCCTGTTATTGCGACATTTTGATATTGACTTTGCTTGCCAGGCACTGGCTGGGGATCCGTCTCCATGCTCAAGAAGCTCGACACGGAAAACTACAACGTCGTTGTCATCTCGCCCAGAAACTACTTCCTCTTCACCCCTCTGCTCCCCTCATGCACGACCGGCACCATTGAGCACCGCTCCATCATGGAGCCTATCCGAACCATCCTCCGCCACAAGAAGGCCGCCGTCAAGTTCTACGAAGCCGAGGCCACCTCTATCGACCCCGTCAAGAAGGTTGTCAAGGTCGTGGATAACTCGGAAATTAAGGGCTCCATGTCCGAGACCCTGGTCTCCTACGACATGCTGGTTGTCGGTGTCGGAGCTGAGAACGCCACTTTCGGTATCCCGGGTGTGCGCGAGAACTCTTGCTTCTTGAAGGAGATTGGTGACGCCCAGGCTATTCGCAAGAAGATCATGGACTGTGTCGAGACCGCCGCCTTCAAGGACCAGTCTGCCGAGGACATCAGCCGTCTCATGCACATGGTTGTTGTTGGTGGTGGACCCACCGGTGTCGAGTTCGCCGGTGAGCTTCAGGACTTCTTTGAGGAGGACATCAAGCGTCTGGTTCCCGAGATCGCCGACCGCTTCAAGGTCACCCTGATCGAGGCCCTCCCCAACGTCCTGCCGTCTTTCTCCAAGCAGCTTATTGAGTACACGGAGAAGACCTTTCAGGAGGAGAAGATCGACATCCTGACCAAGACCATGGTCAAGAAGGTCACCAACGAGACCGTTGAGGCCGTGGCCACCGGCCCTGACGGAAAGCAGCAGACTCTCACCATCCCCTACGGTCTCCTCGTCTGGGCAACTGGTAACGCTGTCCGCCCCATCGTCCGCGACCTCATTTCCAAGATCCCCGCTCAGAAGGACTCCCGCCGCGGTCTGGCCGTCAACGAGTACCTCGTTGTCCAGGGCGCCCGTGACATCTGGGCCATTGGTGACTGTGCCGTTGCTGGCTACGCTCCCACTGCCCAGGTCGCCGCTCAGGAGGGCAACTTCCTGGCCAAGCTCTTCAACAACATGGCCAGGACAGAGTCTCTGGAGGCCCGCGTTCAGGAGCTCAGCGCGAACCTGAACGTCAAGCCCGGCAACGCTGCCGAGGTTGCCAAGGAGATTGAGGCCCACGAGCGCCAGCTCCGTCGCATCAAGGACATCAAGCCCTTCCACTACTCTCACCAGGGTTCTCTGGCCTACATCGGCAGCGAGAAGGCTGTCGCCGATGTCAGCTGGTGGAACGGCAACATTGCCAGCGGTGGTAGCATGACCTACCTCTTCTGGCGTTCCGCTTACCTTTCCATGTGCTTCAGCAGTAAGTCCCATTATCACGTCCCTGATCGAGAATGCAAAAGGCTAACAACGCTCAGCTCGCAACCGTCTCCTGGTCATCAACGACTGGTTGAAGTCCAAGGTCTTTGGCCGTGACATTTCCCGAGAATAAGTACGAGGATCAGTTAGGTCGTTCTAGGCGTTTACGATTGTTTACTGCCTCATTTGGCACTGGGACTTGAAACTTGTTCATTTTTCTTTGTTTTCTGTGTAACTGTCTCTCTTCGCTTCTTTTGTGTATGGTGCCGGAGCGAAACGATAGATCGATCGGCTTAATGGCTGGCGCGGAACGATAGACTGGGTAGACTGGACACACACGATCATCCCCCAAGAAGGGGGGGAAACATATGACTACCCTGTATGAGTTGTCGCAATAACACCTGTACAATGCTGCTCCCAAGAGTTCCTGGTAACGCTCGATGAGTGCGAATTGAATAATGACCACACAAACATGGACCTAGTTCGTCAGCTCGACGTCAATTCGGAAACTGGCGGTACTTCAACTCAACCATGGTCCTGTAAGTGCGTAAGAGCCTCGGCATGTTGGCTGCGCAGACACCGAGGTATCTCCAGCCCGTCGTCGCCTCGGCCCCCACGGAGCTTCTCGGGATGCCCAAGTACAATCCGCAGCGCGGCATGAAGACAGGCGACACGGGGAAAAGACGACCCGCCACTACTTCTTGGCGTATATATGACGGGCAGGCACTGCAGGGACACTCGTGCCCCTAACGGCCGGGCGCCTGGTCCACCGACGCACTTGGATAAGGTGCCGTTGAGCAACGGGACGGCCCGAAGCTCATGCAGTGCCGAAGACTGTTGAGACGGGACGCCGGAAGGAGCCCTCTGGTCTGGGAAAGATCCCTGCCTTGGAGGACTTGCTTGATCCGGGAGGTTGGGTCGGTGATGGCTTGGGTCGGTGGTAGCATCGGATGTAGGTGCCGCGTGATGTGGACGGGCTCGCATTGGGCAATTATCTGGGGGGGTGATCAACACGATGGGGCGGCCTTGCGTGGGCTGCCTTCGTTTCTGGGGTTCTATTCTGGTTGTTCGGCTTCACTTCAGCCACTTTGATGCTCTAGATCTGTCTGTGGTCTCCCCATGCCGTGCCGACCGCAGACCATGTTTGTGGGTATCTACATATGGCTGGTACCCGGAGATGCTCACCGACTTTGATGAGAGAATCGATCTAAAGAAGCGGTTGTCCTTTATTCTCTCATACTGGTGCAATAACGTTAGTTGTTATTGGCCCTCGATCCTGCCTTCGTCTTTCATCCTCTCGCATGCCTCGTGTTTCTTTAATCCCAGACCTTCAGTCTTACTCGCTGCGTTTTTTTGCCGAAATTTGTCGTGTTGCAGGCAAGGCACGACATGAAGAGCGCATTAACGGTAAGAAAAAAAAGAATCGACAACATAATTCTACGAGCAAGGCTTTAAACTGTCTAGATTAAATCATACTGGCCTGGAAAACATGACATATCAAGAGGCTGTTGCAAAACCTCGTAAGGGGAACATTTTTGATAGCTTTTGAGTATGACATATCTCCGCCAGCCTTTTCTGTGACAAGCTACAAGCCTGGATGATGAGGGTTGAGCAGAAGACGTTGGCCAGGAAATTTTGCTTTAAGACTGAAGTTGAAACTCTATTCTGTGGTCGCTTGAATTGAGTTTCGGACCATTAGACATGCATGCAGAAAATATATGAGCCTCATGTGATTTTTAGTTCTCGCATACTAACGATTGAGTATGTTAACTCGATTGTAAGCTCAACGAACCCTTCAAAACCCTCTCAAACCTTGGAAAAAGCTTGAATCTCCCGCTCGTTACATGTCATTTCACACCCAAAGATCGTCTCGGCCTTTCGGTGACCCCGGATCTCCTGAACCTCGTGGGCGAACGGCGAGCCACCGACAAAACGAACCGGCGCGGAATGTCGTTCGCAACGGGCGGGGCAGCGGAGCCTAGCGGAGCTGTCCACCGCCGGAACTGCCCACGCGCTCGCACTGGGGGCAGTTGGCAGATGCTCCCAATCCGGATACAGATCCCCCAATTGCCAGCGGGATTTGCCTTCCGGCTCTCTGGGGCCATGTAGCCCCGCAAAATTCCAGACCCGGAGATTTGCCGGCCGAATGAAAGGGCGTCAACGCCGCGCCGGTGACTCGGCCCAGCTCAACCGCCTGCATAAATCTTCTGCCGCTCACACACCGGCGGATCGACCTACCTAAAGTTGACCTCGTGGTGTATTTGCTTTTCGTTCTTGGGTCGGTCGGGCGCACGATCCGTTGACTCAGGCTAGCCAACCTGAATTGCATCACCGCTCCGCCTACAGCGAAATATATTCCGTGCCAGGGTGAGAGAAATCCTAGCTGGTGGCTCCCGTAAGCTGGGGAAACCAGGGTGCAGCGCAGGAGGAGCTTTTCGCAGAGCCGCCTGGACATGTCCCACATGCTTGCTGTTGCATGTATTATTACATACACCCCGTTCAGATAGATCCAATTGCGTACACGGTTTGCTAGATTTTCTCCCCCCCGTCGGTCCTACGTCAAGTGTCGTATAAAATCTGCCTCTCCCCATCACGTCCAGGAGCTTGGTCCAGTCTCGACCCATTGACTCGAGAATCCGAGCCAGACTCTTGGCCAACTTCCCATTGAACTCAATTCCCCTCGACCGTGCCCCCGTGACATCGTCGGCATTGAAAACAATGGCGGCCACATCGTCAACCTCGACCGTCCAGCTGCAACAGCTGAACCGTCCTCCCAACCCCAAGAACGCCACGCTCCTCAACTCCGAAGGCCACCGCCTGGGCTCGCATGAGGACATCACCGGCGGTCTCCCGGCGCCGACGACAACGGCCACCGTCACCCAGAAATGGAACTATCCCAGGGCCAACGCGAACAGGGTGCTCTCCTGCTTCTGGAGCCTCTTCGTCTCGGGCGCGAATGACGCTGCCTACGGTGTAAGTCACCTCCCGTCTCCCATCTCACAGCTCAAAATACTAACACAGCCCCAGGCCTTGATCCCCTACGTGAGTGCTCACTCCAATCTCATCCTCATCTCATCAAGCTTAACCTAACCCCCGTCAACAGCTCGAATCGTACTACAACCTCTCCTACGTCGTCGTCTCGCTGGTCTTCCTCTCTCCGTTCGTGGGCTACGTCCTCTCCGCGCTGCTCAACAATTGGATCCACCTTAAGGTCGGCCAGCGCGGCATCGCCGTCATCGCCTCCTCCTGCCACATCGCCGCCTACGTCGTCATCTCCCAGCACCCGCCGTACCCGGCCCTCGTCGTCGTCTACATCCTCGCGGGCTTCGGCAACGGCATCTCCGACGCCGCCTGGAACGCCTACATCGGCAACATGGACCGCGCCAACGAGGTCCTCGGGTTCATGCATGCATTCTACGGCGCCGGCGGCGTCATGAGCCCGCTCATCGCCACGACCATGATCGACAAGGGGAAGCTCGGCTGGTGGACGTTCTACTACGTCTTGGTACGTTTCACTCTCCCTGTCTCTTTCCCGCCCAACGCTAACAATCGCACACAGCTCGGCATGGCAGTCATCGAATTCGTCTGGTGCACCTCCGCCTTCTGGACCCAAACCGGCGCCGTCTACCGCGAGACCATCGCCCAAGCAAACGCCTCCTCCCCCAACGGCGGCAGCGGCAACAGCACCATGCGCGCCGCCCTCTTCAAGCGCCCCTACGCCCGCGTCTCCTGGCTCTGCGCCGTCTTCCTCCTCGCCTACGTCGGCGTCGAGGTCTCCCTCGGCGGGTGGATCGTGCAGTTCATGATCCAAGTCCGCAAGGCGAACCCCTTCGACTCGGGCATGACCTCCGTCGGCTTCTGGCTCGGCATCACCCTCGGCCGCGCCCTGCTCGGCTTCGTTACGCCCAAGCTCGGCGTCAAGCTCGCTGTCGCGATCTACATCCCCGTCGCCATGGGACTGGAGCTGCTCTTCTGGCTCGTCCCGCAGTTTTACGTGTCCGCCGTCGCCGTCGCGCTGCAGGGCTTCTTCCTCGGGCCGTTCTTCCCGGCTGTCGTGGTCGCGGCGACGAAGCTGCTGCCGCGACACCTGCATGTGAGCACCATCGGGTTCGCGGCGGCGTTTGGCGGGAGCGGCGCGGCGATTCTGCCGTTTGCGGTCGGTGTGTTGGCGCAGGCGAAGGGTGTGCAGGTCCTGCAGCCCATTATCTTGGCGTGTTTGGGCATCATGCTTGGGCTGTGGCTTTGCCTGCCTAGGATTGGACATAAGGAGGAATAAGAGAGAAAGAGATGGTGGAGGAGAGGTGGTGCAGCATGTTGGGTAGTGTCACGATGTGTCCGGTCTAACAGCAATTTCACATCAAATAGAGAATTTTAGCAATACCAAATCATCCTGATTGACTTGTTCTGACGAGGACCGTCTTGCTACACCAATGTGCTATTTACGTCCTTCCGTGCCTGTCCGTTGTTCATCATTACCAACCAGCAACATGCCTGCTCAAAGCCAAAACCCGAAGCCAAAGAATGTCATCTTTCTCGATCAAATCTGGAACACCTGGTTCAGGTCGCGACGCAGCTCCTCGGCCGAGTTCTTCTCCGTCGCATCGGCAGTGCGGCGAAGAGCACGGGTGCGCATCTCCTCCGAGTCCTTCTCCATGATGTTGTCAGTCGCACTGGGAACGCCGAGGCGGCTGTTCTTCTTGGCTCGGTAGACATCCTTTGCAACCCATCGGTTCATGTCGGCTTGCTTCTCATTAGCTTGCTTGAGGGCGGCCTCGAGGGCGGCGATCTGAACGTCCTTGGTGGCGTTCTTGTCCTGGAGCTCCTTGACCTCGAGCTTACCGTTGGCGTTGTCCTCGACCGTAGACCGGTTCGCGGCCTTCTGCAGCTGGTGGAGTTGAGAAGCGTAACCAGCGGCACGAGCTGTCTCGGCCTCAAGCTTGTTCTCGACAGTGCGGACGTGCTCCTCAGCGCCCTTCTTCGCATTGGCGACCTTTTCGAGCATCTTCTCAATAATGCGCACGTACTCCTCAGTCTCCTTCTGCTCGGCGAGCTCGTTCTTGAGGTTCTGGGTCTCCTCTTTAGCCTCCTGCAGCTCGGATTGAGCAGTTTCGAGATGCTCCAGAGCTTCGTTCTTGTCGGACTCGAGACGACGATACTCATCTTGAAGGTCATCCATCTGGTCTCGAACTTCGCGGACCTCTGCCTCTGCCTGCTTAATCCGGAATTCGAATCCTCCCTCGTTCACGTCATGATGTAGGTTTCCAAGAAAGTACTCCCATTCCTCGGTCTGGCCCTCGAGGTCGGCCTTGAGAGTAGTGTGCTGCTCTTGAAGGGTCTCATACTCGTTCTTCAGAGCCTGATTGTCATTCTTGAGAGTAGCGTGCTCTCCCTTGAGCTTCTGGTATTCACGGTCGTTGGTGATCAGAACCTGAACGTTGGCCTGAGAGGCGGCAAGCTCGGTCTTCAACTGAGCATTCTGACCCAAGAGGGCTTCATGCTGGGTGCGCAGGTTGTTGTGCGCCGCCTGGAGTCTGACAGTCCT
This sequence comes from Colletotrichum gloeosporioides, assembly GCF_011800055.1. Classification (NCBI taxonomy): domain Eukaryota; kingdom Fungi; phylum Ascomycota; class Sordariomycetes; order Glomerellales; family Glomerellaceae; genus Colletotrichum; species Colletotrichum gloeosporioides. The sequence goes on from NW_025544694.1 coordinate 495,040, forward strand.
AGGGGTGACGGTGACGAGCTCGGTATAGTACCGGTCGCGCTGCTGCTTCAAGTCGTCACACTGATGCTGCAAGTTTTCGCGGACACCAGCAATGTTGGTGAGCTGGGCCTGGAGCTGGTCGCGCTCGGTGATGGTGTTGGCCAGCTGTCTCTCAGACTCGGCAGCGGCAGACCTGAAGTCGAAGGCCACATCGGATCCGAGCTTCAGGACGGTGACGCGATGCTTCTCAATCTCGACGTGGACGCGGCGTCTCTTGCGGTCATTTCCCTGGTTGTTGGCTCCATTACCATTGTCTCCGGCATTGGCATTGCCGTCGAAGTTCTGGTGGGCAATGGCCTGGTTACCGGCAGGATTGTTGTTCTCGTTATCGTTCTTGCCAGGGGCAGTCCAGGTAAGGGTCAGAGAGTCTGCGCGCGGGTTGTTTCCAAAGGCGAACTCGCTGTCGCCGCAGCGGAAGGAGACGGGATGGTTCACACCGTCCATCTTGACGATCTCCAAGGCGTTCTTTCCAAGAAGATCCAAGAAGCAGGTGGGATGTGTGTTTTGTGCAAGACAAAAAGAAAACTGCCAAGAGGTTTCTTTTCACCGGGAAGGCGATAGCTTCAAGGGAACAATCAGACAGTGAAAGGGGGAAGGATAAATACGTTTGAGAGCGTACCTTGTGTATGTGAATATGGGCTGCAGAAGGAAGAAAGAGATTTGTTTTTCTCCTGGGAGAGGTGTTGTTAAGGGAAGGGAGGGTGGTAAACAGAAAGGTGAGAGAGGACCTCGTTCAAAAATGATTTTGTGGGAAGGCGGTTGAGGGCGTGGGAGGTAGGTGAGGGAGGAGGCAGGTGTAAGAGGAAGGCGCACCTCTGGGTTGTTCTTTCCCTCTAGGTAGATTGAGATTGTCAGTCTGCCAGTGATTCATCCACCCATTGGCCTCGTTCACGTCAGACTTTTCCAACTCTAGGAAGGAAGCTGCGATCGTTGCGACGCGGCTGCCCCCGGGGACTTTCTACCTGCTCCCAAACTTGCTAATCGCTTTATGTCCAAGTAGAAGTAACCTGGAAGCTTTCCCGTAGATAACGATGATGTAGAGCTTAACACAAAGGCGAAATTATTCGTACCTACTTGCTAAACAAGAAAACACGACCATCCTTATATTGGTTTACTAAGATAACTTACTGCTTTGAAACGCACCCCCATTATGAACTAGCGACACCATGTTGGCAATCCATGATATGATGATGTTAAGTTGCAAATGGCTGCTAAGATACCACCTACCTTAGAGACAAGATGATAGCCGAAACTTGAAATATTATCCAAGCAATTGTATTGGCAGTACAATACCTTCCATTCGAGACCGGTGTGGTAAATGCAATGCTCTCCCTTCCCCGATCCCGTCACTCGAGCTAAACTCTCAACCCAAACTTCTCACAGTGGGACACATAATCACAACATCGCAACTTTGGACTAAGCCTTTTTCAACACATATACGGGTTGAAATTCCCATTGATCGTCCAGTCACAAATGTCTAGTCCTCGTTTTCTTGCACCGGGCACATTTCCGCGAGCCTTGGGCATACGACCACAGCAAAGTTGCGTGCCGATCCAAGAATGTGGGCAGTACAACCTCAGTATCACGTCGTCGACAATATCACTAAGCTGACAAAGATGGCCCGCGAAGGCGGGTGTCCGACAGTGGATTCCGATATACAGTCCAGCTTTTACGGACTACACTCACGCGCAAAGTCAGCATCGCCGGCTGCCTACCGAAATCGACGTCCTCTGCGTCCTTTCCCGACTTCAGACGCCGGGCCCGAGCACCAGGACAGCTGTCATCCCCAGGGCCCAGACCGTACTTACCCCGCGCGCGGGAAGAAAATCGATGGAACATCCGGGTCGGAGGCACACACGCGCACACACACAATGACGAAGTCTGACGATACGCGGATGGGCGTCTAGAACAACTTTTCGTCCAGAAAATCACCACACTGCTCCGAAGCGCGGACGACGATGACGACGGGGCCGCCTAAAAGATCGTAAGGCGTACTAGAACGGGACAACCTTCCGGGAGCTCGGATGAAGCCAATGATGGCGGCGAGGATCGTCCGCATTTTGGGTTCGTCGCCTCTCTGTTTGCCTTCCCAGATAAAGGCACACATTCCATACCGTAAGTTGGCGGTTTGGAAGGCCAGATGGATCCATGAGCATGGCAAGTTCCGGCTTCACCACGTTCCTGCGGAACCCAGCCCAATGTTTGCAGAAGTTTTTGGCGAAAGATCGGATTGCTGATGACTGATGATGAAGAATCAGGGGGAGGGGAGGAGCGGGGGGCATCTTATGATTTTGGGGTGTCGAGCTGATCTTTCTGCCTCCAAACTCACCCGGAGCCTGGGCAATTACTCTCGGGAAGTATCTCTTATTCCGTGGATGGGGAGAAAAGAGAGCGTGGATCCAGGGGATTGAACGATGAAGTGGAGGCGCCACGCAGGCCTCTTCTCGGCCGAGCGAGCTGTAGTTCGGATCCTAATGTGAGTCTGGCGTAAGATGGAGGACGGGCGTCAGATCGGAAGGACTCTCTAGCGTGGAAGTTTATCTAGGTCTTGGGGATTGGGAGGGCAGGAAGGATTTTGTCTCCTTTTCACGCAAGTGACGGGCACACGACGGACAGCGACGGTAAGGTCGATTCTTTGCCTGTTGCGGAAAGGGCCGGCGAAGTTGAGCAGCGCCATTTTAGGTTCGGCTGGGAGACGGCGTGACGTTGGCGAACCGGTGTAAGAGGATCGTGCGCTTGTTCGCCGGCGGGAGAGGAACGGCGATCGGGGTTTCGGGCTTTTTTTCACTTGGGAAATAAAGATGGGATCTTTTGGAGGAAGCAGGAAGGGGGCGGCCGGCCAGTCAGTAAGCGTCTCGGAGGCAATTCCGGCTCAAAACACTGAGAGCAATCCTGTGCAAAGGAGAGAGAACCTCCAGATGGTGGTTTACGGCGCACGGGGGTTCAAAGTTTGAGATGAATATTGAGCTCTAGTGGATTTGGTCGCGAAATTTCTCTTTCCTCGTCTGGAGATTGGAATTATGAGACAGATAAGGTTGCGTTTCGTGTTGTGGTCCCTGGCAGGAATTGGAAATGCTGTGAGACGTCGTGCGATTCCCGAGGACGAAGTCGCATGGGCCAGGTGAAATGGTAACATGGACGCTGGGGATGACAGGAGGTCGGTCGCTTCCTTCGGGACCCGACTCTCCGAGAAGACATCCAGATACGATATGGTCTGAGAAACGAGGGCGCTCGCCGGAATCATACGACGAAGATGGCTCCCCCCCTCCTCTGGTCTAAGTTGGTAGTGGTCGGCAACCGAGAGACTGGATACTAGGCCCAACTTTTTTCCTTCGTCCCACTCCTGGTGGATGGCTGTCTTTTTATCTATGCGCGAACAACCGCGCGTGAGCTTGTCTTTGGCTGGACGTTGGTTCGGGCGAGCCAGGTGAGGAATGGCTTAGCCCTGGCGTGTGAGACGTTCGTGAAAGGACCTACTTGGACATTTTTGGGAACGTCTCATACGGATGGGTCGGCATGGGGCCTGAAACCCAGACAACGAGTTGGGGAACAGCATCTTGAAGGCGGGTTTGATTTTCCTCCACGGGCGCCTTTGGCCTCGCCTTCAATTAATTTGATTTCCTGAAGAAAATCTGGCGATGCAGGCCATCACGGGCAGCGTCTACACTTTCCTCCTTCCTCTCGGCCGTTACAGCCGAGGAAGGAGGTTCAGCTGGGAGAAAGTCCAGACGAGACGAAAGAAACAAGAAAGTGGCTGTGCCGCGGCGAAAACAGAGTTGCGATGAACAACAACCTTGGTCAAGTAGAGACGATGACAATGTCTGTTTTGAGTCGCGCACATTGAGTCGACACCGCGGCAGCTTGGAAAAGAGACACCAAGAAAGCCGAGGATGATCGACGCAGGGTCAACAAGGTTGTTGTCGCTATCACTGTTCTCCTCGAAGCCGGCGACCGCTTATCAGACCTCGACAGACTCAGCAGCCTTGTAGGGTTTCTGTTTTTAAAATTGGGGGTCCAGCGGGTTGCAGATGGTAGCTTGATGTGGTTGTCGCGAGTTTGCCATATAGTGCCAAGACGGCGGCGTCGTTGACAAGCTTGGTCAAGCTGCAGCGGCGGGGTGGATGCCGATCCATAATGTTTAATGATGGACGGCGTCGACTTGATAAAGTCGCTCACGTCGTCGAGAAGAGGTGTAATATGAGAGATTGCGTTCTCAATGACTTGAGAAAAATGCCTCATTTGTGTTTTGGCTTTGGTTCCGATCTTAATGTTAGATGGAGCAGCTGGGGGAATTGTGGGAAGAGCTGGAAGTGAGAGCGCGGGCGATGGTGGTCTAGAATGCGTGGGACGACGGAACCCCGTTGAAGGCGCGTTCGAAACGTAACTGTGGGATTCGTTCCGTTTGGCCAGATGGAGGGCCGCGTACCCGAAGGCTTCGCGGTTCTGTCATTGTGCGTCTCTGGAGCAGTCGAGGCCAGCCAGTTGGGAGGAGAGCTGGAGCTTTCGTGGGCGGTGCTGGTGCGGCTGGGGGGGCCAGTCGGGAGTTTTCTTTTTGCCATTGGGGGAGCATCGCAAGGGCGAAGCTGTGAATGGAGCACTGGGTGTTACTCTTGGTCAACCAAGCAGTGGGCTTGCAAGGTGATGAGGTAGCTGGCGTGTTTCTGGGAAAGGGTTTGCATATGGAAGGCAACCAGTATCAACCCTGGAGGCGCCGTTTTGGGCAGAGGAGGTGCGGAGGCCACCGTCGGGACTCTTGCCGGGCGACACAAAGGGCACCCTGCGGCGGTACTTTCTCTGAGAGCGACGGGTGAGACAGAGACGAGGTACCTGGGAAAGCAAGTCAGTCGGGTTGGGCCCTTTGGATGGAGAGGTAATCCATACTTTGACTTGACAGCATTTGCAAATTGAGAGACGTGGTTGGTTAGGGTGCGAGTGCTTGGACGGTAAAGCAAAAAGGAAAACGGCAAAAGCATCTGATAATGACTTCACTGCATGGCTCTTTCAAGCGGGTTCCCGAGTCTGTTTCTTCGGGTTGTTCCCCCCTTTGTTAGAGTCGTCGTCCGTCCAATCTCCAATCTGTGTTCTGTATGTGTGGAGGGTCGAATTGTCGAGATTGAAGCCGGAAGTTATGGGAGAATCGTCATTAAACACGGACGGGAGGCAGACGACACATCACTTTCTCTTTGCAAGAGTGGAAGGCCAAGGCACGGAAGGTAAGGCGGGATGGTGCAAGGTACGGATATCGACTGTCGAGAGGTGCACAGAGTGGACCCGGAGGACGGAAAGCGATTGGCAACTGCTGGGCAGTTCGGTCCCAATTACCGAGTGACCAGGCCGTTTTTCATTTTGGATGCCGTCAAAATCTCTTGTTTCTCTGGGTCAGAGATTCCCCCTATTTTCTTATTCCGTTGTTTACTTGATTACTGTGGCACATGCAGGATCCAATAGGATGGAGGCGACGGCGGCTGGGTTGGCTTCTGGAACATGCCAACGACGTCTCTTCCCACAAAAGCCCATACTACGCAGCAGAGAGTGGTGGTACGCGTGTTTGGGATGGATGCCATGTCTCTGAGGTCAATGTATGTCTCTGGGGGAGAAGCAAAGACAGCTGTCCGTGTCTTGTCTGTCTTGTCTTTGTTGCCGGGGAGGGTTTTCCCCTACATCCATGGCATAGCAATATGAAGCATATATGTCTGTATGTTGCCTATCTTACCTTAAGTGTCTTTTTGCCTCTCGACGGCTGAGGCCTGTGTAAGAGCTTCTCAGGCTGGAGGAGGATGTCGAGCAAGCAATTGGATCGCGTCGTGGGCGCAGGGATGACCCCCTTGGGCGCTAACACAGGCGTTGGGGCCGCGGTAATGGGCCGGGCTGGGTAGTGCATGGCTCGCTGGCATGGCTGTGATGATATTGGGGACGGATATTGTTTTGTTTTGCAAGTTTCCCCCCCTCTCTTCAGCTCGGTAAGGGATGGGTAACGTAATTAGGCCGATGAGGTTTTTATATGCTTATGGAAAAGTGAGCAATATCGACATGATGCCCTGCCTTAGGGTAAGGTAGATGGAAGAAGAGACTTGCCTCCCTGAGTATGGGACGCAGCAAGGCACAGACAGCAATGGCACGGCAGCATCGCAACACCACAGCTTCACGACGCATGGAGTGCCTCTGGCCCAGCGGCTACTTCGAGACAAGCACGGGAGCAGACAAATGGGTCCCCTCCAAGCTCCCACCTCAGAGAGAGAGAGAGGGTGAGGGTGAGGAGGGCCCCTCGGTTGTCGTGTGCGTGAGAGAGTCCCGTCTTCTGCAGAGAGCAGAGCATGGAAGGTACTTGGGTACTGCATATTAGAGCCCCCAAAGCCTCAAGTGTGAGTGAAGGTGAGGGTGGCATCCCAGTCGTGGGCCAGTCCTGGTCCTGGTCATGGCCGTGGTGGTCCTCTCCTGGGCATGGTCATGGTCTTGGCCCTGGCTCGGCCAAGGTCTCTGCTAAGGTACCCATCCATATCTATTACGCTACTGCTGCTGCTACCGGGCTGGCACAGGCACCAGGGCGCTCTTGTCACTGGATGGCGGGCAGAAGTACTGCTGGGGCCCTACCTGGATCCCTTCCACGCCTGCCCTGCACCTGAGGTGGAGGGGCGGAGGTGAGGGAGCTGTTCGTTCAGCGAGCGCCATTGCAGGTAGCATGGGCAGCACGCTGCAAGCAATTCCTAGGTAGCAGCACCGGGGCACACCTAAAGGTAAGGTACCTAAGCGGCGGGCAGCAGCGGCGGCATTGGAACCCCTCAAAGCAGCAGACCACCATTAGAAGGTCGGAATCCCAGATCGTACCTTACCTAGGCACCCTACCTACCAGTGCCTTGCCTGCCTCTTGGGTACCTTCGCAGAAGGTACTTCCTGCATCGTACTAAAAGTGCCTGCGACGCGGACCTGGAGGTACCTCGCTCCATGCGCCGTCCAACACCACCAACCGTGTACCTGCCCGCCAACTCGTCCTCCCAAGCCGATTCAATCCAATCCCATCCCGTCGCTGCTTCTACCAGCCTTTCCTCCACCTTTTTTCGCCTCAGCCCGAACCCGAACGACGATCCCGTCTTCGACCTGACCTGTCCTCCTACTTCTGCAGTCTAGTCTTCCTAGCGTGCCTTCTATCGAGCCTCGCGACATCTCCTTCAACGCTGTCTCTCTCGACTGCACGCCGATGAGGACGACCTGACGCCGAGGTTTCTGATTTCGATGCTCATGATTCCTCCTCTGCCAACCCGACGCCTCCAACGTGTGCTGCTCCCACACTTCCAATCTCTTCTGCAACGGGCCCCCGCAGCCGCCGCCACGACCGACTCCTCACGCTGAGGGCACCGTCGGCGCTTCTCGACACCACCCCGATTCGTCATCCTGCCTTTCTCCTCCTTTCCATTGTCTCTTCTCCTGTAGCCTATCGCTGCCTCTTTAACCGCCAATCTCCTTTTACACTGCCCATCTGCACTCCAGCTAGCATTGTTCCCCATCGCTGCCGACCACGACGACCACGACGGCGACAACGACGAGGAGGACCACGACGGCCACACCAGCCATGAATTTCGATTCAGGCACCGCCTACGCGGAGTCGGACGCCGACGACGAATACGAGCGCAGCCTTGGGCCCAACTCCCCAGTCACCAACAGCGAAGCATCGCCAATCGATTCCGAGCTGCCCTCCTCAAACGAACATACCCCTACTACCTACGGCCATCGCAGCAGCGCCGACCGCTTGCCCGAGACCATCATCTCCGAGTGGACCGCTGACGAGTGCGCCGACTTTATTAGCACAATTGGCCTGCCACAATACGCCGATCGCTTTGTTGGTGAGTCCATCCTGTCCCGTCGCCATCCGAGGGTGACGTGACAATTGACTGACCTTTGGGACAGAAAACGAGATCGTCGGCGAGGCTCTGGTCGCTCTGCAGCATGACGACCTCAAGTCTATGGGCATTGCCAGTGTTGGCCATCGCCTCACCATTTTAAAGAGCGTCTACGACGTAAAAAAGGCCCAGGACATTCCCATAGAAAGCGACCACTACGTGCCGTTGTGTAGGTGGTGCTGTGCTCCGTTCTTAAATCCGATTAGCTGACCTTGGGATCTCTTCAGCCGCCGATGCCGAGGCGCAATACGCGACAGCGACCCTCAAAGATATCAAGCACTTGGTTGAGCAGCTCCGTCTGCGCGACGAACGGATGAGCTTGGTCGAGCAGGATTTGCGTCGACTGACGGACGATTTCAGACGCTTGCGGGAGGACATGCTGCCGGCTCTGAGGCTGGCAAAGGACTCGTCACAACCACTTCCAAATGTGTCAACCAACAACAATCAGAGTTACGGATACGAGACCGTTTCGCCGCCAGCCCCGACACCCTCCTCCACCCAATCCATGAGTCTCAAGAGACAGTATTCCACCAAGAGAATCATGCTGGGAACGACGCCGAAGAACACATCGCCGTCGCATCTGCAGACAACTCACGAAAGGATGGAGCAGTCTCTGGACCCTTCAAACGCAGCGGAAAGAGCCGTGTTGTCCTCGTCGCACCTGGCCGCCATGAATGGCTCAGCCACAGCTACGTCCCCCGGTTACCCGTCTCCGAATATGCCCTCTCCAACGTCCCCTCCGACCCTTGGCGGCGCGACTCTCGGTTCTCGGTCCTACCGTTCCGACGTGCCGACCCCCTCAACAAGGTCTACTTTCGCCGAAAACGATCAAGGCTACAGAGGCCGCGAACAGCCCGTGGCTCCGAAACGTGGGCCGACGCCCGCCCCCGACACCCCGAGCACGAGCAACGCATCCGTCGAAATCTTCAAGTCCTTCCGAGTCAGCATGGACGACCCGTGCTACAAAGTGCTGCCCGCCGCGCTCAAGAAATACCAAATCAATGCGCCTTGGGATCAGTACGCCCTTTACATTGTTTACGGAGATCAAGAGCGCTGTCTAGGATTGGAAGAGAAGCCCCTCATCTTGTTCAAGCAGCTGGATAAAGAGGGCAAGAAGCCCATGTTTATGTTACGGAAGACGAACAACGCTCAAGTCGATGTATCATCAGAACAGCCAGGGAGCGCCGGGCTTTCGGCAAGGGGAGCGGCATCTGGCTACGATCCGCCAGGTGGTATCATCTAGGGGGCGATACCACTGCTGATCACCATCGATGTGTACCCTTATCCTTCAATGATTTAACTTATTTCACATCCGAATTATCTTGAGTGGAAAAGCAGCCGCATGTGGGATGCGGGGCTGCAAGCTCAAATGGACCAGAGCGTACCGGAGTTGGAGTTTACCTGCATAGCGCTGCGCAAGGGGAAGACACGACTGCTTTGGAATACCTGTTGCGGAAACATTGTGTGGGTTCGACTGGGCGGGGTCTCTCCACGGTGTTTCGTCTCGCAACTGTTCCTGGGCTGTCCGAACTCGAAACGTGGATCCGAGCAAAATTGTTTTTTATGTAGGAGCTCCCAAGGCCATGGACGAACGAGACATTGTACCGGGAACCGTCTTACGGAGCTATCCTTCTTTCGAAGCTGTTGAAATATTTTTGTCCATTTGGTAGGAGGAAGGGGAGGAGGGGCAGGAGGAAGGGGACCTAGGGTATGGATGGGGCTTACGCTGGGTGTAAGCGGGGATAGATGTACGGTGTCAACACTGGCTTCGGAGGTGGTCTGATGAGCTGTAGAGCGAACGTGCAACCAACAGCACTACTTGACGGGATTGGATACAAGAGGAGGATGGCAGCTGCTACGTGTGATAAGAGACATCTCGCGAAAGCTATCAAAGGGAGCTCTTTTTTTCTGATTCTTGGCATTATTTTATTCACCATTCATTGGAAATGCGCGCCATCCAGACCTTGTGTGAACGACAGATGCATTTTACTGTAGTGTAGAGAGGGGAAGCCAGAATGAGCCAGCCCCCTTTGGATGTTAATCCGATACTCGTGCCAGATCCGTTCGGCTGCTGTGCCCACGGGAGGAAGTAGGGACGATCTCTCGAGAAGAGATGCGCCGGTTCTTACGCGTTTACATGCTGCCAAGGAGGTCGATCGCGTCAAGGTTTCTTCCTTCTAGAAGCACGGGGGATCCGCCCCGTTCGAGGTTTGGGGGAGGGGGGGATGGGATGACGAACGGTGAGATTTGCGCGTGTGTGTCAATCGGTGCCGGAGATTGTGCAACTCTGGTTCGGGGGAGTAGCGTAGCGTAGCTGAGGAGGAGGCTGTGCTGGGGGAGTCGGGACGTCGTGTGTGAGTGGGTTTAGGGGGGTGGTTGATACGAATGACATGTGCCTTTCTTGATGTATGTACGTTTGACACGTTTTTTTCTTCCTGGGTGAGATGCGCAAAGCAGGGGGGTTTGGGGTGGTCAAGTTCGGATTGTTCTGAAGTTGGGATTTTGGCACGACCGCGACGTCGTGCCCGTCACGTCCAGTCCTGGGCGCCACACACACATACTGTACGAGAAGATCGCCGTCGTCGTTCGTCGTCGTTGAGGCGGCGGCGGCGGCGACGACGGCCTACCGGGAGGGTGGTATTCGGGTGCGGCGGGGAGGTGCGGGTTTAGGCTTGTCTCAGTCTGGTGGGCTCTCTCTCTCTCTCTCTCCCGTCTCTCGCTAACCTCTCGTCTCTGTAACCTACATTGTGCAGTAGCCATGGCTGAATTTCCTGTTTTGGAGGAGGATGGGGTGTTTTAGAGCCCGGGGTTGAGTGATTTGGGGGCTGAAGGGTAGGTGGGATTTTTGCAGTGTGGATATCGCGGGAAGGCTGTGTGGCATGTTGAATGTTGGATGTGGTGAGTGAGCAGGTTTGGTTCGTGGCCGGGGGGCATGGAGGGGGGGAGTGGTGATTTGCGCCGGAGACGGCGCGGAGGGCCGAGTGGTAAGGGGGCACCTACCTCCGGGACGGCACAGGTGCGTGGGGCATCTGGGTTTGGGATACAGAGCTTCCCCGGCGGCTTTCGCACAATACGAGGTTTCTTGGGACGGGCTGGATGTGGTTTAGTCTGGTTCAAAGATTCTGGAAAAGGGTTTGGGATGTCTCATTTTGGATGTGTATTTGGGTTTTGGACTTGGATTCGGACCGGGGCGGGAAGAGAGACAGAGAGAGACAGAGGCAGGTTTGTGGATCTAGTCCCCAGCAATGATGGCATATGCAGATGGATGTCTTGAATGTCTGTCTTGCCCTGACTGCTTCAGCCCAGAAACCGGCGCCGCGCCGGAGATGGCGGGCGGTGTTGATGGCAAATTACAGGCCCGGCGTTGAATTCGCGCGTGCGTGCCGTGTGGTGTTCGCCCGCAGCGCAGGGCCAAGACGTCGCAGATGCGCGGGATGGGAGACGGGTCTCTGGAAGGTAACCGGTTTTTTTTTCTCTCTCCGTCTTTGGGTGCTGTCAGTGATGGTGAGACTCGATATTCTGGAGGTTACACACACACACACTCAGTCAATAGACGAGGTGAGAACCATCACCCCCACATGTTCGATTCATTCACCTCTTTCCCACCTCTCGACCAAGAGTTTGTTTTGCAGTGCAGTCCGTGGGCAGCAAGGGCAACACAGAGCTCTTGCGTGCTCTCTTCTCCACGTCCGTGGGGCCATGCAAGTCAGTTCTGTCGGTGGTGATGCCAGGCCATGAATTAAGCTTTCAGCTGGGTCTGACCCTTTGCTGTCAGAGGTATATTGGGTGATATACAAGGCGTTGGCTCGTTGGAGAATTAATCGCGTTGATCTCTGCTGTATCTGTCCTATTCCAGAATCACAGAAGGATGAAAAGAAGCTGGACTGCAACCGTAAGAGTCAAGGCTGTGATTTACTTTCTCGTGTCTTGAAACTCGTCGTCTGAATCGTGTAAGTCGTGCACACACAATCTACACATTAAGTGATGGGACGGACTGATGTTGAGTGGATTCGATCTACACCGGCTTTACCATGGTTGAATCACGAACGGCCGCATTGAAGCATCAATCCCATACTTGAAAGTCGAAATTGCTCGGTCCATCTATCATTGGTGGAAGCTTCAGCTCCAGCCTCAGCTTCTCAGCTTCAATCATCAAGACGAGGACCAGAATCAAGGGTCCCTCTCTTTTGGGGGCCAGTTTCTGGAAGTGTTCCATGCAAATCATCCCCCTCCCCCCGAATAAAACCACCCAACAACCCAAAAACAGCACACGGCAACCCGGTCAAATTAACATAAGCACGGCTGTTATCTGTATTAAGGTTTGATATGGGCTGATCGGACTTCAGCCCGTTACTTGACTCGCAGTTGGATCCTCCCCTCCCGTCCTCTCCCACATACCTCTGCTCGGATCCGATTGAAGACCCACGCTCGGGCGGGCTCCAAATGTCTTTCGAATTCGACTTGCCTTTCCGGGCCCCGTCTCTTTCTATCTGCAATCTTGTGCCCCGCTTGAGTTCTCGAGTCAACGAACCCACATGCCTCCACGACTTAGGGCTCCGTCTCCCTGCCCCGGCCCACACCCACAGCAATCATATTCCACTTCACTTCCCCCATCAATCACACAGGTAAAGCCCGAGTGGCTCAGTGGTAAAGCGTCTCACTAGTATCCGGTTCTCCGGTCCGAAATGAGAAGATCGTCAGTTCGATTCTGGCCTTGGGCACTGTGTAATCTTTTTGACGCATTCGATGATGCGGGATTCACTTTTTGTCGGGTTTTCGTCCTCATAGGCGTGCATGCACACACAGCGCGCTGAAGAGCCAAATCACATAATCTAGACAGGCGATGCTTTAAGGTGAGACTGTGTGCTCTCTACGCTCAGGACTTGCGATGTTCGTGGAGTAGAGAGTGATTGCTATCATGAATGTCTATGGGGACTCTTGTTCAGAACTATGTTCACCAACCCTGGTCTTCGCCAGTATACCGACAATGGGTAAGTATTCTTCTTCTTCCATGCTTCAACGTTTCCAACAACCGTTCCAATCCGTATCCGTACACGACCACGCAATGGGTTTGTGATCCAACACATTCGACCCCAGTCACTTCAGAATTTCAGTTCCTCTCGTTTCCAACATGTCTTTGTCGCAAATCGTCGGGGCTAAGTAAGATGTCAGCCATGGTGTATGCGAGAGGTTCGTTGCGACTGCTTTAACACTTACCTACTGCTATCGGAGCATTTGAATCAACTCACTTCTCGGCCGGAGAAGACACTATGGGGAGCTTCTTCTCTTTCTTAGCTTCACGCTGATTCTGCAGCTGAGCGATGCCGCTCCTTCTTTTTTTCTCCATTGGTCCCATAGGTCGATGATGTGTCTTGACATGGTCGGAAGTGTTCTGCGTGTATCCTTTGGGGCTCTCGTCATTGTCCTGGTCGCCTGCAGCAACCACCTCGGTGCCGTCCAATCTGTCGGCAATATTGATGATATGTCGAACCATGGTTGACTGTACATTTTGACCGGCCGCTGTATCTCCGCCCTTGGTCTGCTGAATCCTGCCTCCATTTCTGGACTTGTGCTTTCTTTCGGGTCCTTTGTTGTAAGATAGGGGGCTCAACACCCTCTCGGCAGTTCGTTTGGGGGCGCGACGCCAACCATCAGGTGACCGAAACCCCTCGACAATCTTTGTCTCAGACACTGGCTGTAGGTTTCCAGTGAATACGCGGGCTCTACCCTTCCTCATGGGAGTGTGAGGATCTTCTGATTGCCGAAAGGTAGATCGGCGGCGGGCTGATCCCTCCCCGTCGGACAATGTTTGAGACACGGCCGCCGACGACGCTCGATTCTGAACGTCGGTGCTCTGATAGAGACCAGGTGTCGACGGGCAATAGTTAACGCAAGATTCTACATACTCTCGTTAGCCAAAGCATGAGCGGAAGTCTTGGGTCACTCTTACCATCGAAGCGCGAACCGCCATGATCGAGCTCATTGATGGTGGGTGGGTTGGGCAGCGTGTTGCTTCGACGTCTGCTACCAGCCGTCCTCGTTGGAGTCGACTGACTGTTGGTGAGCGGAGAATCATCATGCGGGAATCCTGCGTGGCTTCCTCTATCCGGGACCCTAGCCACTGGAAAGTCAGGCTCGTAGAGAGGGCCTGGCAGGGTGCTGATGGGTATCAAGCCCAGAGTGTTGGGGTCCACACTACGCTGATTCAACACCTGAGGCTTGTTGCCACGTCGTCTTCGAAAAGATGGAACAAATCTGGTACGAGGCGATAAACGTACACTGGTCCTAGAGGGAGCCGAGGAGCTCGGGGGCTCTCTGGCTGCGCGATGCGCCTCGCGCCTCAAAGGGGCTTCCGTAGCAGGACCGGCATTTGAAGTTGTTGAACTGCGCAGGTCCACTCTGCGAGAAGTGCCCCCTTGCTGTGGCTTTGAAGCCTGTGCTCTCGTCGATGAGATTTCCCTGGGCAAAGCATTCTAGGCGTTTGAAGTGGGTTGGTCTTGACGTGCATCCTGGGCCTTCTGTTCCGAAGCGGTCCTCTGCACTGTGACGACTCGGATTTGAGGCTTGGTTGCTCTTATAGCCATTCTTGTCGTCACGCTCAGTCCCATTGAGCTTCCAGGGTTTCCTGAACGCGATTGACTCGTCTGAATGGTAGCGTGTGTGGACGGAACGGGACGCGTGCTCGGTCGACTCGCCTGGTCGATGCCTCTCGCGTTTCCGCCAGTTCGAATGTGGGTAGGGGAAGTAGATGCGTTTGAATCTCCCGAAGGTCGAAGACTGAACGTATTGTTCTTCTTGGCAGTTGACTTCGGAACTGACTTTGTTCGACGGTTGCTGCGGCTCGCTGTTCCAGCTGCTGTTGGATCTTTGCTGTTGGACGTCGTTCCTTTCGAAGCCGTCCCTTTCGATATGACATCGAGTTGGAGTCTGACGCGATCGTCTTCATCTTCGGACTCGTCATCTTCAACAGCAAAGCCCGATACTCCTCGCGCCGAGCATCTCTTGACGGAATTATCTTCATCGTCGGAGAACAGAAGATCGCGGAGATCTTTCTGAGGCAATAGGCTGTCTTCAACGAGGTGGCCCCGGGGTCCTCTCCGCATTGAATGGTTGTCGTCAGAATCGCGGTAGGGAGATGATGGGATTCTGAAAGGGGACAAATCTGGGAAGCGTCCATGACGAACGGGCGGGTTGTTAACCAGAGGATGCGAGCCATGTTGTTCAACAAAGAGGCCTTGCTCGCCAAATTCGACTCTAGACTTGTTTCCCTTAGAAAGGCGAGAGGGTCTGTCAACATCTTGAGAAGATGATGATCCCGCGACGGCACTGCTGGAAGCTGTATCACGTATCATCTGGCTGCGCGGCACCTTAGATAGAGACAGTCCATCAACTTCTGACGAAAGCTCCAGCTGAGAACTCTGGGAAGGAGCGCCAACAGTCGGGAAGTTAGCCGATGATGAGGTAATTCGAGTTTTGGGGCCTGCATCAGAGGCAACCTGGCGGCGACTACCACCTGTGCTGGCGGAGCGAGAATGCTGAGCAGCGACATGGGTGTAAGAGCCGCCCTGATGACCCATGATCTTAAAGTATGCAGAAGTGTAAGTGTGTTTATCACCAGAGAAGGAAGGCCGCAGGGCCGGGAGGATGTGATCACCGGAACCGTCCCGGTGCTGCGAAGCCTCTCGAGCACCGCCACTCCGCCGAGGGTGCAGAAGTCGAGCCGGCTCAGGGCCGTGCCGGAGGTAGTCGTCCGCCATAGGGACTGACCGGTAAAGAACCGTACGGCTCGAATGTCTGTAGTTCGGCTGTCGGTTATTTCGGGACGGCTTCGTGCTGGAGGAAGGCGCGAAAGCTGCGGCCAAAAGTGCCGATGTCGACCAAGATACGAGAAGAAAACAAGACCAAAAATTTCACACACGGCACAGAACAAGAATACCCGATGCTCAACGTAGAGATGAAGAGGGCAAAGAATTGTTCCTGGGTGTGATCGGGGCTGGTGATGTTCGGGGTGGATGAAGGGTGGTGAACAATCGACGATGAGGTGGTGAGGTGGAAGGAATCAAAACAGAGACGCGGGTTGACGTGGAGACAGGTCGATATGCTTAAGCCATCGCAACTAGAAGTACGTACTTCCAGGTTTGTTCTGGACAGAAGGAAGGAGCAACTTTATCCAAGTTCACCTGGGTAGGAGCAACCTGCCTTGAGGGCAAGAGGAATGGGGCAAGAGCGGAGTGGGACGGCCTGGTCGTAGCATCCCTTTTGGCCAGAAACAGAAGGAACGGGGAGCTGCGAGCCAGAGCAGCTGGTGTGAAAGCATGAGTAGGATTCTTCGAGAGGAAAGATCCCGTCAGAGAGCTGTTGCCGTGTAGGAGGCTTGTTCATGTGGTGTCGTTGCCATGCTGGTTGTACTTGGCATCTCTTCAACGGCGGAATGGACTAGCTTTCCACCTTGTACCCCATCAATGTTCTCAGCTTATGGATGTGCAGAACTCTAGTGGCTTCGTCTAATTATAGTAAAGTTGAGTGAAGACCTAAGAAACAGCGTTGTCGAGATGGATCTTGCAAGTTATCCCACGACCGCGAAAAAGATCAAGCCTCGTGGCGTTACCAACATCGTCGAGGCGCAGTGTAAAATATCCTCAGCCAACATGTGCTGACCAGGGCAAGTTTGGTGTTACTCCTACCGGGGCATCAGACTTCAGTCCCCTCCCCATAATATGCTTTCCTCTCCCCCCGGGATACTGATTTCACAACCAAGATGTCGCAGATTTCCCAATAATTCGAGAATTGTGTGTACATTATTCTAAGGTGCCTTAGTTGTCTAAATTTCTCAGCTCCGAGGAGCCTAATACTAATATTTATATAGTTTCGGTGCCGTAGCACATGAATTCGCTAATCCAACCATCACTCCCGTAACGCCGTTGCCATGCAGGCATCCCAGTCAAGGAATAAGAGACACACGACACTTGATATCATAGGTATCATGCAAACAAGTCGATGCCAACAGAAGTGAATACAGTGCACCGAACTCCCTCTCCCCCGCCATCAAAGGACGTTGCTTCGTTTCCCCGTCCAGTCCGCACCTCGTCAGCGTCTGACCAAATAGTCAAAGCAGTCGTGAAATGTGTACTCGTCGCCAAACATTTTTGAACATGAAAAGGGCGGATGCTTTATCGCAGGATGGTCTTGCAGTCCTGGACACCGCGGGCAATGACGTCCTCAAGCTTCCAGCGGGGAGGCTTGTAGACGCCCTCGAGACCGTTCGCCTTGCGCCACTCCTTCTCCGTCTCAGGCGTGACACCCTCGGGGAGAGGCTCGGCGCCACCAGCAACACCAGTGGAAAATCTGATCTGGAGCTGGTCGGCAATCTCGTCGCAAGCCTGGAGCAATCTGTCAAGATCCTCCTTGTTGTGGGCGGAAGAGACACAGAAACGAGCGCGGGAGCTGATGAGAGGCGTAGCGGGGTAGCCGACAATAACGACGGAGATCTTGCGCTTAAGCATCGCGTGGCTGAATGCGGGCATCTTTCCGGGGTTGTAAAGCATGACGGGGATAATGGGGGAGTCGTCGTGGCCGTAGACGATGAAGCCAAGACGCTTGAGACCCAGGCGGAGGTAGCGAGAGTTGAAAGCAATACGCTCCAGACGCTCGGCACCTTGACCAGGGCAAAGCTCGCCGGTGATGAGACGGAGGGAAGCCAGAATCTGCATGAGAACCGAGGGAGCGGGTGACTCGCCGTAGATGGTTGCGGCGTTGGTGCTTCTCAGCTTGTCAATGATGGACTTCTCAGCAGCGACGTATCCACCGTTGGCACCAAAGGACTTGGTGAGGGTACCCATGAGAATGTCAACGCGATTGGGATCAATGCCGAAGTAGTCGCAAACACCACGTCCGCGGGGACCGATGGCACCAATGGAGTGAGCCTCGTCGATGAAGAGATAGAACTTGTACTTGTCCTTCAGAGACATGATTCCGGGCAAGTCGCACATGGTTCCCTCCATGGAGTAGAGGCCCTCGACGGCAACCAAAATCTTCTTCCACGGGCGGTGAGTGCGGGGCTGTCCTTGAGAGATGGCTTCGCGGAGCTTGCGCTCGAGATCGATCATGTCGTTGTGCTTGAAGGACGAGATGACGGCACCGGACAGACGAGCACCAACTCTGATGGAGGCGTGGTTGAGCTCATCAGAGAGAATCAGGCAGCCCTTGGAGACAAGAGCAGGGAAGGACGAGGCGTTGGTGACGAAACCCATGGAGAAGACCATAGAAGCGGGCTTTCCGACGAAGCTGGCGATTTCCTTCTCAACCTCAAGAGCTAGGTCAGAGGTACCAACATCAGCGCGAGGGCTGCAGGTGCTGAGAGCGTACTTCTTGACGCACTCCTCGACGGCATCGGCACAAGGACCTTCGGATTGGGCAAAGCCAAGGTAGTTGTAAGAGCTCATGTTGAGGGTCTCGGTGTGGGTTCCGGTGTAGTTGTAGGTTCGGTTGTAGTCACTGGACTCGCGGTCCATGAGGGTGATGTAGCGGCCGGGAACACCGGTGATGGGTCGGGCAAAGCAGTCGTCAATGCGCATCTTGAGTCGGCGGACGTAGAAGTTGTCAAAGTCCTCGTTCAAGGGCGCATAGCCGTTCTGGGGCTTGAGAGCCTGGTAGTGCTTCTTGTCGCCGAACCGCTTGCCAAAGAAGTCGCGGGCATGGCCGAAGAGAATGAGGAGCAGGTAGCTGATGTAGGTGGTGAGGATGTAGTAGTAAGGCGGCTCATCAATGATGGGCGGGTCGAGAGGCTTTCCATCGTTGGACTTGCTCACGTAGCGGTGGCTAGGGTGCAAGAGGGGACCGAATTGAGCATCGTAGCGGCGCTTCTTCTCCGTCTCGAAGGCGGAGGGAGGCGAAAAGAGGGTCGTCGGGGGCTCACTGTTGTCGGGCTCGTTGGCGTTGGCGGTCGAGAGAGAGATGGTAGGCAGGGAGATGGTGGAGGGAGTGATTTGGGTGGAGGAAATATTTTGCTGCTGCATGGCCAAGAGAGCCTGCTGGGCAGTCTGGTGGTCCTTATCCTTGGCGCCCTTTGGTGAAGTGAAGAAGTTGGTGATCCGGTTGCCGGAACGAGAAGGTCTCCTTTCCTTCTCAGTCTGCGGCATTGCGGGGGAATGGGAGGTCGAGAAGGGATTCGCAATTCTCCGGGGCATTGCTCTGAGATGCGCTTTGGCAGTCTGTGTGGGACAGGTGCTTTGGATTTGCGAAAAGCGAAAAAGGGGGGTATCGAGAGTCTAGAGGACCAGGCGCGTTCGTTGGAATTGAGGTGAGTAGAGGCAGAGACGATGCAGTTCTATGATGAGGGTGGTATTGAAGTTGCTAGAAAAGAAGTCGGTCAGCAAATGGAGCCAAGTTGCGATGGAGTCGCCGGAAGTGCTGGAAGAGGCACAGAAGACGCAGGTCTGAGGAAAAAGGGAATTGTCGGTCAGAGTGTCAGTGGCGCACACGCGGTCGCGGAGCAGGCGACCACTGAGAGGGCGAGCCGACAGGGCAGGGCGTTGGGGGCAGGCCATGTACCGCAAGGCCCAACCAAGGCTCCGGCATCCACCAGCTGCACCTGCACCTGCGTCTCTCTACAGTTGTCTCCAAGGCGCGAGTGCTGTGCGTCCGACACCTTTGATTGAGCCGAGGGTTTGATGGGAAGCACGACCAGCCCAAGGAGGCGCTAAATCGAACGCTTGACAAGCCACCGGAGCTATCGAGGTGCCGGAACCACGAATTTGGGCTGGTCTGCGACGATTGTGATGAGAAATAACGGTCATTACTCACCAGGACTTTGGAGACTGCTGTTGTAAGCAGAATGCTACCCTCGGGAAGGCTGGAAAGGTTGTGTCGGGTCGTAGTTTGGAGAACGAGGTGGTGTAGGTCGGCTGCACGGGCGGACTGCAGAGATGATACGCTCTTTCGTCAGTGACTTGTAGCTGCGCGACGGCTTCGATTTCGCTGCTTGCAATTGAATGCTGGGAAGAAGCAGGAATTGTTGAATGGCGTTGATGAGAATGGCGGAGAGAGAAGGTGCGAGTCTCTGGTGGCTCTGCAGTGGCGCAGAAATATTGTTGTCGGGCAGAAAGTATTGCCTTGGGACTGCCGCGTGGAAAGATCTCAAGGTGAAGATCGGTGTCGGGACGGGGAGACGGGAAAGGGGGGAAAAAGAGGGTGGGAGCTGGCTGCTCTTTCGCAAGTTTTGTAACACTGGCCAGGGGCGAGTGAGAAAAAAAAAAAAAAGACGAAAGACGGATTGTCGATTTCGGTTGGTCGCGCGATGGGATTGGGCCGCCCCGTGATTTTAAAATTGGTGCGGGTGGGCGCTGCGAGAGAGAGGGAGAGAAAGAGGCCTGGGTCTCTCTCAATGTTGCTTGTTGCTTGCTGTTGCTGCACCGAAAATGAGGTGAGGGTGAGGTAGCCCGGCGGCGAAGAGTGGGTGTCGAGGTAGGTACCTTACGCGGGTAGGTACGCGGGCGGGTTCTTTTTGTTCGTGGACGGTCCAGAAGGGTGCCTGAGCTTTTTGAGCTTTTTACAGTGCGGCGCCGCTCTGCGATTGGCTGTCCGTCGGGCTATTCGGGAGGTAGCGCTCCGCCAGCAGCAGTACCTAGCAAACGGCCAGAAGCCTATTTGCTACGTCACTCCTTGCTAATAAGATGCTAATAAGCTGTTGTTATTCCTTTGTGTGTTTGAATCCCCGGTATATGGGAAACAAAGAACACTGTGGATGGCAGTCCAGTCTCTTCAGGGCGAGGAGGGGATTCGCTGAAGGAGAGGCGGACAGGTAGAGACCGAGGGGGGAGGAGGAGAGGAAGAGAAGAAGAAGAAGAAGAAGAGGCTTGAGCAGAGAGGAAAAGGATGTGAGAGGGAAGGGCCGAGAATTAAGATGACGGCCGACGAGGAAAAAAAAAATAATAACGAGAAAGGTCCACGATGAAGGAAAATTACCGCGCTGGCGGGCTTTGCTTTGAGGCCGCGACAGGAAAGGGTATTGTCCAAGTACATTTTCTATGGGCTGGACACCAGAACGGTACTTCATGGTTTACCTTAAGGTAAGATCAAGTCATGATTAATGGGGACTGCGACCTCTGGCTGCTGCACCTCTAGCGCGTTCGATCAATTTTGATGATCGACTTCGACACGACTGATTCCTTCCCACCCCTGCTGGTCTCCCGAGAGGTCCGGGTTGGCCGCTGCTCGACTTGCACGGACTGGCCCTGTAACTGCGTGCTGCTCTTTGCTGCAAGCAGCCCTCGCTTCAGCTGCTGTCTGCCTCTTCTCTGATCCATGTCGGCGTTGAAGGCATTCATTCCTCCTGTCTCAATCGTCCTCTTAGCCTCCGGTCTGGGCCCCATCCAGTCTCTTGCTTGCCAATTCATCCATGCAACTCTGGACGACCAGCAACTGCAAAGTCCAACCACACGCACCACCCTGTGAGCTCCCCTGTCCAACCAGCAGAGCCCAATTTGCCCCCGTCCGTCAAGCATCAAGCATCAAGCAAAGCTGGCAAGCCTGGCAACTCTGTTTCCTCCCCTTGAAAGATGAATAGCAAAAGAGGAAAAGAATAGTTGGTCGGCCTTATGTTGTTCTCGCCCAATATCAGGACCCTCTGTGGGACTCAATGCAACGGCGGGAATCCTTGTCGGGCAAAACTCATGACCTGAGCACACAACAAGCGGCCCTGTTCTGCCCGTAGCTTAATCCACTGCCGCCTCTCCGACCCAGCAGAGGGCCAGCAGAGGTGATCTCGGCTGTTGGGCAAATCCCGTCTGTCCCCGGCGCGTTACTGCTCTCGGCAGCCATGTCACCGTATCACGCGCGGGAAATAGGGGGAGGGGCGGCCAACCATCACCCACGCCTGGCTCTGATCTGACAGGCTGCCCGGACGACACGGCCGAGACGGACGCAGCGGATCAAAGACTGCTGACTGAGACCGACCGACACCCCCGGACAAAACCAACCAACCCATGGAGCCACATCATGACGGACTTCGGGCCCCGTTGCTCCTGCTCCTGCTTCCAGCACCTAGGTAGTAATAAAGTAAGGTAGACATCATCGTCGGCATCAATGAGCACTAGTCAGTCCTCCGGATGCCATGGCAAGACCCAAACGTCAGCGGCACCGGCGCAATCTGTAAATGCTTGCTTGCAACCAGCATCTCACATGGTGCCGGCCCTAATGCAGCCTCGCAGAACACCCAGCTACCTTACCAAGGTCCCTATGGTGTGCATGACGGGAAGAAAGCAGAGCTAACAAGAGCTTCCACCACTCTGAAGTCAGGCCACTCGTCGCGAACCACACAGCAAGACCCCGTCCTTCCGCTCTGTTCTGCAGCCTCGAGCGGCCCGCAAGTAGACTAAACGTCCAAGTTCGCGATTCCCTTCCCGTGGCCGCCCTATCCATGGCTGCGACTTCAGCAGCGCCAACCAGCCTTGCTTGGCCAGCATGGCAAGTTCGTCATGGGACCTCCCTGCTCGTCTCTGCCGCCAAACCGCCCTCTCTCATTCAACACGCCGTCCGATGCCTCCGCGAGAAAGAGGGGTTCTTTTTCACCAAAATAATCACACCCGTCGTGTGTCTGCTCAGCAATGCGCACAGCGCAGTGTTACACTACTAGTGTGTTCTACTCTGTGCCGTCTCTGCCCAACTCAATGCTGTCCGTCGGTCTCTCCACCACGAAGTACCCTTGTGTGCATCGTCTGCCCTGCCTCGCCAGGCCTCACCGACCACATGAGAGCACAGTTGATCCTGGCAATTAAGGGCTGTGAGATGAACGACGCGCGAGCCACGATCCACGTCTTTACACGCAGCATCAAGGATGGGCTGTGTTATTTGTGCGCAGGTACGGCGAGAGGGGGAAAAAAAACCAGGGCGCGCACAAACTTGACGATGGGGACAGCAAGCCATTGTAGAGTAAAAGGGTAAGTGAACAAGCGACAATGGAGTGAGGGCCGCTCGGATCGTCAGCTGATGAATTGTCGAACGAACGGGGGCCCGAAAGACTGTCTCAACATCGTCGCATGGCATCAACTCGACCGTTGAGAGTTTTTCTTTCCGGGGGTTCGCACGAGGTTGCAGTCAGACCTACAAACGACATTGCTTTCTGCAATATTATTCTGCAGTGACCTTTCTTCTTCCATAACCCCTTCAATCTCTTGCTCACCTTACATAGCACATGAGTGAAATACCACTACTACTGCTACCACCAACCCTCGGCCCCTCATCTCCAAATCTCGATTGCCCCTCGATGCGAAGCTGCCCGCCTCGCCTAAGATGAGAGAGATCGTGATACTGCCCCGGAACCCTCGGCGCAGCCAATGACAAAAGCCCAGTTTGCACTGTTGTTTGTGTTTACTTCGTCAAGCTGTGGGTAGGTGTGTGTGTGTGCTGTCACTGCAACCCCGGATTGCAGGCTTCTACCCAGCAGCATGGGGCATACTGAGACGTTTCCCAAGGGCCGCTTTGGCGCCGTTATCGATAGGGGCCGCCTGGAATTCGATCGCAGCTATCGGCATCGAGCCCGTTGAGACGAATCGAGGCGGGGGAGGGGAGGACGCATGGCAATGCCATAGAGCGCACCAGCCACAGGGCGGGATGAGCGTGGCTTTGCTTCTGACTAGGCCGCAATGCCATGAACGCCTCACTCGAGCTGTGCCGGCCGAGGTCTTGGGCGAGGCGTGCCTTGCATCCGCATGGGCCAGCATGCCTCTCTAATTATGTGTGTAGGTGGAGGTGTGTCGTGTGCTTGTCAAACTGGACTGCGCAGTAGCTCAGGTGCCTTACCTAAGACAGCACTAACACGAGCATCTGCAGGTACCAGAGATACTGAGCACTGTTCATCACGGTCCCCCCCTCCGATGTCCACCGCGGAATTGACACACCTGAGTACCTTGCCAACAGAGGCAGAGAGGTTCATGAACCGGAGCAAAAGCCACCGCCCGAGCTCCAATGCGAAACTGCATTCCAGCCAGCTGAACAGGCTGCTCTGCACTGCATCCCCTTTCCCAGGTAGGCGAGGAACAGGAACGCGGGCTCGTTCGTGGTGGACGATCCCTCAGATTCCCCCCCACCCCCGGACTCCGGCGTGCTCTTTCTTTCTGGGGGGTTGCGTGCCTGCCTCAACCCTTTTTTCGGAATCGTCCCTCGGAATCTGACCCGTCGGATTGCGACGGCACAATTTCCATTCTCTCTCTCCCGTCCTGCTGCTCCCTCCACCTCCGGAATCGCAGATCAACACTTTTTTCTTTTTTTCCCACCTCCGACCTTCTTTACCTAACGACCAGTTGTAGGCGATACGGATAGCCCAGGAGCTTCGTCGTCTCGAAGTACGTCCAGCCAAGCGAGTCGATTAATCACCCAATTCGTCCCATATCTCCCCGGCTACGATAACCGCCCATCATGACCATCACCAGCGTCACACGCAACGAGCTCTGGAGGCACCCGGACCCCACCTCGACTCCCATGTGGGCGTTCCTGCTCAAGGTCAACTCAAAGTACGGCCTCCAGCTGAACGACTATCCCGGTCTCTACAAGTGGTCCATTGAGAATGTTGCCGAGTTCTGGGAGGAGGTCTGGCACTTTGTCGGCATCACTGCCTCAACCCCCTTCGACAAGGTACGCCGGACCACTCGCTCCGTCCATCACACATTATCCAAAACCAAAAAGAGCCCAGCGTCAACCTCCTATTGCCCATTGCTTTACCCTGCTTGGTACGCCATGACATATCCCAATACCAACGAAATCAATGGGAGACCGTCCAGCGTGTGAGATGTGGTGTGAGAGCACCATGAAGATCCAAACTCTACTCTCTCGCCCCTATGCGCGCAAGTGCCAGCAAGAGGAGCAACAGCGGAGATGAGGACGCCGAATCGTCGATGTCAAACCCCCGCCACCAGTGTCTTGAACCCTCGTCAGAAGCTCCCCTCATGAACAAACCTTGGATGCAAGCTCTAGCAAAAGCAGAAAGCTCTGCGTTTTCCAGCACCCCCCCTCATCTGCATAACGAACATCCCATCCTTTTCGAGTCATGCCATACTCTCAGTCTCACCCAAGCTTTTCGCCGCCCAAGATGATCAAATCATCATGGGAAATTGCCGAAATCCCATTCCAGACGCTGATCTTGCCCACAGGTCCTCCCTCCCAATGCGCCCATGTACCCCCGACCGGACTTCTTCTCCGGCTCCCGTCTCAACTTCGCCGAGAACCTCCTCTTCCCCGCAAACACCCCGATCGACCCCACCGCCGTCGCAACAATCACAACCACCGAACTCGGCCCCTCAGTCTCCACAACCTGGGCCGACCTCCGCGACTCCGTCCGCCGCTGCTCCGCCGCCCTCCGCGCCCACGGCCTTGGCCCCAACGACATCGTCGCCGGCTTCGTCTCCAACCACCACCAGGCCCTCGTCGCCTCCCTCTCCGCCGCCGCCATCGGCGCCATCTGGACCGGCATCAGCCCGGACAACGGCGTCAGCGCCGTCCTCGACCGCCTCGCCCAGATCTCCCCCAAGGTTCTCTTTGCTGACAATGGCACCGTCTACAACGGCAAGGAGTGGAGCAGCACCGACAAGACGGAAGAGATCGTCAGGGCCCTCGCGCCCAAGGGCCTCGAGTACGTCGTCGTCATCAACAACGTCGCCTGCGACCTCGGCATGGACGGCCTCAAGACGACTGGCGTCGGCGCCGAGGAGTACACCTCCTTCCTCGCATCCGCGCCTAACGTCCCGCTCCACTTTGAGCAGCTGCCCCCGTCTCACCCCCTCTACATCCTCTACTCCTCAGGCACGACCGGCCTGCCCAAGGCCATCGTCCACACCGCGCTCGGCACCCTCATCCAGCACAAGAAGGAGCACCTCCTCCAGGGCTCCCTCACCTCCCGCTCCCGCATGCTCTACTACACCACCACCTCCTGGATGATGTGGCACTGGTCCGTCTCCGCCCTCGCCGTCGGCGCCACCCTCGTCCTCTACTCCGGCTCCCCCTTCAAGCCCGACGGCCACCTCTCCCTCCCGCGCCTCCTCTCCTCCCTCCGCGTCACCCACTTCGGCACCTCCGCCGCCTACCTCACCGCCCTCGAGGCCGCCCAGGTCTACCCCGTCAACGAGCCCGGCATCGACCTCTCCGCCCTCGAGGCCATCTACTCCACCGCCTCCCCCTTGCCCCCCTCCACCTTCTCCTTTGTCTACAAAGCCTTCCCCGCCACCGTCAACCTCGCCAGCATCACCGGCGGCACCGACATCATCTCCCTCTTCGGCGCCCCCTGCCCGCTCCTCCCCGTCCGCGTCGGCGAGATCCAGTGCGCGGGTCTCGGCATGGCCATCCGCGCCGTCGACTCCCTCTCCGGCGGCGACCTCCCGGACCCCTCCCACCCGGGCGACCTCGTCTGCGTCCGCCCCTTCCCCTGCCAGCCGCTCACCTTCTTCGGCCCCGGCGGCGACGACAAGTACCGCGCCGCCTACTTCGACCGCTTCGCCGACATCTGCGACGCCCAGGGCGCCGTCTGGCACCACGGCGACTTCGTCAAGATCCCCAACCCGGCCACCGGCTCGCTCGTCATGCTGGGCCGCTCCGACGGCGTGCTCAAGCCCGCGGGCGTGCGCTTCGGTAGCGCCGAGATCTACAACATCCTCACCCGCTTCTTCCCGGCTGAGGTCGAGGACGCCGTCTGCGTCGGCCGCCGCCGCGCCACCGACTCGGACGAGACGGTCTGTCTTTTCGTGGTGCCCGCCGCGGGCCAGACATTCGACGACGAGCTGAGAGCAAAGATCAAGAGCGTCATCCGCAGGGAGCTGAGCCCCAGACACGTCCCCGGCGTCGTGGAGGAGTGCGGCGGCGGCATCCCCAAGACGGGCAACGGGAAGAAGTAAGTTATCTCTGCGTTTTCTTTCTCACTTACTTGAGTTTGGTTGGTTGTGACTAACACACCGCCTAGGATCGAAGTCGCCGTCAAGCAGATCCTCTCCGGCATGAACATCAAGACCAACGCCTCCGTCGCGAACCCCGAGGCGCTCGAGTGGTTCCGCGCGTGGGCTGCGGCGAACTAATCACCCAACACTGTTATTTTCGTTGTTGCCCTTATTGGGCCGGTTGGTGGTGACGAGGTCTCTCATACATGCGGCCGTGTGGAGAGAGAGGGGGGGAAGAGAGATTTGCCGCATGATCGCCCCCTTGGTGCCGCGTGGGGGTCTACCTGCCAAAAAGGAGAGGGGTGGGCCGCAGCAAAGCGACCCCCACGCGCCGCCTGGCCCTATCTGCCCATCTCCTCAAGCCTGCGTCTACCTTTTTGCACTTTTCGGAACGGACCGAGGACGGGGGGCGGGGGGAAGAGATATACATGCGTGCGCCCACTAGTGCTTCTGGACCCGATCGTTCGGGTTCGAAGGAGATGGACGATAAGCCAGTCCGAGGAGGGAAGGGTGTGAGTTTAGAGTCCACCATGGATGGGTCTTGTCCTTTTTATTTTCGACTACATCTCTTCATGTTGCGGTCTTGCCTTGGGAATCTAGATGGCATTTCTTATGGTTATTGGCGATAGAATGTGTCGGCCCGGACTTGAGACCGGAGACACTGTAATACAGGATAGAGGCTGTGGCATGGTTGGAATCTTGGTTACATAAAATTGAACGTCACGATGTCCGGATATTGGACGGTTCTTTCCGTGATATCGTTGTGAACAAAGTTAGCGCAAGACCGTCACGAACTCGAAGAAAGTACATCACAGGAGACGAAGAACACTACGTCGAAAAACAGTGAACATAGAAATATTGATATTGATAAAAACTCGGCCATCTCTGTGACCAGGCTAGTCATGACGATAATCATACCCATTAACTCCTATTATGATGCATTCGTCCATGCAGGGGGGACAGTGCCCTCTCTTGCTTTTTGTCTTCCTTCTCTTCCCATGCTTTGTTTTCTTTTCTCTTCGCACCACCCATGCGTGTATCCCAGCCATTAACGAACCCCCAATAATTCCAGTATCCTATATCATGCAAACAGAAAAACAGAGTTGCGCCGATTCTAGAGTCCCAAAAGGGAGCCTCTATTGGATCTTGGACATACGCTTGGCCATGCTATGAAGGAGTTAGTCAACCGTTTCGTGTAGTCATGTTTGGTGGTGGTGGGAACTTACAAGTCGTAGAAAGCAAACTGGCTAGGCTGGCTGCCAAATTGGTAGACAAACCTCGAGGCGAGGTAGCTGCCAAAGATGGCGCGCAGGTAAGAGTCGGGGACGCGCTCGATAATGGTGTCGAGACCAATCTTCTCGATCAGAAGGTTGGGGAGGGCGTCCTGGAGAACGGAGCGGCGGATCTGCTCGTTCTTCCAGAGGTCGGAGTGCTGAAGCTCCTCGTCCAAGGTGGTGATGGCGTTGGACAGGTTGTCGGACAAGATGCTGCGGGGAGTACCAGTCTCCTCGTGCTCGCGCCAGATGGCCTCGAACTCGAGACGGGCGTTCTCGCAGATCTTCTCCTGGACGGACTTGACGTAGTCCTGGTAGAATTGAGGAGCCTGGCCCTTGGCGTCGTGGCACATGTGCTTGAGGAAGTTCTCGTCGTCGAAAGCCAACGAGGCGAGAACCTCGAGGGAGGAAGAGGTGACACCACCCTTGTTGGCACTGGCGTCCTTGTACAAGATGCAGCCGGCTTCCTCGAGGCGGAGCTTGGCGTCCTGAGTGATGAACAGGTTGGCGCCCTCGACCAGGTAGGGGATCGTGGACTTGCCATCCTTGATGATCTTGTTAACGGAAATCAGGTCAATCGATTCGGGGCGGCCACCGCAGGGAACGAAGCAATCGGTGAGACCAGTGTCGCGCAGGTGGTAGGTGTTGCGGAAGGTAGTGCCGTTGGAGATGAACTCGCCAGTAGGCAGGTTGATGTTGCTGTCATCACACAGAATGCGGTATCCGTCCTTGGAAAGCTTGGACATGTCAAAGTTGTTGATCATGGCACGAGCCTTGGCCAGGCGCAGAAGCTCCTCCTTGTCGAGTCCGTTGGGGTCAACGAGGACACCGGATCCGTCAACAATGGAAGTGTACTTCTCGTTGCTGAGGAGGATCTCGTTGCTACCCAGGTCACCGTCGGGGCCACCGGTCTGCATCTTCCTGACCGTAGAGGGGTCAAGGTTGAGCTTGCGGTAGATACCCTTGACGTACTCACGGACGGACAGGGTGGTCATGCCGTAAGTGTCGTGGGGAATACCACCAAGCTTGGGCGACTTGCCGGTGAAGAACGACTTCCACCACGGTGCGCCGCGAGCGCGGGCGTGGTGAGTAGCCCAGTTGACAAGCTCTGCCGTGTTCTCGTCAGGACCCATGAACAGGATCTCCTCCTTGCCGTACAAGTCCACGATAGGGTTCTTAATGCCGGGGGAAGAGGCAGGCAGCAGGAGATCGAGGATACTGTCAATGTACTTCTCGAAAGCCTCCTCGGCGCGGTCCTGCATCTTGGGGTCGAGAAGGATGACACCCTTGGAACCACCCTCGGGAATGTCCTTGTTCTTGCGCTGCTGAGTGCTGGCAAGACCGTAGTTCTCGTCAAAGAGGTTGCGGGCGTTGATGCTGTAGGCCTCCTTGCTGCGGGACTTGACGATACGGATACCACCACGAGCGATGTCCTTGAATCGGAGGTGGAAACCACGAGACTCGGCGCCAATGACCAGGAACATGCCGTAGAGACGCTTGGGGTACTCGATCTCAGGGAGGAAAGAGGGGTCCAGGCGGAAACTCAAGGCGACCTTGGTGGGAGTGAAGTAGTTGGTCTTCAGGATGGCATTGTTGAAGACGCGGAAGGCAGTCATGACCATCTCCTCGTGCTCGTTGGAGACATCACGAGTAATGCGCTCCTTGAGCTTAGCATCGGACAGAACCTCGATGGCGGGGGTTGGGGCGATGAAGTGGCGGTCGAAGTCGGGTCCGACGGCAAGATGCACCGAAGCGAAGGAAGCATATAGAATGCGGACAAGGCCAGGGTACGACTGAATAATTTCCAGGATGTAGTCGGGAGTGAAGGTTTCCGTCCTCAGGCGGCGCTTGAGCTTGGACAGGAGAGCGGTCTGGGTCGGGTTGTTTTGGTCCAGAATTTGGGACAGAGAAACGTACTCGGAACCAAGACGGTTCAGGAAGTGCTGGATAAAGACCCAGACGCAGTGTCCGTAGACAGTCTCCTGGAGGGAGAGCTCGCCGGTACTGAAGAGCGAGTGGAGCTTGTTCTGGGGCAAGCAGTACAGGAGAGAAATCTCCTTGGTGATCTGGTGGATGGACTGGTCCAGAGGAGGGAAGTTGCCCTCGATGTTCATAGCAGGTCGAAGGTAAATACTCATAACGGTTATACCGTTCGCGAACTGCTCGACGTACTTTCTGGAGCTGGTGACACCGTAGTAGTGGTACAGGTCGGAGAGGGCAGAAAACAGGCCCCGGGCCGTGCGAGAGCGGAAGGCAATAACAAGGCGCTTCTCGGCAGAGCCCTCGATGTCGAAGACCTCGATGACGGGGCCGGTTCTGTTGACGGCAAGCTCGATAATCTCCTGGTAGATCTGCTTGGTGTTGTTGGTGGCCTTCTGGAGGAAGCCGTGGTCGGCAATGACCTCGAGACGGGTCTCATTAGGGTCGGTCGTCTCCGGGCTCTGCTTGAAGAGGCACTGGTAGACGAAGTAGCAGCGAAGGGTGGCCTTGGACGCGGGCGATGCGCCCAGAACACCAGGAGAGCGGAAGGTCTCGACGCGGAACTTGGTCTTGCCAACGTGGTCCAGGTACTTGGCCTCGAGTCTCTGCTCGTATCGCGGGCCGCCGATCGAAGTCTTGCCGGGCTCGCTCGTGTCGATGTAGATGGCGTGGTCTGGGGCCTCCATGTCGAGTCTGATCTCCTCACGCTTGTCCTCGCGCGCGAACGCGGCAACCTTGGCAGCGTACAGCGAGGTGATCTGGCTGGCAATGACCTCAGGGCTCTCGATCTTGAAGTAGACATCGTCGATGCCAAGCTCGTCGTAGAACCACGTTACTTGCTCGTCAACGAGGACCTCGGGAATCCAGCCGTTAGTCTTGAGAAGCCCACGGACTAACACGCAAGTTAGCATCACCCAATAGCCGTAGTTTTGAAGCTCATGGCTTACCCTGGTCCATCTGCTCGAGCTTGCCGACAAAGGTGGGCGCAACGTAGCCGACTGTCGCGGAGCGCAGGACTCTGTGTCCGTTGCCGTTGGCGCGAGCAGCCATGGGAACGCTGAAATGTGTGGGTTGGGGAGAGGGGCCGCGGCTGCTCTCTGCCGAGTCGGCCTGGACCTGACCCAGCATCTTGTTGCGAGGGGGGGCGGCGGTCGCCATCATGTCGCCTATTTCCTCGGTGGGAGAGATATCCTCGTAATTAGGAAACCTGTCCATGGTAGGAAGGTCAGTATTGACGTTCAAGGCCAACATTGTGTGTGTAGGCGTTGTATCAAAGCAGCATGGGATCGGGAGGTGGCGGGAGAGGATTGGGTTTGACGGGATGACGAGAGGGAAGCTGAGCAGAAGGGGCGGCGACCCAAAGGTCTAAGTAGCCGGCCCAACAAGTACCCAACGAAGCATCGCAGCAACCAGGAGAGTTACATGATGAGAGTGAGTCAGCCTCGGACTGGCTGGCAGCAGAGCACAGCTCAGGTCTTGGAGCGCCCGTAGCAAAAACCGGGATCGGTAGTGGCTCGTGTGATCTAGAGCAGGCTTTCTTCTCTAGAAGGCGGCTGGGAATGGAACCGAGCTGTCTAGGTGCAGGTACAGGCGCAGGCGCAAGTGTAGGTGAAGGTGCAAGGTGCTATCTCTCAGGGAAACGCAGGAATCGAGAGAGCAACGGGGAGAGCATTGAAGCTTCACCGCTGGACGCTCGTACATGGACAAACATGATGTACTGATAAGGCAAATAAAGAAGGGCAAGGGGGTGGGGAGTGGGAATGGGCGATGCGATCAGGAAGAATCCGTGAACGTGGACGGACGTACCTTGCGTCTCGGGAGGCTAGTGCAATGCTGATCCGATTCAAATATACGGGACCAGGTGACAAGCAGGCGCAGAGCTAAGCAATGGGCTCGGATACCTGCTTTTTGCGGTATGTCTGGTTGGTTGGGGGTCGAGAGAAGAATGGGCGAGGAACAGAGACAAAAAGTCGGTTCCGGGGAGGAGTGTAAATATCGCGTAGGGGGTGGTTGTTGGGATGGTGCACCCGACGACGACTGATGTCAAAGTCTCGGAGAGGCGATCCGGCGGGGCAATTTGCTTGGTCCAGGCAACCTGTTATCGCTGGACTTTTTGCGATGATAAAGAACCGAGAATGTCTCGTTTCCGGGAGCCAATGCAATTGCAGCTCTTAAAAGGGGGCACCCGACGAACGCGAAGACGGGACGAAGGATGAGGTCAGGGGTGAGAGGTGTCGTAGGAAGTACCGAATCTCCAGGCGGCAGAAAAAGCTAGCTTGGAGGGGACGATATATACGTTTTCCGCGTCGGCGAGGGAAAGCTACCGCGAGCAAAAGCGCGAGGGAGTTTCCTTGTAAGTCGTGGGCGACGGGTGGTCAGCAGGACCTGATTACTCCTGAGAGCGAGAATCGCAAATTGGCGTGAGGGCGGTTAAAGTGCGTCAATTGACGTAGGTAATGGGGATCCCGGACAACACAGCCATCCGACCGGCTAGAAGCTGATGTTGTTGGATATTGTTGTTGCTGTGGTGGTGCTGATGGTGACTTCTTTTGATGTGGCGACGCCGAGGGGCAGGCGGTGGAGAGATAAGGACCCTTGAAGCTAGGTTCTTGGGTTGGCCAGGTCCAGTCTGCGTTCAGCTGAAAATAGCAGCAGCGGGCGGACACTCGGGACAGAGAGGTGCGGTAGGTACGGCCACAGGGCTGTGAACGCCTTGGGTGTGGACGGACGGAGGCACGGAGAGGCAAGGCAAGGCAAGGCGAGGGAAGGGGAAACCGAGCTAGGCCGGCGTATGTAAGATGGATGGCGATAAGCGTCGGAGAGGGCTGAAGACGCCGGTGAGAGGTCAGGGACCGTATGTCGGTATGTAAGGTAACGTATGTAAGAGGAAGAGATAGAGATAGATGGACAGCCCGAGGAGGGAACCTGCTGGCGAGGCTTTGAGCTGAAGAAGGAGGGGGGGGAGATGATGAGGAAAAACAAAGTCGATCAGGAACCAGAGACTCACGATCCAACAGGGCCGGTAGTAGCCTTTATACTCGGGACCTGTTTGAAGACTGACAGTGACCACGAGTTACGTATCGTCTGTTTTGCAATGCCATGCCTTTGCTCTGCTAACCCCAGCAAGCCGGACCAGACCAGCAAAGCCAGGTGACTCTCCAAAAAATTGGAGTACAGGAGCAGAAAAAAATTGCAATGATTCCCGTGCATTTCTGCCCCCTCAAGGCAAGCACGTTGACTGCATCCTTGTAGCTTCGTGAGCTCCCACGACTTCTTTGGGGACGGAATTCGATCACGATGATGACTTCACCTGCAGCACAAATGGGCAACTATTACCAAATAATTATGGTCTAAGCCGTTTCGAGTAGGCATCAGCCTCAATTAGCGTTTCTGATTGGCTTGGGGTGTCAAGTACCTTTTGCAAGTAAGGTATTCCAGACAGACATCGACAGGTAAGGTACGGCGAGGGGCAGATGGATGAGGTACCTCCAGCTGAGGCACCCTGACCCTCACCCTCACCCTCACCGTCGTCCACAGGGCCACAGGGCCACAGGGCAGGCCGCCCGCTGCGAACCGGGGCTGGACTGGCCTGCTGCTGGTACCTGAGCCTCTGCTGAAGCAAATGAGGCCTGGGAGCTGCCACATGGGGCACATCACATGCGCCAATGGAGGGGCACCAAGGAACTACCAAGGGCCCAAACCTCCACTGGGGAGCCCACGATGCCACCGGCCGGTAGGTAAGCACCGTAAGGTACCTAAGGTAAGGCAAGGTACCTTCTGC
The DNA here is from genome assembly GCF_011800055.1 of Colletotrichum gloeosporioides. Lineage (NCBI taxonomy): Eukaryota > Fungi > Ascomycota > Sordariomycetes > Glomerellales > Glomerellaceae > Colletotrichum > Colletotrichum gloeosporioides. Next base: position 528,926 of record NW_025544694.1, read on the forward strand.
AGTACGTACTCGGTACCTTGTTTTTCTCGGTGACGACGACCAAGTCTCCAAGTACCGCGCCTCACCTTGCTCTGTACACATACCTGTCTACCTAGCAAGACGCAGCGGTTTTCACCTCACATCAATGTATTCTTCCAGGCACCGATCTACGTATCTACCAACACTCATCTTGGACGGCTATTCGAGGCTCTTCTCTCCACACAGTTTGTTTTTGATTCCTGTTGCAATTTTTTTCGTCCGCTTTCTCTTTCGTTCCCTTGCGTCTGCCACTGTGTGTTTCGTTCGTCCGTCGATGAAGCGTCGGAGCAGGCATCCGACGTTTTTCTTGTGAATCCCCATGCTCTTACTTCCCTCACTGCCCTGGTACGTGTACTTCGTTCTGTGCGGGCATACGCAGTAAGTGGGAGGGAGGTGGTGTCTAGGGGGTAAGCGCCGCCCGTAAAAGTAGGTAACAGAGTTGCAGGCCACTCGCCAACCCGGCCTGCCTTAGCCGGGCCGGTGGGAAAGGGAGACAGAGGTTAATCGTAGATCTTGATGTCAGAAGGCAGATCCCGCCGACACCCAGCCCCAACCCGCTTACACGCCGCCTTTCAACCCGCCTATTTCAACAAGACAACTCACTCACAGAGCAAAACTTACCGCGGGACAACTCAAGACACGGCCAGCTCAACTCGGTTTTGCTTGTGGTATTGTTGTCCTCTCACTCATCAGTGTCAACTCGTAATCTTCTCTACAAAGTCAACAGCAAAAAAGTCCGGGCAGCCCCAGCCGGCCTCTCCGCCTCGGCCCTCAGTCTTTTGACAGCCAACCCCGTGTACCAAAAAGAAAATTTAATATCTGGTTCCTGTGCGTACCCGGTTATCCGCCCGCTGGGCCCCTCTTCGTAGTCATCATCCCTTATCAGCGTCCGCCCCGAACATCTTCGGCACTGGGTAACCCGCCGTCCGTTGTTCCCTTACTTCCCATTGCGCAATGAAAAACCGGTATTTCAGAGAATGGTACGTACAGCTTAAATCTACACTGTATGGAAACGTCCAAAAATTGCGTCTTTTCCAAATTTCATCCAGTTTGCCAACCGTCTTGATGCAACGCAATGCACCAGGGCCATGTCGCGAACACGACAACCAAAGAAATAGGGACAAGACGCGGCGGTACCTCTGTACCTGCTTTCCAGCAACCCAACTCAGGAACCTTGGGTTACGCAGCCTTGAAGAGCGTCAAACAGCGTCGCGTAACGGGATCCGGGTCCAGAATCCGCAAGTCTCGAGTACCTCCGCCCCGAGTCGGGTTCGGCTGGGCCCTTTTACCGCCTCTTTCGTGTTGCAGCTCAAAACGCCCGCTCGTCAGCGCCGGCCCAGTCTTGACATCCACTGTAGTCTGTTCGTGGCCCCCCAAAATGGACTACCACCCCGGCATGTAGTTGCACTTTGCAAAGAAGTTGGACCGTCTCCAGTGTAAGAGAGTCGGGCATGTTAAAAGTAGAAACGTATCGATAAGAAGAGAAAAAGACGTATTCGCAGAAGTACACTTGAATCACACAAGTTAAAGTACACATCGAAATGTAGGTACATGCCTTTTGACCCGTTACGACTCGAGTCGCGGGTTGGACATGCCAACTCCCCTGTCAAACCGAACCAGCCCAATGACCTCTACAACAAGTCCACAACCAGCGAAGCAAGCCATGTTCGTCCCTGGTGTTGTTTCCATTAGTGTACGCCTGGGTCCGGAATCCCCAGTTTCCCCAAAAACAACGGAGAGGCGAAGACCAGACCACCTCACAGCAATCAAATCCGAGACCCCTTTTGCCCACCTTACCCCAGGTTGTGGGCATCGGACTAACCCCCCAACAAGCTAGGGCCCTTACGCAGTGCCTGGACGGGACGGGGGAAGAGGGTAAGAGTAAGAGCAGCAACAACACATACAAACACAGTCAAGATCCAGAAAAGACGAAAGGATCACGAGATGGCATATGTTGGGGATGGCCCTGCCCGCCCTGCCACGCCGAATGGCCCGGGAGCGCGGCGGCTGACCCCACAAACCCCGCCTAACCATGGCGGCGTTGGTCTCTCCAAGAGGCGTACACTTGTTGATGAAGCGTCTCCGTAAGATGCCAGTTTCCATTACCCCCAGATTACTTGATCGTGCAGCATTCGAGGGGCCACGGGACAGACCGACTTGGCCCCATTGGGGGACGACGACTCTGGAATGACAAGCCCCTACCTAGGTAAGGCAGGCATTGATACCAAGTTGACCCAGGCTTCTTTCTTGAAGTCCCGAAATCCCCTTTTTCCTTTCCCCAGTTTCTTGGCCCCGTGGTACTAGTAACTAGGTACCGCGAAGGCGCGATGAATGGGAGATATTTGCACTGGCACCAATGCAAGTCTGGCCCAGCCGGCCGGGGCCCCGACCATCGAGGTCCCCGCGAACCCGCATCGCCATTACCAAATGGAAAAGCCATTGTAAAACACTGCCGGTGTCTGACCCCTCGTCACGCGCTCTGGCAAGGCCTTTTGTTTCGTCCAAAAAGAATGAGAAATTGCTGTCCACGAACATGCTCGGGGTTGTGTCGCCGCCGCCGCCGCCGTCACCTGCGGGCTTGCGTACTAATCACCGGTGGGAGTTTGGATGTCGTCTTTGGCGGGTTGCTGTGTGTTCGCATTCCATTGAACACAGCCAACGCAACACACAAAACAATGGGGTACGCGGCGTTGGTGGCTTGCTGCCCCCTACCTTTGACAACTCTCGATGTTTCTGTCCCGCATAATCCACAAGTTACTTGAAATGGAAGAGACAACGTCGGCTTGATCTCCCGTTTCGAAAAGCTCAAGGCCAACCACGAATGGGAGTCTAGTCTATGTGCAATATGCAAGCACCTGTTTCTGCCAGGCTCTTCACCGTACCTGATTGACAAACACGGGATCTACATACATCCCCTACCGAGCAAAAGCCTGGGCTCGCTCCAGGTTCTAGAATACTTCACCTTGAGCTGAGCTGAGCTGTGGACAGTTCCCGTGGTGTAACTTCGTACATTGCTCCCCCCGTTGCTGCCGTCGCCGCCGCCACTGGCTGGGTGCTGCTAATTTTACCCCAACCGCCGTTCCGAAAGCAGACAACGGGCTGGCGCTGGCTGATGACCCCCTGCACCGCCACAAGGGGGGGCCGCGAAAAACTCAGATCGTCACTTGTGCATTCTGCTCTCCCCAGGTTTTTCTGGTCCTTCGCTCGGTTTCTTCTCGTTCCCCTTGATGCCGGAGCATTTTTTCTGGAAACGAGGTCACGATGCCTCAAAGTAATTTCCTGCCGTCAGGGTTGTTGGGCCATGGCATCATTCCAGCTCCAGGTCACGATGGAGAGACATTGGGCGTGGGAGTTTCGGTCCCCGGGGTTCCACGCACACCGTCTTTGTCCTGTCCAGAGTGACTCAAAGCATCCCTACGGGAAACAGAGAAAAATAAAACCTCACGATACTTTGGGCCGTGGTCACAACATACGTGTCCTCCCCGAGTCGCCCCCTGCGGTGAGTTCGGTTGAGGAGTTGCAATGCCGTTGCAGGAATTGCGGCATCGTAGTTCGCATTACTGCCGGCCGCCGAATTACGTATCCATGCAGCAGTCGTTCCCAACCATTGCCTTCCATCTTCCGTTGCCTTCTCGTTTTGAAGACGGGAAAGTGAGGCCTCTCCTTCTTCTCTTCTGCATCCCAACGGGCGCTCTCTGCCGCATCAGTTCCGATGAGGAATGGTCTTCTGTGATCGGTCATTTACCTATGCTCACCTTCGCATGAGCAACAAGTTTCCTGGGAGAAAACAAACCACGCACTCAGCCGGCAGTTGCGACTTGTTAACAGGCCAAAATGGCTCGTCCAAATCGAGTAACCCAAAAGGCCATTTACGCCGTTCACGCCTGTTGTCCAAAGGTCCCGGAGGAGGCCTCTGCAAACTCAATCGACGTCCCGTTTGACTGAATGTCCAGCTGCTCGACTAACTTCGCACATCATCTTGGACCTGTCCGATCCAATGCATTCAACCGTCGTCAACCCCGGAAAATATCAAGTAATCAACACCCAGGCAGAGCCTCCATGTCCCACGGCTAGTTCCCCACTTGATACTGTCCCAACTGTCCCAACGTCAAGTCCCAAAGTCCGCTGCTTCCTCCAAACGAGGTCCCCAACACTGAGGTACATAGTCCCAAAATTGCAACACAGTCTGCTGCTTTCTTTAGGACATCTCGGGACCAAAATTGATGATGCAAGACCCAAACCGCCCAGCCAGCTTCCTCCGACGGACCACACGTTTGGTGATCCCATTGTGACAATAAGCGTGCGAAGAAACGCCTTGGCTGGTGGGCAGCATCTCACACTCAACCCCCCGGGAGGTGCATGAGACTAGAGAGAAACCCCCCCAAGTGCGCAGATCATCCGGGTCGGGAAAGCCTTCCAAGTTGCGGCCCACCACCCACCACCCGTCACCCCGAGGTTGCAGAAACACGGGACGCGAAAAAAAGACGTGATCCTGTCTCCCCGAGACCTGCGACGGGCGAAGAACACAACAACAGAGACTTGCATTGTTTGGGGAAACACAAGGCATGGACTGCCTTATCTCATGGTTCAAGTTGATTGATGACACGGGTGTGAAGGGTTCCCTCACTCCCCGGCGCGGCCCAATCTCGAAACGGCACGTTACGGGCTGCCAGCTAGCTTTGCTTCAGGATCTGCAGGTCAGCCCGGCCGATGCGAGCGAGATACCGTGCCCGTCCCCGGAAGGGCAGCTCGGTCGGGAGTGGGTGAGGATCCAGCGTCCAGTCTTCCCCAGAATCTCCTTGCCGGCAGGCCGTGATCGCCCGAACATTCGACGGGAGCGGGCTCCTCTTCGTCCGGCCATCCCATCCATCCCGTCCCACCCCGTCACCTTCCCTTTTCCCCTCCACCTCCCCCTCCAGCGAATCCTCGTCCTACAGGTCACATCTCCATTTCCCTCCTCCTCTTCAAATGACATCCAACCATATTCAAGGTACCTTCACCTAATGAAAGGCATCCATCCCCGCCATCAGCACTACTCCCAAGTACGCCCTCGTACCTGACGTTTATTACCCCTCCACACTCCTCCACTCGCTTCCCCGTGCCCCAGACTCGCGGACCGTCCAGCCAAGAGACGAGTCAAGCAACCCCGCATGTGGCCAGTTTATGGGGTAATGAGGGGGTAATACTGGGGTTTTGAAGGGGTAATGAAAACGCCCATATTTCGTAATTCGAGACTTTTAGCTCAAGCACGTTATTTGGAGATGAGGAAAAAAAGTTTTCTTGCTGTCACAATGCCGATTGAGAAATATACAAAAATAATAATCAGGGCAGCGGTTTGAAAGTTGTTTCCAAAGCTAGGTACTTGAGGTATAAAGTCCCAAAGTACCGAGTGACAAACCTCGAGGTACCTACAACAACAAACAACAACAGGTACAAAGACAAGAATAATTCGACCTGGATCGTGGATGTTGGTGGAGACTTTGCCAACCCAACCCACTCTGCAAGATTTTTTTGGAGAAAAAGAGGGCCTGGAAGATTCACAGGCCTTCCATCTCCAACTCTCCCCAAACCCGTCAGTCATGTCGTCTCCCGGTGGAACAGCTGATGGGTCTTGGCCGCTTACTGGTCAGCGTCAGCATCAGCATCAGCACCGGCATCAGCGTTCCCTTTTCATCGCCCTATCAGGTACTGAACCTGATGTCCAGGCAAAGCGCGCCGCCCGCTTGGCGCAGCCCGTTGTCGTGACAGAGGCGGATGATGTCCTCCTCCTTCACGCCTATCGCGGCTGTAGGTCGGTGTTCTCACCAACAAGTCCTTCTGTTGAGAAAGCAACCAAGGACAAGTTTGTGCTGGGGGAAGGGTGAAGTCACCCATCGTCTCCAGGTCGCGTCGCGAAGCTCTGATGCTGGCACCCGTGGCCTGTGTCCCTCGAAGGCGCTCTCAATCAGAACCGTCAACGTTTGCAAAGACGCGGAGGAACGCATGATATTTTATCTGAGAGCGTCTTTCCGAATGGACGAGCAGTTCACCGAGCCATGGACGTCACACTTCCCCCGCCGAGATTTCCGTTTTACAATCATGATGGTGATCTGTATCAGCGCGACATTGACGAGAGAATGGATGGCGCGAGATCGAGAAGTTTCTCCTCACAAGAGCATCGCTCCTGACGAGGTGCGAAGTTGGCAATGACTGGCAACGATGAAGAAGTCAACTCTCGAAACGCGTAGCCGCGTTTAGAGCAACCGAACTGAACTTCTCCCATATTAGTGAGCCGCATTTCAAAGGCCGTACCGAGTGTGGCTTTTGCAGAACCTTGGCTACCCCCACGTGGGTGACAGACGAAGACGGGAGATATCCAACATCAAATCCCAAGCTGGAATACGAGAGACCAAGTGAAGAATCTCTTGCGTCCGAGTGCCTTGTTCTTTGGTTGTATATCTGATTGAAAAAGAACAACAGACCAAGTTGGCGGCATGTTCGACTTGCTATTTTTGGACTGGAGTTCATGAGGCTACGAGACTTATCAGGCCGGGTTATGAACCAAAATTCCCTATCAAAGCGAAGCCGCCGTAATTGCTACATACATAGTTGAATAAGCAATTTGCAAGCAACATCCTCCGGACATTCTCAAGAATACTTTAGCGAGTCCCCTTACACCTGAACAAGAACCAGATAAGAGAGATCCAAGAACACCAATGGGATATGCGTGCTCTCAAGAATAAGAGCATCTTGTGGTCGTGCCAAGACCAGCTGAACGTGCCAAGCTCGATAGTGAATTGTGGCGTTGGCCAAACCTCAGCTCAAGCCACGCAGGCCTCGAACCTCAAAGACCTCTTTCTTATCAACGAGTCAAACGTCGTGGATGTCAACGTGCTCAAAACCCCTCTTTCTTCTGTGTTGATTACATTTATTTTGATTCTTGTCATGTGTTCCTCTCCCAAGTCTACTCTTGCACTTTTAGACTACTGTTATTGAACCTACAGGAGTGAATGAGTCTGACCTTACTCGTATCTGTGAGCTTTGACAAATCCTCAGAATGGAATACTTCAAGAAGGCTAAGAGCCAAGTCAAAGGTGCAGTTAAGGAGGCGCAGGTTCTGGCTCAACAGCTTCAGAGCCAGCATCAGTATTCCCAGCCACAATATCAGCAACAGCAGCCGCAGCAAAACAGCTATTCAATGACAACAGCACAATACCCTAACCATCAACAGCAGCCGCCGTATCCGTACTCCAACGACCATTATGGCAACCCTGTAAACGGTGTGAGCCAAGCAGGATCAACACAGTATCATTACGGAGGGCCGCATCATTCATACCATCATGGACAGCCTACAAACGGGGCACAGGCAGCGATGTCTCCTGGCTACTATCCGCAGCAAATGGCAGCTCCGCAACCAAATGTCACTTACCAAGCGACGCCGCCGCCACCACCACCACCACCACCACCAACGGCTCGACCACAGCCGCAACTAGACCACGAGTATCATGGGCATCAGGCATATTATGCGGCTCATCCTGCTCCTCCGCCTCCTCCGCTGCAGTACAACGGTCATGCAGTAGCCCAGCAGCCGGAGAGAGAGTGCTCGCCCCAGCAGCCTGGGCATGGCCAGACACAGAATCCTCCTCCGGGTCAGACATTCGATATGACGGCAATGTCTCAGGCCTTAAGTCCAGATCCAGATCAGAGCCGCGATGCTACACAAGCACAACCCCAGAATCAGCAGCGCCAAGCTCGTCACCAGCAAGATCTACCGTCGCCGGCGGCCCCTTCGCCCAACGCAGCCCCTCTTGCACCATGCCCCAAGTACGAGATGGCGTCCTTGGAAGTTGTGTCGTTCTACGTGCTGAGGGACGAGGTTTTGAATGCACATCAGACATCACCAGGGAAGACACAGACAGATCCTGACGCCTTTGCTATCTGCGGCGCTTGCTTTGCCAGCGCAGTTACATCAACAGGAAATGCGCAGCTCTCTGCATGCTTTCGTCAACGAGAGAAAACAAAACCAAAAGACCCTGAGACGCCGCGGCAGTCCTTTGAGCAGCTCGAGTGTCGATACGCCACCGTGCCGCGCCTGAGAGCGGTCATATCCCAGTTTGGCGGACAGCAGAAACCACCACACCAAAGCTCGGCGATGATAGACTCTCTGGTACATCTCGCCAAGTCCATCTGCGAACTAGGGCCCTGTGCCGGGGCAGGGCCGGTCGCTGAGGACACGGCATACTACACTTCCAGGGCGCTCGACCAGCTCGCCGTATGCAGCACCTGCTTCGAGCAATTCCTCCGCGGCACTCCCTTCGAGCGGGAGCTGTACCGCACCGCGCCCATGTCAGGATGGGGATGCGACGCCCGCGGAATTCGCGGCCACGTCTTCAAGATGCTCGCGCTGGAGCTGGACGCGGGCCCGCAGCGCATGTCGTTCGGCCGCTTCGCAGAAGGTACGCGGTTCCGGCTTGCCATCGGCTGTGCCGGAGAGAACAGCCCCATCTGGCCCGCGGAGTCCTCTGCGCCGCACTACAGTTACGAGCCACACGACCCGAACAAAGCGGGTGTGTTCTGCGAGGCGTGCTACTGGGACTTTGTACACGGCACGGCTGTGGACCGGTTCTTCAACAATCGCGTCCGGCTCGACGAGGAGTTTCGGGGCACCATTTCTTGCGACCTTGGGGGTGCGGCCTCGCGGTTCGCCATGCAGTGTGCCATCAAGTGCGGCGACGACGAGGTCTGGCGCCGTTGCATCTCGAGAAGGGGAACGCTGCCACCTTGTGTTGGACTCAGGGGTGTCGATGAGGAGGATTTGCTAGGCAAGAATGGAGACGACGACTGCTTATGGTATTGCTCGGCAGAACATCCTTCGATCGAAGTCTGCCCTTTTTGTTACAACTCGACGGTAGAGCTGCTCGGAGCCAGCCACCTCTTCACGCCAATCACCCGTCCTCTTTCCCCCGGCGTGATACGGTTCTGCTTTCTCTCGAACCCATCAGATCACGACGCCGACACATCAGACAGCGCCAATTTCGAGAATACGCTGGTCTGGCGCGGGCTTATTCTGCGGCGGTGGCTGCACCAAGGCTTCGACTCCCGCAGAATCGACGATTTTGCGGGTTTCCGGAGCGCGGCGGGACTCCTGGCTTCGTGGCCGCCCCCGTGCGGCGGCTCCGAGCGGGCCTTCAAGTCGGGAAGCGGCCGCAAGTGGTTCGGCAACGCCTTCTATCTCATTGGCGACGACGAGCAGCACATAAGCCTCAACATGTGCGAGGAGTGCCATGACGACGTGGTCAAGGGTACAGCCCTAGAGTACGACTTGTCACACGACAAGACGGCGCGGGCGTACGAGATCTTCCCGAACGGGCTGACGTGCAACCTCGGCACGTCCCGACGTCTGCGGAACGAGCTTGCCGCGTCGCTGAAGAAGGGCACCTTTGTCGACTTTGCGCAGTACTTCTACAGGCGCAAGGATGTCTCCGAGCGCAAGAGGGCCATAGACAAGCTCTGCCAGGAGCAGACCGTTCGGCAACAGCAGATGCTTGATGCGGTCAACCTCCAAGGCCAGGCCGCCGCGCTTAATCTCATGCAGCAGCTCAACGCCAACACGAATGCCGTTATCATGGGCGTCGGCGGGTCCGTGTCGGCTGCCGCGGCGACGGACTACGGTCAGCGCTTCGGCAACGCGACTGTCGGGTATGGACACTTGACTCACGGGTCGGCGGCGGCTGCGCAGGCGCACCATGATGCGCAAAAGATGGCACAGCGGCAGGGTGCAAGCGCTGCGGACTTTAAGCCTTGCGGTGATACCTGGGCTGATACGCAGCAGTTGTTGGCCTTGGCCAATGCTGTTGAGGAGGAGTGGAAGTCTGTCAACTAAACAGAACGTTACCAATGAATATTTATCAAGTGCATTGAAATGAGTTGACTAGAAACCCTTCAAAGAGCAGGGTAAGCTATTCATGATGAGTGGTCGCCGAATACTCACCTTTCGATCGATTACGTTGAGGAAGTTTCATAGCCCACTCAGTATAAAATCTTATAATTCTTTCTGTCGATGGCAATTTCTTTCATTTAATGTTACTATGTTTCTTATTCAAATATTCACAAAGGTCTATCTACACATCAACACGCGTGAAACGAGTTCATTACTATGGGTTGTTGATGGAAACATGTTGTCAGCTTTGTAGGGGACGAAACTATTTGAAGATGAGTACCTTGTGATATCGGGATAAGTTAGTACCTCGCAATCATGAACAATTCATTATTGGTAATTACAAACCTTCACTTTTCAAATACATTGATCGAACAAGCTTGCTGTCTCATCTCATAAGGTACCTCACTGCTTCACGGTGTTGCGTTGCCGAGAGCCCCGCAGCGGCCGCAGCGCAACCTCTCATTGGACTGTGCGGCGCCCCGGCGCGGGAATATTCATTCTTTTCGGGGCTTCTCTGGCGCATCATGACTTCACTCCTCAAATCCAGCTCAACACCAGAAGCAAGCATTGAAATTACGTGCCTGAGCTGGAGATCAGGCCTCGTTTTTTGACTATTTGTGATCGTCATACAAACTAAGACACATTCCTTCTGTCTCAGCCAAAATTTTCGCCAACTCAACTCGCATTTGGCGGCCTAATCCCCCTGCTGCTGAGTCCACGCACCCCGCCCCCTCACACTTACTCAAGATCAAGCCAGGAAGCTGTTAGACAGTGGCCAGCACAACTTAGTGTCACCCCGACAATGGACACCTCCAGCAGAGCATACGCAGAGTCTCTGGACCAGAAAGACGCCCTGCGGCATACGCGGGATGAGTTTGTCATCCCAACCAAGCAGGAGGTCACCAGCAAGACCCTGGCAAAGAAAGGTCTCTCCCAACCCAAATCAGACGACATTCTCCAACCTCTTTCTCCCAGCTTCATATATCACGAACAGTTAGGCTAATATCCTGTTTCCTGTAGATGAGGGCCCCGAGCAGAAGCAGCAGAAATGTACCTACCTCTGTGGCAACTCTCTCGGTCTGCAACCCAAGCGCACGTCTGAGAGGATACAGCAATACCTCGCGACATGGGCGACACAGGGCGTCCAGGGCCACTTCAAGCCGCTGGACGACTCACCTCTCCCGACATGGCTCGACGTCGACGCTAAGGCATCCAAGATGATGGCTCCCATCGTCGGCGCTGACGCTTCTGAGGTCGCCGTGATGCAAACGCTCACGGCCAACCTCCACCTGCTGATGTCGGCCTTCTACAAGCCTCAAAAGGGCGGCCGGCACAAGATCATCTTGGAGAGCAAGGCTTTTCCTAGCGACCACGTAAGATCTCTTCGCTCTGAACAAGTTTCATTACTAATAAAGAAGGACAGTTCGTCGTCGAGACACAGATCAGACATCACGGCCTCTCCCCGGAAACCTCTATGGTCTGCATCGAGCCCAAGGACGCCGCAAAGGACAGCACGCTCAGCACCGAGCACATCCTCTCCGTCATCGCGGAACACGCCTCCGAGACCGCTCTACTCCTCCTGCCGGGTATCCAGTACTACACCGGCCAGCTCCTCGACATCCCGACCATCACGGCCTTCGCGCGCAAGCACTCCGTCTTCGTCATCTGGGACCTCGCCCACGCCGTCGGCAACGCGCCCCTGCGGCTGCACGACTGGGACGTCGACGCCGCGGCATGGTGCACGTACAAGTACCTCAACGGCGGGCCGGGCTGCATCGGCGGCGCCTTCGTCCACGAGCGGCACTCCCGCGTGACGACGGCCGTCTCGGACCCGGACGCCGCGTCGGGGTACACGAACCGCTTCGCCGGGTGGTGGGGCAACGACAAGTCATCGCGCTTCGTCATGGCGACCAAGTTCCACCCGGCGCCCGGCGCGGCGGGGTTCCAGCTGAGCAACCCCAGCGTGCTGGACATCACCAGCCTCTGCGCGTCGCTCGAGGTGTTTGAGCTGGCTGGCGGGGTGGCGCCGCTGAGGGAGAAGTCGCTGCGGCTGACGGCGTACCTGGAGGGCTTGCTTGACGGGTTACCGGAGGATGTGAAGTCGCTGTTCAGGATCATCACCCCGCGGGAGCCCGAGGCGAGGGGCGCGCAGCTGAGTCTGATGCTTGCGGATGGATTGCTGGACGGCGTGATGGAGTATTTCGAGGAAGAGGGGGTCATCATTGACGAGAGGAAGCCGAATGTCGTGCGGGTTGCACCGGCACCTTTGTATAATAACTTTGTGGACTGCTTTGACTTTGTCGAGCAGTTTGCGAAGGCTCTGAGGAAGGCGAGCCAGAGTGCGTAGGATGGGAAGGTGAATCAAAGAGCAACGTAAACTGTTGCGTTGCATTTCTGGCTTCGTTTTGACCCGGTCTGGCTGGCGGCGAGTTCTATATGGAGACATAACCAGTGAACGGCAAGATTGATATTATCAGGGTGGTATATTATCGCAGGGAGAAGCACATTGTGAGCTGGACTAAGTACGGGTGACATCTGATGGGAATATCATAGTCAGTTTTTAATATAGCCTGGCGCACTCGGAGCGACAAGCCCGGAGCTGGAACCTTGATTATCATGCTCTGTGTATAGCGGAATCTTCGATGAAGGAGAAGTCATGTCAAGTTTGTTCTTCAAACTGGAGAAGGCTGGTTCGAGTATCAATATGGATACATGTTATTAGCAGAAAGAGGGTCTGAAACCAAGTCGCTTTCCACTCAATACCGCCAAGATATCAATGATCACCCTATGCGAAAGAGCTTTACTATCCGGGCGGATACATACCTGAAGATGATTACTCTTATTATCGCCATCTTAGCCGTTACTATCGTTATTATCGTCGTCGTCGTCGTCGTCGTTGTTACTATTCTTCACATTATTAATAATCATTATCGTCATTATTTTCATCGTTATTGTTCTCTTCGTATTTACTTATTAATACTAGTATCCTATCATCACTACCCGTCCGAGTAGCAGAAGTCTACGCGAATATTGATGACAACACCGACTTTAAAAGTCAGTTTTCAGGAGTCTCTTGATCGAGGCACGACCAAGGTTCAAAGTTCTGGTCTTGTGAGAGCCATACGCTTCTCCATTCTGCACCGCGCCAAGATAAGTCCTCCCGAAGACCCTTGATCTGAAGATCGCTCTTGGCTCGCGGCATCGGCATCCGAACATTGCAGCATGTATGCAGGTCGGACTGATGTTCGGCAACATCACTTACGTCGTCGCAAGACTTGTGTCACAGAAATGCGGGAATGAAGCCTGCGGCGCTGGAGATGCTGCAGAGTCGTTCGAGCGACGTCTTCTATGACAACAGGATGCAGAAGAACAATGAGCTGAGATGTTTGGGGTGATGGATGGGGACGTATCTCTCGACACGGTGGTTTTCGTCACTGTTTGATATGCGCAGGAGTTTACGGGACAAGTTATGCCTGGGGCAAGTTGGGCAAGTTCTTCGTCACAATATGTTGTCAGTCTATAGTTGAGACCTGGAAATATGATGACGACTTGAGACGGGGTTCGTCCAGACTATCCGGATGGCTTTATTGTGATGCAAATCTTCAAGGCTTGGCTGCGCCTTTTTTTTTTCCTTTTTTTTTTTTTTTTGCATGTCATCGTCAAGTCGGCCTCAGTTGCTTGTTTTCAGTTCTATATCCTAGAAATCATTGAACGGTTCAAGTGCGAATCTCTGATAGGGCTCGATTCTCTTCTGTCATACCAAGTGCTTCTCGTTCTTCAGTCTGGGGAGTTACGCTTCTGCTTTGGACCATAGGTACTCAAGACCGGACTTTGACATGGTTCTCAAGCCTCGAAGAACCGCCTGTAGCGCTGTCCTGTCATTCCATTCAGCGTCATAACAGGTCCATGACGTCAGAGAGTTGAACACGTTTGCTCTGCGACGCCAAAATCGTATACTACGGGACCGACAATTTTGAAGTAGGGTCTTTTCTCCCTGCTAGCATACAGGCAATTCGCCGCAAGGCTGCAAGGAGCTGTCTCGGCACCGAGAGACAGGTCCCAGGGAGAAACATGACACCATTCCTGCGCCCTGAGAGGCAGAACCAGAACCCTACCCCCAAACGTGCTGACTGACCACCCCGGTAAGACAACAACATGCATAAATGAGTCGAGTCTTATCGCGAACTTGGCACTCCCGCAAGGGCGTCAAAAAAACACCCTCAGCAGCCCTTTCGGATGATCTGTCTCGAGCATCCGAAGCTGGAGAAGCTATCTTGAGCCTCTCTCAGATCGTGATGACCCTCAAAGCTGGACACAGCTCGGTGTGCGGGCGGATTATCTGCATTATCGATGAATCATGGCGGCCTCGATCATCGCATCTACAAAGACCGAGTATCAGATGGCCGATTGCCTCTTGCCCTCCAATGTTTTTACCTTGCTGCACGGGGGCCGTGGGGGTTTGGAAGTTTGGGGAGAAGGGGGACGAGCGGGAGAGAGTTGCTGCTTCGGCAGCTGCAGGTGCGATTCCCGGGTCCTCGGTCCCGAAAGAGTTGGGTTTCAGATGATGAGGCTCTTGGGGGAGGGTTGAGGCCCGCTGCCGCGGTAGAGCAATTGACTTTCGCCTGCGAATGGAGAAAAAAACAACAACATTTGGGAGCTTTGGGCTTGTGCTTGTTTTTTTGTTTTTCCCCTTCTCGTCTCCCTGATTTCTCTCACGCTCCCCGCCCTAGTAAACTTCCGGGCGATGACCCTGCGTGGGGTCATCAGCAGTTCAAGCACAGCGCTTCCTGGAGTTGGGGGCAGAAATCTGTTTGGCCACTCGGTCGTAGTAATCGTAGTAAGCTCACGGAGTTTAGCCGCGCGGCCGCCAAATGACGTTTTGAAGTCTTTGTGTGTGGTTGAGAGGCAACGACACGGTCTGGGAACATTGTCTGAAAACAGCATTGCGTGGAATGCGGGTTGATTCTGGAATGGGTTACTGCGAAAGAAACCTGGTACGTTGTGGTCATTACCGAGGATTCCTCCCGTCAGGAAATCATCTCGACGATTTTTTGCTTGGCAGGAGAAGGGGGGATACGCGAGCTGATAGGATGAGGAAGCCATGGTAAGCGCCATCGACGCCATCAAGTCGGGCTTGTTGTTGCTGGAAGCGACGGCGTCGTTTGCAGCTTGTGGTGGGGCAAGAAGTAAGAAGCTTGGGGAGCTTGCACCTGGGGAGAGCTGGGAGCTGGAGCGTTTTGGCTTGAGCCCAGACGTAACGGGCCAGCCGCTCTGACGCGAGGTCTGGACACATTGGTGATAGCGCAACTTGATCGTTGCTGGGCGTGGCTGCGTTGTTGTTGTGTTGTCGAAGCACATCACACACACAGAAGGGTCTATTCTCGATGCGACAGACAAGAAGAAGCAAAGGGTTCAAACGTGGGAGGGGGCAATCGAGGAGACATCTCGATGACCGCAGACGTCGACGGGATGAGGCCGTGGCAGAGGATCTGCGTCAGGGTCGTTACTCGATCCGTGTGTTCCAGAGGAGGTTTTCCCATTGCAGGTTTGCAGGTGTCCATTTGGTCTCCAGTATTGAGAGTTCCAGTGGGGGCCGGCATTGGTCCCCGGCGCCAGTCCAGTGGGAGAATGGCGATGGGTGGCATGACGGAGGATCGTGATGTCTCCGTCATGCATATGAATTGTTTAGATGAATCCGGACGATAATATATGATGGGCTATGCGTGTGCGGAAGTGGGAGGACGGAAGTTGCGATGAAGGTGGGCGGGAGATGTTTAGTCACCGGAATAGGGGGATACTCGTCAGCATACATGGCCCTTTGCAAGGTGGGAAGTATTCCGTTATGACACTCCTCCAACGAAGGACGGGAGCCTTTCCATCTTCAGGTAGTAAAGGCCCGGGCTGACCAATGCAAGAAGCCGTTTTTCCAAGTGGACAGGGCCGGGCCCGAGAGCTTAATGCCCCTCCCAACCAACCCAACCAAGGAACCAAAGGCCAGAACTCCAGAGGCCCCCTTCTTTTTAACATTAGGAGGTATTACGCAGACCAGGGGATATGACTAAAGACCCGGACCCCGATAACGGTGCTACATTAAGACATTGCGGACGGGCAGCGCAACATCCAGGAGAAGGGGAGACAGGAGGGGCACCAGAAGAAAAGAAGAAGAAGAAAAAAAGAACAGTAGAGAATATGATGGGGAGTGGCCCAGAGACAGCTCCTGAATGTTGGTCCAAGTGATGATACTTCACAGAGTAGTATCTGGCCAGAAGACTATGGGATCCTGCAAGATGACTGGCTGAGGGCTCAAACTGCACATGCTGAGGAACTGCGGTATGATATTGGGATGTAACTGGTAACTGGACACTGGACATCAGCAGAAAAAGCCGGCAGGCCCCTTGTCGAAGCCAAGTTGTTTCAAGTCCATCCCCCCTGGCCAAACATCGTGCAGGGAATCTCCAACGACCAATTTGATCATCATCCACTTTGCTGGGCTTGGGCCGAGGGCGAGCGAGCGAGCCTGAGAGCCAAGGAGAAGACGATGAGGAAAACAGGATCAAAGACTACGCAGAGAGAGCGAGCGAGAGATACAGTTACGAACACTCTGTCCGGGATGAGATGCTCAGTGCTGGGAAAGGCGAGAGAGATACGCAGTTGGGCTGACGCATCATTCCCCTGAAAAGTGACATGCCAAACAACACCACACACACCACCCAACACAGCATTTTGGGGGCTGCATGTGTGCCTGAAATTGGGTATGCACAGCGTCTGCACCTTCGCACTCCTGCCGCAATAACTGCATCTGCTTCTGCAACTACGACCAAGGAAAAAGCAAGCACATTTCCTTGCCCAGGCACTTGAAAGTTGAGTGCGGAGGTTTGGGAGGATACCTGACGCTGCTGCTGACCACCTGCGGCTATTGTATCCGAACCTTGGTCCAATCTCTCCCGTCTCCTGCAGTAGCCCTCTCTTTCACATTGTTAGGTAGATTGATTTTTTGATTCGTCTTGACATCGGGAGCATAGCAAAGGGGTCCTGGCCAATTTTTTATTTTTATTTTTTTTCCCCCTTCGTGCCGCCTTCGTCATATTATTCACCAGGTGCGCACACACACAACTTTTTGGGCAGATCCCTCCTACAAACAACTACCTCACTCCAAACCCGCCTCCACGTCGACCTTTTGCCCTTCCTTCCGTTTCCTTGCTCCTTCTCATTTTTTTTTTATTCGCCAAATACCTTACCCGGACTAACTCTTGGGCCATCCTTGATGAGAGCCTCATAATTATCTGTCGAAATTGACGATCCCAACCACTCTCCCCCGCCCTTGTTTGTCGCTCTTTACCAACTTCATCCCGCTACTTTTCTTCTCTGCCACCGTTACCACTGTACCGTACGCTACGGATACCCAACCTTCTTCGCCTTACTCGCCGGGCTCGCCTCACCTCGCCTCAGCGCCTCCTTCACCAGTGCGCCGTTCCCTGTTCTATTCATAGCCCGGTTCTTTACCAGCCCAGCCTGGCGAGCCATTCAAACCAACCCCCTCCTCCGTCGACACCAAGCATCGCAGTCCTGGACTGACCTGACAACGGTCTGGCTGCAACCGACGCACCACGCGACACACGGCCACCAACAACTGCATCTGCTACTCCTCCGCGCATCTGCGTTTTTCTTGCGCCTGATTACGGATCCTGCACTCACTCGACAGCAAACATACCGCGCAATTGATTGAGTCCGTACCCAATTTATCCAGACAAGCGACATCCCTCCCCGGGTCCCTTCAATCGCAACGCCGACGCCCGGCCTAATCAACCACCACCCATCCGGGACGACACACCCTGGCCGCCCCGACGACAATCTCGCGCCGCTAGAACCAGAACCTGGCCGCCCTTTTTTTTCAGCCGACGAAACAGCGGAGTCGCAATTTCACCCCCGTCGACGCCCACCAAGCACCAAACAGCCAGCTCCAAGCCTCTGGTCGTCTCCGGTCCAGCGCAGCGACATTCTCTCCCAGTCGTTGTCGCTGCTGCGTCTCCCTCCCCGTCTCCGTCTCCAGAACACCCTCGCCCGTTTCTTGGCATTCTGTCCAACGCCCCGGCTTTTCCTCACCCTCGCTCCATGATAGTAGCACTATCCGTACCGCCCCTACGTCGTCTACCAGGGTCTCATTCTGCCATTCTGACGGGCCCAAGGGGGTTGGCGGCCAAGCGCTGAGAAAAATACGGATAACCCAGAGGAAACTGTGACGACGCACGCCTGCACGACACGAATATTCTCTGTACCACCAATACTACGACACGAACCCCCAAGTCCCTGACGCTCAGGAGACATCTCGTCACAACAGCCACAATTCGAATATCCCCGACCCTCTCGGCTGGCTCCTCTGCTGGCCCACGACCTTAATCCAATATGACAAGACCTCACATTATTCGCGCTGGTAAGTTTATGCGACCCAAAACACCTGCGCCTACTCCCATTCCTCCTGGCGCATCACACTATTCTCCCCCCAAAACACCAACTTCTTCCCCTTTCCCAATTGGCCCTGGGCTTCTCTGTGTCTGAGCTTAGCCTGAACCCGTCTTGGTCTAACGGCTGGAACCGCGGCCGATCAATCTCACAGAATTCCTTTCCCCCCTCTGACCAGGGAAAAAAAAAACACCCCCTAATTGCCTGCTCCGTTGCTGGCATGTCACGCTGACCTCTTGCCTCTTTTGTCGCAAAATTAGACACGATCGACCTCCAAGATCACGACGCACCCTCAGCAAAAGATCATCCCCGAGGCCCACACGGCTCGCTTGGTCCGCATCAGGCTGCGACTCTCCAAGAGATCGCCCAAGAATCCGCTGAAATACAAGCGCGCAGCCCGAGACTCTCCTTCACCGACGGCGACGACGACGACGTATCGGATTCGGACGATCTCGCGGACGAGGTCTCCAAACGGCTCAACGGCGGCGCGATGGACGATGCAAGCAAGAAACAACAGGATGCGCTGGCCATCGCGCAAAATGGAGGCACATCGGGCAACTCCGACGACGGAGACATGGACGACACAGACGAGAGCTTGGACGACGACATGATGGACAAGATCTCTAGTTCGCCCTCGATTGAAGATGGTGGGTGCAATTCGATTACAATTCCGCATTCCTGGCCGCGGAGAGTCGATTCTCTGCAAGCCATGAGAGATCGCGCTTCTCCTGTTTCCCCTGCTTTCAGCGAGGCCATGTCCTCTTCTCCTTACACCGAAACTCTTGAATATCCACCTACACAACACTCCTGGCAGCACAGCAAGGCTTCTGCGTCAGCAACCAGTCATCATCATCTTCGCGGTGAGTATAACGAATAGGACCGATATACCGACGACGACGATCGATACGACCAATTCTTCGACGAGCTTTACGAGGAGTTATGCGACGATGCTGGCGGTAGTCTCTGTTACGGAAAAGACTGGGGCGAGGAGCGGAGCGACAAGTTTGAGGATAAGCTTGGACTGGAGAGTGTAGCCCAGCATGGGCCGATAGTGGTTCGTCCACTTCGACTCCGCGGATCTAGCTCCGAGGATTTCGCGCAGCGTCGCGCTGAGATGGAGCGGGCAGAATTGGACGAGGCAGCCGAAGCAAACCTTGACGACGACCACGACGAACACGACAGCGATTTCTCGCTCATGATACCCTACGAACCCTCGATCGAAGATGATGATGACGAATTTTCCTTCTCTGATGATTCTAGGTTTATTGCTGGCGGCTGGGGCAATGAGTGCTTACACGAAGCAGAGGACATCGATTTCGAGTTCGTCTACGCCCTCCACACTTTTGTCGCGACCGTCGAAGGCCAAGCGAATGCCACGAAGGGAGATACTATGGTGCTACTGGATGACAGCAACAGCTATTGGTGGCTGGTGCGAGTGGTGAAGGACAGCAGCATCGGTACGAGCCCCGCGTCCCTTGCGTCAGCATTTCTAACAAAGGTCTAGGTTATCTCCCGGCAGAGCATATTGAGACGCCAACCGAGAGACTGGCGCGCTTGAACAAGCACAGGAATATTGACGTAGTCGCTCCCTCCCAGGAAGAGATGAACCTTTCTGACTTAGATCAGCTTTCCGCTACAATGCTTGGAGACCAAGCTGGAGAGAAGTCCAAGAGCACGTTCAAGACGGCTCTGAGGAAGAAGAAGAAGACCGTCGCGTTCGCACCACCGACGTTCGTCGACTACTCGGACATTGACTATTCTTCGGATGAAGAGGACATGGAGGAGATGTTCTCTCAACAGCAGGGACAGCAACAGCAACAGCAGCAACAACAGGCTGCTACGCAGCAGTCAACTGAGGAAGCGGAAGATGAGACGGCGAAGGTCGAGCCACTGAAGCCCAGGACGATCAAGGAAGTCAAGGTTGCGGAGCCGACCAAGAAAGAGGAGGTTGCGGAAGACGACGGGAAGCGCGATAGCGGAGAAATATTTGAGAAGCCAGAGGGTCCGAGTCGATCGAGGAACGGCACTGTCAGGAACACCGACTCTTTCTTTAAGGACGAAACGGTCGAGACCAAGAAGATCACGCTTACGCCTAACTTGCTTCGCGATGACAACAGCTCACGACCCTCGACGACGGAAAGCGTTAAGCAACGACCCAGTCTGGACAAGTTGGACAAGGAGCTGCAACCCGACAAGAAGGACGACAAGAAGAAGAAGGATAAGGATAAGAAGGAGAAGGACAAGAAGCCCAGCGCCATCCGTAGCTTCTTCTCGCGTAAGGACAAGAAGAAGGTTGTGGACGATGACGACGAGTCCTTTGGCAAGAGGTCGATGGATATTGTTACCGAATCACAAGATCGGGAGTCTGAGGAGCAGCCGTCGTCGCCGAGAACAAGCGGCGGATCTTCAGGCGGGCCGGAACGGACAGCAAGCAAGCTCACGAAGCAACAGCCTAGGGTGGAGCCATCACTGTCGAGGAAGGGAGCAACAACGCCACAAAAGTCTGCTACCCGTGAACTTAGCGAGTTCATTTCTTCTGAAGGCCGACCCAACAACGTGTCGAATGTGCCGCCTGCCTCTATGCGCATCGTTGAGGACGATTCGTCCGATGCCGACGCCGAACCGAAGGTCGAGACTAAGCACTCGCAAAAGTCGTCCTTGTCTAAGATCATGCCTTCGAGAAGCAGCGAGCCCAAGGAGCCGAAACCCCAAAAGGTTACGAAGGCCAAGTCGCGTGTGGAACTCGACGATTTCGACTCATCTGGCGAAGAGATTGACCCCAGTGGTCCCTCTGTGCAACAAGCAGCTGAGGAGGAGCTGAAGGACGAGAAGCTAGTCCGCCCCGTGCCAGGTGCTTTCCCCGATAGCTTCATGAGCGGTCAAAGTGCCCAGACCGATAGGACAATCACTCCTTCGCAACCTATGCCCCAGTCCCAGCCCACCGCTGCGGACCGGGAAAAGGAGCGCCTTTCCGAGTCGCCGGTCCAAGTGTCTCCCGTTACGACAAGCAATCCACCTGCGCTCATGGTCGATACCTCCAGTCAGGATGGTCACTCCTCATCGCCGTCGCCAGAGCTCATTGATGCTGATGAGGTGGGCAGACATCGCGCTCAAGATTCGATGACTGCCAGCTCAACCTCAACAGGAGGGAGCACCACCGGCAGCAGCTGGAATGACGCGAAGCTCCGGGCATTCTTCGACTCCAGCTCAGACATCCGCGATATGCTGGTCGTTGTGTACGACAAGAGCGATGTTGCTCCCGCAGGACCGGATCACCCCGTCGCAGGAAGCTTATTCCGCGAACAGAACGCCAAGTTGGCAGAAATCACAACAGTAAGTGCATCCATCCCTTCTTGGTCATGCGTCAAGACTAACCAGGCCCAGCAACTTGACAATATGCTTGGCGACTGGCTAGCACGCAAGCAAAGACTTCGAGGCACGGTCTAAGGCGTGCCTCCTTTACGAACATCGACTTTGTTTTTGGGGACAGCGAAATGTGTACAGTACCTTTCTTGACTTTGTTGGCGTCCTGGAACGAAACGGATGGAGGGTTTACGGATTGATGGACGACATTGAAAAACGTGGTCGCTGATATGAACCTTAGCACCATGGATACTTGTGCGCGGATTTGCAGTTTTCTGTTTTTCTTTTTGCGACATGCGTGGACATACCAGTCTGCACGGTCTGTTCTTACCTCGTTCTTTTTTATTCTCTTTTGTTTTAGAAATGCTTCGCTTCCACAGCGTCGCGACATAGGCATCAGCTTTGCATAGGTGTCTTCAGCCCGCTGGTGTGGGCTCTCCAGAGACAGATTAGGCGCAGCGCCGTCTAATACCAAATGGTTCCATCTGCAGATCCGATGACTTGCATGCTGTGCTGAACCGCTTCATGTGACTTTCGCTGCTGATCGGCACAAATTATCGTTGCAGATATATCACCAGGCGCATGTCGAGTTCCATTCCGAGTAAAACATGCAGTTGCGTGTGGTGGAACCCGACAGCAATATCCGCAGGTGATCTGCGGGATGCCGGGGTGGTGGAGTTAGCCTCCGCCCAACTGCCGGCGCGCAAATCGTCCGATCTGGGGAAGCCGGGACCCCGCATTCCCGCCCTTGCCGCTTCCCTTTCCTCCCCCCTCCGTCGTCTTTAAATACCGCCCATCCACCAGTAAGTGAGTCTGCGATCTGACCTGAGCACGTTGATTTTAGTGCCTGATTCTGACCAAAGACGACACTTCTGGACCTGCGTCAGTGAGACCCAATGGCCGGCCTCCTCACGAACATCCTCGCCTTCATCACTGGCCAATGGAGCCTCATCTCCCCGGACTGGAGGGACCCCGCGTCCCACGATCCCAGCTGGTACCGCTACGTCCGCGCCAGTAAGTCCAAGACGATCTTCCCGGCGCGGGTCTTGCCGGATCTCACGCGCGGGGACGTCGCGAACCCCTCGGGCCTGGTCACCGGCGAAGGCGGGCCGACCGTCCTCACCCGGCTCTCCGAGTCTGATGAGATCCCGTCCGTGACGGTGGACTTTGGACAGAACACCGTCGGCATCGTATCCATCTCCTTTGCCGGGTCTGAAACGCCGGACGGGAGTGGTGACGCCAGGCCCGGGATCCGGCTGGCGTTCTCCGAGACGCTGCAGTTCCTGAGTAATGTGAGCGACTTCTCGCGGTCGTATAACGGGGACACGATCACGCCTGGCAGCGAGCAGATTGCCGTCCGCAGCGAGCCGTACGTCTGGACCGCGCAGCACGGGTGCCAGTACCCGGGCGACGGCGGCAAGGGCAAGGTCTGCGTGGACGGGCTGCACGGGTTCCGGTACCTGCGGATCTACCTGGACGCGCTGCCGTCGGACACGCCGTACACGGCGCCGCGCGGGCAGGTGAAGATCGCGTCGGTGAGCCTGGCGCTGTCGGCGTTCCACGGGACGCCGGAGACGTTCCGGGGGTGGTTCGAGTGCAGCGACCGCGAGCTGACGCGGTGGTGGTTCGACGGGGTGTACACGAACGACCTGTGCATCGACACGTTCCGCGCGGAGGACATTGAGCCGCGGGACGCGGATAGCGAGTTTCTGGAGGGCCGGCTGGTGATCCACGACGCGCCGAAGCGGGACCGGGACCCGTATGTTGGGGACCTGGCTGTGGCGGCGCTGACTGCGTTTCTGTCGCACGGGGGGCTCGTGGCGGAGGCGAGCGGGAATGTGTTGGCGGATCTGGCCAGGCGGCAGAGGGGGGACGGGTGGATTCCGCCGGCGAGCATGTGAGTTTGGGGGTTCATGTTTGACGTGGAGAACAGGGTTGCTGACGGTTTGCAGAAACAATTACACGCTTCCGCTGTTTGATTACCCCCTCTGGTGGGTTGTCTGCAGCCATGACTATGTGTGGTACACCGGCGACGTGGGCTATCTCGAGACGTACTACCCGAATCTGCTGGCTGTGATGGATAAGTGGTTTCCCTCCGTCACGAACTCGGACACGGGTCTGGTTACGAAAGGGCTGAACGGGACGGGCGGATACGGAGACTACGCTTTCCTCCCAAGGCAGGGCCCGGTGACGTATTACAACGCTCTATACGTGCTCGCCCTCCGGCGGGCAGCAGAAATGGCGGCGCAACTTGGGAAGACGGCCGATCAGGAGAGGTGGAACTCGCGCGGGGATGATGTCGCCAAGGCGCTGGCCCAGAGGAACTTTGACTCGAGCGTCGGCGCATTCTACGACGGCACGACGGGGGCGGACTCGGACGAGTACGTGGCCGCGCACGCGCAGGACGGCAACAGCATCGCCATCCTCGCCGACGTCGTATCCGGGGACAAGGCCAAGGGCGTGCTGGCGTACTACGCCCGCGCGGCGTCGCGGGCGTACGGCAACGCGTTCTACGACTCGGACGCCGTCGGGCAGGGGTTCAGCCAGCGGGTGTACGCGTTCGTGTCCTACTTTGAGCTCGCGGCGCGGCTGAAGGTCGACGACGGGGATGGCACGGCGGAGGGCGCGGTGGAGGAGATGAAGCGGCTGTACGGGTGGATGGGCGGGCAGGACCCCGGGGTGACGTTCTGGGAGGGCATCGGGCCGGACGGGCGGCCGTATGAGGACGGGTACACGAGCATGGCGCACGGGTGGAGCACGGGTATCGTGCCGCTGATGAGCTCGTATGTGCTCGGGGTGAAGCCGACGAGTCCCGGGTTCAAGACGTGGAGCGTGATGCCGGTGAGGGCTGGGTTGAGGTGGGCGAGGGGTGTTGTGCCGACGCCTGAGGGGCAGGGGGTTGGGGTCGAGTGGGTTGATGAGGGCGGAGGGAGGTTTAAGATTGCCGTTCTTGCGGAGAGGGGGACCAAGGGGGTTGTTGGTGTACCTTTCGAGGAGGGGATGGTGGTTGAGGTTGATGAGCGGGTTGTGTTTAGTGGGAGAGTGAAGGAGGGGAGGGTTGAGGGCAAGAGGGTCGTGGTTGACGTCGAGGGGAAGGGATGGGAGACCAGGACCGTCGTGACAGTAAGGGCGATTGCAGAGGGACTTTAGGTAATAATTTTCTTACGGGTTCAAACCCCCTCAGTGTCTATAGCTTTGACTGTCTAGTAAGATTTACATGAATGGCTTTAATGTTTGAATAGGCAGTAAGACCGGCCTCACCCAGTTCCCTACCGATTCCGCTTTGCTTCACACCGCCAAACGGGATGCGCCAGTCGCTGTCGTTGCTCGAGTTGATCCACACCATACCAGCCTCGATTCTCTTGGCCACGGCATGGGCGCGGGTCAAATTTGTGGTGAATAAAGCGCTTCCGAGGCCGTATTGCGTATCGTTGGCGAGAGCGATGGCGTCATCTTCCGACTTGAACCGGCAGATGACAACAAACGGGCCGAAGACCTCCTCTTTGAAGATTCTCATGTTGGGTGAGACCCCCGTGAACACCGTGGGTTCGATGAAGTACCCGCTGCCGTCAGGCCTGGACGGACGGCCTCCCAGCTCCAGCTTCGCGCCCTCCTGCTTGCCAATGTCGACGTAGGAGAGGATCCTGTCGAACTGCGCCTTTGTGACTTGCGGTCCTTGGAACGTGCTCTCCTCGAAGGGGTCGCCGACTCTAGAGACCTTTTTCACTTGTTCTCTAAACGCCGCTAGGAATTTGTCGTACACGGCGTCCTGAACCAAGATCCTCGACGTTGCGGTGCAAATCTGGCCCTGGTTTGACATGATACCGGCGTGGGCCCAGTGGACGGCGACATCTAGGTCGGCGTCATCAAACACGATGAGAGGGCTCTTTCCGCCCGTCTCAAGCGTGATGTTCTTCAAGCTATGGCTTGCCATTTTCATGATTTCCTTGGCCGTGTTGGTAGAACCGGTGAATGCGATCTTGTCGACGTCCAAATGGGACGCGAGAGCTGCGCCTGCGACGGCTCCGAGACCATTTACGATATTGACCACGCCCGGCGGGAAGCCTGCCTCGATCACGAGGTTGGCAAAGTATAAGATGGAGAGAGGGGTCTGCTCTGCCGGCTTGAGGACGACTGTGTTACCGCAGGCCAGGGCGGGGCCCAACTTCCATGCGGCCATCGCGAGGGGATAGTTCCAGCTGTGGATAAAAGTCGTTAGCCATTTGTCTTCAGGATGATCCTCGCAATAGCGTAGGGCTAGGAGGGGGAAGAGGTGTTCTCACGGAATGATCTGGCCGCAAACTCCAACGGGCTCGCGGACAGTGTAGGCGAACTTCTCGGGCGTCGTCTCAATCACCTGCCCAAACACCTTGTCGGCGAAGCCGCTGTAGTACCTCAGCGTCTCGATGGCCTCGGTGAGATCCTCGTTGAGCGAGACCAGATACGGCTTGCCGTTGTCCCACGTCTCGATCGTGGCCAGCGTCTCGCGGTGCTGCTCCATCAGATCGGCGAGGCGCGCCATGAGCTTGCCGCGGTCTGAGGCAGGCAGGTCTCGCCAGCTCGGGTGGTTGAGGGCTTTCCGCGCTGCTTGTACGGCTCTGTCGACATCTTGGCTGGTCGCAGCGTGGACGGATGTGATTTCTTGCTCGTTTCTGCGCCGAATGTGTTAGTCGAAAGGATGAAAATGCTTCCTGCTGGATACAAGAATCTTACGTAGGGTTGATACTGGCTATTTTCCCGCCGTCAGAAGACCCAACCCATTGGTTGTTGATAAACAATCCTGTTGGTTGGAGGTAGGTCCTCCCATTGGGGGCAGTGAGCTTTACGGAAGCCATATTGTGGGTGGTGGTAGATGCGATGCAAGATATCCGAGTAAGTCTGTCCCCAAGAAGTAGCTTTCTCATAAACGAGCTGCCGCAGGGCCGTGCAATTGACTTTGATACTGCTCAGAACCCAATGCACAGGATCCCCGGATTTTCAATGCCGGCTCCTTGGACTCTAGATCGGCACTGTCGGTTACCCATCAAGTCACACGATGCATATCGCCGCTCCGCCCACGAGGAGGGGCAACCCGGCCCGGTATCTATCCCACCGGTGCGGAGGGCAATGAGTATGGCGCCTGCAATTAGCTCTGAATTAGATTCTCATGATACATTTTGGTCTATCGTGTTCGGGGCCAAGAACGGATCTTGGTGCAGGTACTTCTCGATGATTAATGCTGTCCGGTGAATTAGCGTTTATCATGATGAAATAGGAAAGAAATTTGGCCAGACTGTAACCTTGAAACTTGCCGTCCTCCTCGACTCCACCTGCCAGGGTTCTAGCTCTAGCTCACCGAAGCTCGGCCGACGTGGGCAAGGATTCTGCTGCCGCACAACCGCTTTGACAAGCAGACGGCGCGATGCTGAAAAGGGAAAGAATTTGGGCCAGATTCGAGTGGTGTCCATTCTCTCCAATCTCTCCGCACGAGATCGACTTTTCCCACTTTCCGGCTGACATCCCGCGGCAAACGGCCTATCCACCCCCAACTGCGAACCAACAGTGCAGCCGCGAGGAGTCCCATTCAGCTCTCAGGAGCTTCCACATTGCTGATACAAGCTTTTCTGGTGGAGACCGCCCAATCTTCCTGTATCTGCGCGGCTATATTTCCTGTGTACTTGCTTACTCTTGTTAGAGATAATAGTAGCGACGACGACGAAGACGACGATAACGATAGAAGCGACAATAATAGAAGCGACGACGATAGAAGTAACGACGACGACGGTAAAGTAGAGCATAGCCACAGGAAAACTAGCCGGCCGCTTCGTGAATACGAAAGAGGAGTTTGGGCAAAGGATCTGGTGGAGACGTAGTTTTGATCTGTGAATACCCTCGAGGCACAATATGCCCAAGGCTTTTTGCAAGATAACAAAGACAGAACATCCAGAGTACAGCGAGCAAAATGATCCTGAGCTTCACAGATAATGCTTCCTCACAAACCACAAGCTCAATGTCAGGGGTCAAATCAATATTCGATGTCAAAAAGACTGCTTCAGTCCAATAACACATACAATGCGAGCAGCTTCGGTTTCATTCTCTCTTAATTCCAGTGATCTATCCGTACTCTTGTATCATGGTTTTCCATTAATATTTCAGCGTGAAAACTACAGCTCTTCTGCCTTATCAGGTCACCCATGCAAAGCGGAGCTGCCATGTGGGTACAAAGGGGAAATCACTATCAGTTCGTCCAACTACGAATAACTCACTTGGCTCTGGTGTGGTTAGGCTGAACTGCCTGTTGTAGTCGACGTCCGGGCCGGGCTAATAACGTAACTGACTCGACACGACTGGCTCTCCCAAATCCGCGGTTCTACCCCACGATTTGAAACTGTCAACTCTTCCAACTCGTACGTAATGAGATCCAGCCCATGCTATCTGCAAAATCCGGGGTACCAACGTCATCTTGTGATGCAGTCTTCACGACGGGAGGACTACCGACGCAGTAACGGAAATGCAGGAATGAATATCTTGGGCAGGTATCGACGAGCAAAGACAGCATACCCCGCCGACCACCGACCGGGCCGTGACCATGATGTGTGGAAGACGTTGCCCAATGACTTGTCAACACACATGATCAGCAGGGACAGAACGAGACTTGACAATATGAGCAACAGTTCCGATACGTCCTGAGTTCTCCGCATCGAGTTTTAGGAGCTACGACACCAGCGAGCAAAAGTTGAAGAATACATGCGGCTTTTAATGAGATTGTGATCCAGCTTCTTGTTACGTTGCCACACCCAGCGCCTTATCAGTCAA
Organism: Colletotrichum gloeosporioides; assembly: GCF_011800055.1. NCBI lineage: Eukaryota > Fungi > Ascomycota > Sordariomycetes > Glomerellales > Glomerellaceae > Colletotrichum > Colletotrichum gloeosporioides. The sequence continues at coordinate 557,481 of NW_025544694.1, forward strand.
TGCCACGCCCCGGGGGGGAACCATCAGTCATTGCGCATCCATTCCTTGTTCCCGTCCCATCCTTGCAGTTGATATAAAAACTATTCAACACCAACGCGCACCCTCCCATCTCAAAGCCATCAACCAGCATACCTCTCTCGTTGCAGAACACAATTGCGAATGTTATCCCACAAACGTTTTCCAATCACCCCGAAAATCCCCCCTATCGAAAGAAGTTATGGATAACGACCCCGAATCGAACCCGCCGCTGAAGCACCTACACACCACAGACCAGGCCGCCCAAGATGCGCAGGACCTCGCCTACCTCGGCCACGACCAGGCCCTCTCGCGGAAGTTTAGCACCATGAGCATGCTCTTCCTCGCCATGTCCGTCCTCGGCACCTGGTCGACCTTTGCCCAAGGCCTCTCGAGCGGTCTCACGAGTGGCGGGCCCATCGCCATCCTCTGGGGCCTCGTTCTCGTCACCTTCTGCAACATCTGCGTCGCCGTGTCGCTGGGCGAGCTGTGCAGCAGCATGCCGACGGCCTTGGGACAAGCGTACTGGATTTTCCGTCTCTCGCCGGGTCCGCTAGGCCGGTTCATGTCCTACCTCTGCGCCTGGATCAACACCTTTGGGTGGTGGACGCTGTCCGCCTCGCAGCTTGCCTTCATGACCAACTTTATTCTGAGCATGAAGGTTCTCTTCGTCAATGACTGGGCCGGGGCTGGGGTCGGATGGATCAACTTCCTGCTTTATATCGCCGTCACTCTGGTGGTAACGGTCGTCAACCTCATCGCTTGCCGGAGAGATGCTATCCTCCCCGCCTTTAACAACTTCATAGGCATTTGCTTCATTGGGCTCTTTTTCGTTTTCAGTCTGGCGCTCCTGATTTCTGTGGGCGTGAAGCCGGACCTGCATTTTCAGCCTGCTTCGTTTGTTTTTGGACAATGGATCAACCAGACCGGCTGGGGAGACGGTGTTACCTGGTTCACCGGCCTCGTCCAGGCTGCATATGGGCTCACTGCCTTTGACTCAGCTGTCCACCTTGCCGAGGAAATCCCCGCACCTCGCAAGAACATTCCCCGCGTTATCTGGCTCTCGGTCGTCCTTGGAGCTATAACTGGGTTCATTTTCATGGTATGCTGTCTATTTAGCATCCAAGACCTCGACACCGTCTTGAACCCCGTCACCGGTCTACCCTTTATGGACCTTCTTAATGAGGCTCTCGGGCTTCAAGGGGCTACAGTGCTCCTATCTCTGTTCATCTTCAACGGCATGGGTCAGGCTGTCAGCATTGTTACGACCGCTTCCCGTCTGACTTGGGGCTTCGCCAGAGACGGCGGTATTCCATGGAGCCCCTATTTCTCCAAGGTTAACGAGAGCTGGAGGGTACCAGCACGCGCCTTGTGGCTACAGGGCGCCATCATCGGGCTCGTCGGCGTCCTCTATACATTTGCTTCTACGGTTCTCGAGGCGATCCTGAGTGTCAGTACGATCGCCCTGACCGTCTCCTACGCGATGCCTATTATAACAGTTCTCCTTGTCGGCCGCGATAAGCTCCCGCCTGGAGAGTTCAGGCTGGGGCGGCTTGGCCCCGTCATCAACTGGATCTCGGTCATCTACTGCGCCATTACTACCGTCTTCTTCTTCTTTCCTTCAGAGCCTAGTCCGGCGCCGGCCGATATGAACTATGCAATTGCCGTGTTCGGAGTCATGATGGTGGTGACGCTGGGCTTCTGGGTGGTCAAGGGGCGGTATACGTATCTGCAAACTGCGGATGCTGAGGTGCGGATCATCGAGGCGCAGAATGCCGAAGTTCAGACTTCTTCTGTTCCTCGAAAGAATTGATGGATTCTAGAGATACATTATCCTTCTTTAATTTTAGTCTTCACACAATCAAATTCACTCGTGGTACCATTCCATTTGAACTCATCTGACCGATTCCCTACCATGAACGTGATGAAGCTCTAGATCTTGTAACCAGTCTTGGACATGAAGATGTGAATGGTCTCAATGGAAGAAAGATCTCAACACTCAAGCTACTCCATGTCTAGACTTTTGGCAACTCGGTTCCTCTCGACAGCAGGGGGCGGGCGCCCGTCCCGATGCCGCTCCGATGAAGGTGGGGACGTCGCCTACGGGCTTGGCTCGGGGGCCCCCACCGTTCCGTTAGCGTGTCAGACTAAGATAAATACCCTGCCGAATCAGCCGCTTCTTCAGGGGATCTGCATGGTCGATTTTCTTTCCCGATGCAGCAGGTCCACCCGCCAATGAGCTTACACGACGAGACCGCCCTGGATCACTTCGCTCTTGTCTCGTGTCGTATCGCCCTTGATTGCATTCGCATTTTGGGCTGAAAAAGCGGCCGGCAACAGTGCCGGTTGACTCTCCGGTCCGGTTCTAGACTCCGAGCGCCGCTGCGCGGAGGCGCTGCAGCGCGAAGCCTGCAGGGACTAGATCTCTCTTCTGAGGCGCGCTCCACCAGCAGAATGGAGCGGGGAGGGGCGGACAGCGCCGACCTCAGGGTTCCGTTCCGAGTGTTCGAGATGTTGGTTCCGATGAAAAACACGAGTCTATCAAGACAATCTGTTGTCGTTTGGGGTCATTCGGGTTTCCAACTGATCTCAACTTATTCCGCTCATAAATAAATCAATATTGTAGACGTTTTAAAGTCTTTTTTATGGCAGAAAGTCCTCGGACGCGATGCGAATGTCACTCGGTGTGCCTGTGTGGGGGAAGTTGTACATGAGTCGCAGGGATGGGGACCGATGGCAGGCGGATGAGGGACCAGGGTTGGTGGAGGAGAAGAGCGGATGACGATTGGATCGCGGTGTAAGAAGCGGTGATTCTAAGCTGAGATTGCCCAGTCGAGTTTATCTTACGTTTGATGTCAGAATAATTTCGGCGGTTGCTGAGGCTAACCCTCGTACGACTGTTCCCTATCCCCCGATATGCCGGTGCCACTTCCTGTCTATAAGTACAAGGTGTCCGCGATTGATCTTTGACGAACTCACTTTCTTCTCCCCAAGAATTCAAACAAACAAGTCGTTTGCCTTTTCTACTCACCAACATTTTGTCTTGTCCACAGACAGCTTTGAGCCTTCAGGCCTCACCTCACCTTATACCAACCATCCATCATCGACCTTAGGTCGAATTGCAAAGACCACCGTATGGCCGAGTACCTCAGCCCAGACAGCCCCCAATATGTTTGCAGACACCTCTTCGATAGCCGGCTACACGATCTTCCGGGAAGATCCCAGCGACGCCGCTCCAGACGTATCCTCTCAGTCTTCATCACATCCTCTGGGTAGGTCTCCTGGCAATGAACCACGGTGTTAGACACTCGTCATTCTTGAGCTAACCATCGCTTCCCTCCAGATCAGCTATCGATTGAAGAGATTCAGCGCGCTGCTAAACTCATCAAAATCCATGCTGGCACCAAGGCCCTCAAGTTCAACTGTCTGACTCTGCGCGAACCCAAGAAGAATGAGTACGCTGCCTTTAAGTCCGGCAACGGCCCCCGCCCGGACCGCCGCGCCTTCGCCATCGTCATCGAAAAGGGCACTTCTCAGGTCTCCGAGGTCGTCGTCAACCTGAAGACCTCCAAGGTCGAGCTCTGGAAGGATGTCTTCGACGCCGCACCCACCCTCACCTTGGAGGACCTCGACATCTGCGAGTCGGTCACCCGACAGGACCCTCGCGTCATCCAGGCTTGCCGCGAAATCGGTATCTACGATATGTCGAAGGTCTTCATTGACGCGTGGGCCATTGGATTCGATCACCGCTGGGGCACCGACCGCCGTCTTCAGCAGGGAATTGTCTACTATCGCAATTCCCCTGATGATAATCAGTACGCCCACCCGCTTGACTTCTCAGTCGTAGTCGATACCGAAAAGGCCGAAGTCCTGGCTGTCGATATCCGACTCGTGAATGGCCAGCGGACCAAGGTCCCTCTGGAGGAGCATAACTATTTGCCCGAATTCATCGGCAAGGGTTACCAGAACAAGCTCAAGCCCATCGATATCACTCAGCCCCAGGGCGTCTCGTTCCAAGTTCATGGCAGCGAGCTCTTCTGGGCAGGACTGAAGATGCATGTTGGCTTCAACTACCGCGAGGGTATTGTTCTTTCTGACGTCCGCATTGACGACGAGGGGCGTGAGCGGAACCTCTTCAACCGCATCAGCGTGGTCGAGATGGTCGTTCCCTACGGCAACCCGGACCCTCCCCACCACCGCAAGCATGCCTTCGACGTGGGCGAATATGGTACGGGCTTCATGACCAACTCCCTCAAGCTTGGTTGTGATTGCAAGGGAGTCATCCACTACATGGACGCCATTATGGCTGTGGGTACGGGAGAGGCAGCTATCGTGAAGAATGCCATCTGTATCCATGAAGAAGACAACGGGCTTCTGTACAAGCATACTGACTACCGTGACGGTACCGTTATTTCCGCCCGCGACCGCAAGCTCATCATTTCCCAAATCATCACCGCTGCGAACTATGAGTACTGCTTCTACCACACGTTCCTCCTGGACGGTACCTACAAGCTGGAAATCAAGCTTACGGGCATGCTCAATACCTATTGCATGCACCCCAGCGAGACCGCGGCACCGTTCGGCACGGAGGTGGCCCCGGCCATCAACGCTCATAACCATCAGCACATCTTTTCCCTCCGCGTCGATCCCGAGATTGATGGTCCTGGTAATACTGTCGTGCAGAATGACGCTGTCACTGCGGATGATCCCCTCGGCTCTGCTGGAAATCTGTACGGCAACGGCTTCTACTGCAAGAAGACGCCTATCCAGACTGCCTCCGGCCATGAGTACAAGCATGAGACGGGCCGCTCTTGGGACATTATCAACCCCAACATCATGAACCCCGTGGCGAAGAAGCCGGTCGCCTACAAGATCCTCAACAACAATTGCCCAGCCCTCCTCGCCAAGCCGGGAAGCATGATCTGGAAGCGTGCCGCCTTTGCCCGCAAGGCGCTGTGGGTTACCCCGTACAAGGACTATGAACTGTTCCCCGCGGGTGATTATGTGTGTCAATCGAGCGGCGAAGAGGGGCACCCCTACAACGAGACCGTCGTCGACTGGGTGAACAGGAACGAGTCGGTTGAGAACACCGATATCGTCTGCTATGTGCAGTTCGGCCTGACGCACTTCCCGCGCACCGAGGATTTCCCCGTGATGCCGGCCGAGCCCGTCGGCGTCATGATCAGGGCGTCCAACTTCTTCAAGAAGAACCCGGCGCTCTGGGTGCCTCCTTCGGTTGTGGCGGTCGACAAGACTTCCAAGAATGCATTCGCGAAGTCTGAGGCCGCTGAATCTTGCTGCGGCAGCAGGGAGAGTAAGCTGTAGAGGATCTGAGTTGGGAGACCCAGATTGGTAATCTCGTGCCGTTGCCTTCGTTCGATTAGTTTAGCAGTCTTTTCCGAAATTCAAATCCAGTGCCACTTCTCATCATTATCGTGCTTCAAATGCTCTTGGTGCTTGTGCCGTGCCTGATTTGGGCTTCATGATGCTTCGAAGAACCCGAGTGGTTTGCGATTACGTGATTCCATCAGATAAAAAAGTGTCATTGGACCGAGATCTCGGGGTCGTCATTGCTTGTTGGCTAATGTGCCGAGAATCCGCCCGCGAATCTTTACTCCACTATCCGCCTGATAAGCCGTTTGGGCGTCCAATCTTCCCTTCGTCCAGGGTGTTTCGGTGCCTGCCAACCCAACCCAATGCCCACCTACCCTGCTACCGGAATCTGGGGTAGGTGCTCTCGCCTAGAGCCGTTCTAGAACCATGTTCCTCTTTCTCTCATCCTCCCATCTTCACCACCTACAGTCGAACGGAAGACATTTGGTTTTTCGCTTTTCGACGCAGCTACTGCAGGGATTACTGAGTGAAACCTTCCTCTCAGTTCATATCGTCGCCGTCCCCTTCAATACATCCTTCAATTGCGGAAACCGCACTGTCGCTGCCGCATGCGAGGGGAATTGCCAATTGAACAATCAACTTTGTCGTCGACCTCGAAGGAGAGCTCGATGGTTATGGAGCATGTGAGTTCGACCCAACAGACCTACTGACAAACCATCTGCTTCAATATGTCCGCATGCTAAACAAAATCACTTCAATAGACTTTGCTACTCGTCAACGCCAGCCGCAACGTTCGAATGCACAGAGAACCCAACGTCTCGTTCCACTTCGGTATCAAGCGCAAGTGCATGACCAATTGCCAAGAAGAAATCGTTGCGTACCATGCCGGTTAAACGGGTCAGGATCGTCAAGGGCTCTTGCTGGCCCTGCAAGAAGCGCCGCATCAAATGCGACCTCTCCAAGCCAGCCTGTCTACGCTGCGTTTCTTCCGGCGCCACGTGTGACTACAACAGCCGACTGATACGATGGAGTTCCCGGCCGAGTCCTCATATGCTGTCTCCGTATAGCATTCCGCGGAACGACCTGCATCTGACCGTGTCGATCGACGTATGCGAGCGGCGTGCTCTCGACTACTTTCACTGTCGCGTCTGGCCCCTCCTTTCTGCTTCAGAGGAACCTTGCGTCCCCCCAACCCAGGTCGCCTTGGAATACCGAGTCGTGTTACTTGCCACTTGCGTGCTGTCCGAATCTCACCGGCTGTTACAAGACGGTAAGCATGCCCGCGATGTGCTCTGCAAGAAGCGGGTCGAATGCCTCTCTGCCGTGCGGGCCGAGATAGAAGGTTGCTGTGCCGACGCGCAGGGTAATGAGCCTATGATCGGGCTTCTGTTCGCAGTCATGCTGCTGTACTTCGACGACGGATATATGAGCTGTATCCTCAACTCAGCATCGACCTCTAGCCATTACAGTGGTATCCTGGCTATTCTCGAGCGTCTGGGTGGCATCGACGCCGTGATACAGACGGCTGCCGAGCCGCTGCACATGCTGATCTCGGAATTTGCGACAACAGATCTCACAACATCCATGATTCAAGGAAGGCCTCCTTGCTTTGCCCCCGAAGTGTGGGATCTTCTTGATCGGGGCCCGGTTTGGTGGGGCCGTGACCCTTTGGGTAGATGCTCTCTCGCGTCCGTTTTTCGCGAGATCGCAAGTATGAGCCAGTACCTGCAGGCAACGGCTGAGATGACTGAAGAGTTGTCGATGGAGCGCATCCACAAATTCGAAGCTGCCCTCCGCCCCGTATACGCGCCCCCGTCCCTCGAGGAATCTGATGGTCGTAGCCCTTCAGAGTTATCCGAGTCCTCTTCCGTCATTGAGGCGGAAGCTACACACGCGTTTACCCTTGTCCGCATATTCCAGCACGCCGCCTTGCTGTACCTGTACAGAGCCATATGTGGTCTTCCAACTCTTCACCCACTTGTCCAGCAACATGTCAAGTCCTGCCTTGCCTGTATCTTCGAAATTCCCAAGGAGGCGAAGGTCCGCAACTGCATTATTTTTCCGTTGTTCGTTGCAGGAGCCCATGTCAAATGTCCAGAGGAGCAGAGGTCCGTTCTAGGCATGGCTGATGTGGTTTACGACGGAATGCGCTTTGCTTCGATTGAGGCCGTGAAGTCCGTCTTCAAAGCGGTCTGGTCGTCCAACTCTGATACGTCCTGGTTAGAGATGTTCAGATATCTAAGTCCGAACGCTTTAGTGCTCTAAGACGTCGATGAAACTTACTACGTTCTTTAGAAGGGTGGAGGAGGTCAGTCTCGAAGAAATAAGGGTGGTGGTTGATGTCGAGGGAAAAGGACAGCAGACTAGGACCGTCGTGACAGTTGGAGTACTCTAGCCGTAGACTTCTTCCCGGGTGTGTCAATGCTGCTTTCAAGGAGTATTATCACAATTTGAGCCATATTTGGATAAAAATGCGAGTTCGCGGTGTCAGTTGGCTATCCGGGCAGTGTCTACACACGCATGTACTTCCGTATATCTTGCCAGACCCCCAACGCTAAAGCGACTATATTTCCTATATCCTTGCTTCCTTCATCATTATCGTCGTCGCCATCGTCGTCCTTATCGTTTTCCATACTGCTATCTTCCTTATAGAAGTATTATATCTGGTATAGTGGAAACTGCTCGGATATCCAACTGACACTGCCTGGCTAGCGAGACTTAGAAATGGGCCTGGAAGATTCCAAGCTGCTGAAAAGGGCGACATCTCCCATCCATTTGCGAAATGCGGCAAGCTCTTCAGATCTTGTTGGGCACTTGCTCATCATTGCTGTCGGAATGCGTAAGCTATTCCTTCCGCCCCTTCCCCCAATCCTTCCACTCGTAGTTCGGTGCGCGGCGCGGATCATGATGCATTGCAAGCCACGGGGCCAAGACCACGAATGCCAGCGATATCCCGAACATCCACTCCATGAGTTCTGTCTGGCGCTTGTGCACATACTTCAACGTGTAAAGAGTGTAACCGTACAAGGCCGTCAAGAGGACTAAGAGAAACAAACAGAAGCTCATGGCGGCGCCTTGGCGGCACTGGAGTCGAGGCGAGCCAGGGGTGAACCAGCCGTATCGATCGGGGATGCGGAGAACCGAGGATTGGATATGGTATCCTCGGGCAGCGACGGCTAGGTAGGTGGGGTTGAGCTGGCCATGGATGATTTCTTTGAAGGGTGCGTTTCGGAGTTTGTCCCTGAGAAGGCGGTCCATTTTGGGAGTTGGTGGGTGTGTGAAGGTATCGACGTGGAGGCCGTAACACAAGAAGACTATGTGTGCTTATGGTTGATTTGAAGACGGAACGTTAAGATGGCTAATACGTCGTCTTTGGAAGTGGCCAGACAGTTATCAAGGTTACGTCTGGGCTGCCTTCAGTTCTTCGCCGTGGCCAAAAGGGTGTAAGTTGAGGGGACACTCAGCATGACTTTCGCAGGAGCCAACTACCTCTTAAGCTGGGAGTCTAAGTTCGTAGACTTGGCAACATTTGAAACTAATTCCAGAGTCTCTGCAATATTTCTAGCGCTTTGAAGAGACTTCTGCTAAAGCTTTGAGTTGGTTGTGGTTCACGATGGGAGCCATCGCGGTGGGGTCAAAAAGGTGGACAAAAGAGGAGAAACACCAAAAACATACAACACCGGGCATTCGCCAGTCGTCACCGACCTGACTACTACTCCGGCCCTCATTGGCTTATCTATGGGAGAGCGGACGGGATCCCGAGTTTTCCAATGGGTATGGTCGTATGTGCCGATTTGTGAAGGTCAAGACAGTTATGTACCTCGGTAGAGCTACGTCGAGCTCCGACGGAAGGCAGGCAACACAGCCAGGCATTGGGTTATTTCTGTTGAAACTAGGGCGTCTATATTCTAATTGAGTTCAAGATTGTCTATATCGTTGAAATGCAAGAGAAGACCCATGCTGCGTGTTGAGGTAGTTGTCCCTTTCGTAGAAACGAGACATCCATGGATACGGCAGCGAGTACCACCCCCTGATCTTCGACTGTGTTTTGTTGGAGGTCAATCAGCACATTTATTTGAGAATTTCAATCGCAAGGGAAATTTCTTTGTCTATTCAAACAGAACAGTAAACCCAGTGAGATTGTTTGGGTGGTTGTTGTTTCTAACTTAGAGGGATGAAGAATTGAGGTTGACTTTCCCTCTTCATCTTTAGGCTGGTCTGCATCTAACCTATTGAAAACCCAGTATTTCCTCTTGAACAGTTCCGTCCCGTAGACTCTCAATAGCCTCGCCCTTCATCAGTCCTTGGACATATGATTCACCCACGAGAGCCCATGACGACCCGCGCTGTCTGATTACATAGGGCACGCCACTTCCCGGAACTACAGCTATTGTGTCTCTGACTTGAGTCTCTGATGGCCCGATAGCCATTCTACCTGAAGAAGTCACAAGAAAAGATCGATCAAAGCAGTAGTTGACAGCCAATGCGGCGTACTCCCTGGGGATCCCGCCGATTGAGTGCTGACGCAGACGATTCAGAAAGTCTTTGTTGAGGCTGCTGACGCCAGCAATGAGATCGTTCTGAGTCTCAGAGATAACTTCATATATGAATGCCAGGCCATCTTTGATGCTCTGTATGAAATCTCTGCCTCCTAGCCGATGCTGATCGACGGTTGTGACTTTGATGAGGTGAATCACCCACTCCAGGGTGCCGTCTGCTATTCCCGTTGACATCAAGAACTTCAGGAGTCGCACTGTTTGTGATGTGAGATGCTCCCAGTCCAACTGCTTCCCAAAGTTTTCTGTGGCGAAAGACATTGCTTGCTTAACGCAGTCTATCCTGATTCCGTTGACCCTAAGAGTTGAAGGATTCGTCGGCGGATGAAGCTTCAAACTCAGGCCTGTTGTCGCGGAGTAATGATCGGGAAAGCCCAGCTGCGCCTTTTTGTATGTGTCCGCATAATCAACCCATGCCAGACTTGTCCTAATGTCCCTATTGAAAACTTGAAAATCACTCCAGTCAGGGGCCCACGTGGGAAGGTCTAACCGGTGTTGTCGTTTCTGGCCCGTCAGACTTCCGTCTACTCCCCGGGCTCGTGTCAGCAGTGCTAATGAGGAGCCTTCGTTGAGTACGTATCGGGCAACCTTGAGGTACACCTCAGCCACTGAAAGACTGTAGTCAGGACGTAATGAGTCGGGAAGACCTGGTGGATCTCGAGATTCGGCTGCCAGTCCCAGCAGACCATATATCTTGTCTCTCTGATCGGTGGCGTGAAACTTGATCTGCGTAATGGACATGAGCGCGTTCAGCGGCCAACTACTTCTCGATCTCCGGAGATTACACATCATCTCCACGTTGCGCATTTCTTCTGGAATGTGGGAAGGCCTCATGAACCCGTTACGGCGAAGCCAGGTAGCAACCCATCCGAGACGACTCCAGCTGTAGCTGTGTTCACCGTGTAGAATGATGGGGTCCTGGGGTGAAAGGACAACTTCTTGAACAACCCAGATTCTAGAAAACCATCTAAGCTCCAAGAGATGTCGCAGATGCTCCCAAACTTTGTCTTCCCAGCTAGGAAGCCCAGACAATGAGTGCGATAGCTCTGAATACATCCTGATAGGTGTCTCATCTATGCTTGTCGCCAAGGGATACCCAGATCTGAAGATGTCGTGAATTTTATCCACGAACTGCCATGCCTCCGAGGATGATTTTGAGCCCGGGCCAAGCCAAATGATTGTTCTAATCGACTGAGAATATATTTTGTTCATCAGGCTTACTTGAGAAGATCGCTCTTGTGTGTCTTGTTGGTTTATACAGAGTGTGTCAACCCATACATACTCAACATGAGGAAGTAGATCTCGGGTGATCGTACGAAGATTGCGAAGCTTCTGTACGCCAACTCCTAAGCTAGTAGACAGCGAAAAAGGTCGACCATCAATACGAATAACAAAAACGTCGGTTTGCTGCCCCCAACAGTGGCTCAAAGCGTAATAGGATGGGGCCGTGTCGAAAGTTACAGTTGTAAGGCTTCCCACGTCTTGACCCGAAGTGTTTGAATGGAGACGAAGGAGTCTTATAGTGTTCGGTGATAAACCGTTGTAAAGACCGGTGTTGTTATCACTCATGGTGAAATCGTTACTTGCTGCCCGATCAGGAGTCCTAAAGCCAGTGTGGGTGAACATTGACGCGTGGGGTTTTCTGACTAAACGCCTTCAAAATCCATGGATTTGTAATGGCAGGTGATTTCAGGCGTTGACACCAAGGTGAAAGTACATACAGTTATCTGTTCCAAACGCAGCTGTGTTGATTGCTGCAGAGACTTGCAGGTCATGTGGGTGACCCTTGGCGTCAGCGTCGGAGGCTATGTTTATCCATTTAAAATCTACTTCGTTGAACATCAGAGCATGATTGGCCTACGAAACGTGTCAGCCTTGAAATTCTGGCCTTGGGCATCCAAGCATAAAATAAAAAATCGAACGCCCAAGTGAGGCTTTTTGGGGGCGCCAGAAGTTGTGATGGGTTCCCTTCGTTCTTCATCGCCTTCCATCCGTCAACGAAGAAGCTGTCAAAGTCATTGAATTTGAACTTCAGGCAAGATAAGAACTACTCGATGTGTCGTTAATTCGATGATTTTGAATTCGTTGGTCATAGCCGTGCCATGGGTCAGGAAACCGACCAAAGCGAGTCGCTGAGAGTTGGGGGGTCACAAGCGAAGCGTGTGCCACGAGTATATGGTTTGCAGCAGCTGTATCCTGATCCCAGCGATGAAACAGCGACCATCGAGAAGAAGATAGAGTGAGTTTAATTCCAACGGGTGGTGTGTCTGAATAAGCTCATAAGACGCAGTATCATCGTCCTTCATGGGTTGGCCGCGCAGTCGCCCACTACTTGGCTCGCCTGGAAGGAGGATGGTGACCCCACGTCTGGCAGCATCAACTGGCTCAGTGATAGCAATATGTTGCCATCAGAGATTCCGGAAGCCAGGATCTTGACATATGATTGGAATGCAGACTACGACAAAGACGCCTCTAGCGATATATTTCTTGGTCATGCCGATGCACTCCTAGACAGAGTGCATACGAACAGAAGTCTCACGGTTCGTCCGGGCGTCACAACGATAGTAGCTTGGCTGGTCTAATTTCTTGACAGAAAAGGCTCCAGCGTCCGATCATATTCATAGCCTCCTTCTTTGGAGGCCTATTGCTTGCGAAGGTATGTAATACTCCCTTGTAATATCGTCAATTATTTGATCTTACGAGCGTAACCGTGTGCACGAAGTAGAGGCTGACGCCGAGGTTCTTTGAAGGCCATTGTAAGAGCCACTAGTATTCACGCGTTTGGTAGTCCAGAAAACCAAGAAATCTTGCGTTGTGTTGTCGGTGCCTTTTTCCTTGGAACCCCGTTCAATGGTAGCTGGGACACCGGTAGCAGCGCTGCGCAGCTCCGCCTCGCTGTTGCCATCGCCGCTCCCCCAGAAGATGGCGCCCAATGGTCGAGAGAGCTCATTCAATACCTTAAACCAGCGACCGTCGATCGACCAAGTCCTCTAGATGAAATGGTACGAGAATTGAACGATGTCATTAGCAGACATCCTCTTCGATTTAATGTTGTTTGCTTCTATGAGACCCAACACACCGACTTTTCTGCCGTTTTGAGGAAATTGCCCGATGGATTCCCACAGACAGAGATCGATAGAAACGGGCATGGGATTGTACAAGAACCCTTTCCAGGCTTTTAATGTGTTCAATTAGCTGACAAGAATACCTAGGTTGTGACGAGACATTCTGCCTCTCTTGGAGGTGCAGAGTTAGTCAGTCTAGATGTGCGGCATAATATGCTGCATAAATTCAATAGTCCAGACAACGACGGCTTCCAGCGCATGACCCGAAGGCTCAAAGATCTCACTGATAGGGCAGAGGAAATACTAGTGCAGAAAAGTAAATCCTCGATTTTCATTTCAGTACACGAATCCTCTCTCCTAATATAGCACTTCTTCGTCGTCGACTTGCAGAAATCAGGTGTTGGTGGCATCTCAAGCTGTCTCTGTGATATAGTCACTTCAAGAAGCCTTAGTATTTCTAATCTCTTGGGTTATCTTGTGCATCTGCACGAAATTTTGCGCAACTCATAGCTGGGATAGCAGGGCAAGCCTCGTTACGTGGTTGCTAATGACTTTCCCAGGTTTCTTCTCCAGTGTAAAAATCTTTCAGAATCCATCTCAAGCCGACTGGCCGCAATGTCAAAACGAAAGACCAGCCATGTCTGCTAAAAGACTGGTCCGTAATGACGTCCCTTCATGTCTCCAGAGTAGCAGCGTCATCTGGTCTGCGAAACACAATATCGAGCCTCGGATTGTTGTTGTGTATGGTCTCGCAGGAGTTGGGAAAAGTCATTTGTGTCTGGAATCAATCGCAGACAATGAGAAAAGGTTCATGGCTCGTAAAATAGTTTCTGCGTCTGCCCGCTAATACTGTATCAACCAGGTTTCACAGCGTCTTCTACCTCGATGCTAGCAATAGAGCATCCGCAGACACAAGCTATACGCAAATATCTCAGGTTTGCAATGTGCCAAGTGGGGGCGATGTCGACCTGGCAGACACAAATCGACTCACGAGGGCATGGCTAGCCGGTCGGAAGAATCCATGGCTTCTTATGATTGACAACGCGGATTCATCTGGAGTTTCCTTGAAAAATTACATACCAACAAAGGGTCCTGGTGTCGTGATCATAACAACCACGGACGAACGATTTGCTAATCTTAGCAAGACATTCTGCGAGGTAAAGCCCTTGGACAGGCAACAGGCCAAGAAACTGCTGCTACGCTACAAGAGAATCGACATGGAGCTGTGTGAGAATGAGTCCCAGGCTGCCGAGGTCCTTGCGGCAGATTTACTTGGTGGCTTGCCCTTGGCTATTGCCCAAGCTGGCTCTTATATCTTCAACAGGAGATGCAAGTTCACCGAATATTGCAAAAGCTTCACTGAGCCACCAACCCGGTCTCTCGACTACATTTCAGAACCAAAACAATGGCCCGGGTCTCAAAGAACTGTCTGGAAGACCTTCACCATATCAATCCGTCGGATCCAGGGTCTTTCCGAAATGGGAGCCGGCGTAGCAGTTGAGTTGTTGCGAACATTGAGCTTCCTCCATCACGAAGGAGTCCCAGGGCAGCTATTCCAGAAGGCTTGGGAGAACATGAGCACAGCACCGACGTGGGCACGCTATATGTCCTTACTCAACTCCAACAGTCCTCGCTGGGATACACTTGAGATTCGGGCGGCAATCAGCATACTGCTGCGGTACAGCCTCATGGCTTACAAGTCGCCACACAGCCATGAGTACTCAGTCCACAGGCTCGTGCATACTATCTGCAGAGAATCTTTGCCCAAGCCAGAACGAGAAAAGTACGGACTACGTGCTGTTTCTCTGCTAGCAGTTGCTATTTCATCAATACAGACGTCCTTGTCATGGATCGATGATCCTTCAGGATTCGAATTCCAAAAAGCAATGTTGCCACATATCCAGGCTTCTTTAAGGGGTCAAATAGGGTTGATACTTCAGGAACCTGATATTCAGGCCCTAGCAGCCAAAGCATTGATGATCTTGCGCCTTGTCAAATCATGCTCGGCTGCTGGATCTTTCTCAGACGCGCGAGCTCTTGCGATAGATATCTACGAAGTCTTGAGGCAGATGTCTGAAAAGAATGAAGACCTATGGGAACTTTTGCAAACGATAGAGCAGCAAACAGCAGAGCAGTTAGCAGCGTCTGAGGCCCATTTGGGAAATCATGATAGAGCCCTTGAGCTACGTATCATCATTCATGATCAGCTGATCAAAAGCGGTACTGAGGGAGAGAGCTCATGTGTGGCAATGATGAACATGGCTGGTAGCCAGTGGATGGTTGGACGAAAGCGAGAGGCTTTATCGACAGCTGGAGAGGTCATGAAACGTCGAGAAAGCGTTCTGGACCCGAAAGACCCACGCCTTCTTCGCACTCGACGCAAATTGGCTGAGTACATGCACGGGTTGAACAAGAAAAGAGAAGCCCTCAATCTTCGTCAAAAGATTCTACAGGACGCTGAGAAACAGGAACAAACGACCCTGGTTCAACGAATCGAATTTTTGGCGACCCAGAACGCAATGGCAGACAGCTATCAATGGGATGGTCAGCTTCACAAATCATTCAAACTACGGTCAGACGTTTATCGAGGAAGGCTTGACATATTAGGAGAAGAACACCCAGACACACTCGTAGCACAAGATAGGCTACTTGGCACTAGAACTTCCATGGCCCCGAACAACCAGGAGATGGAGGGTATCTGCCGAGAGAGGCAAAAACTTGTCGAAGCTTTCACCCGTGTTTACGGAAACTACCATCCATACACACTTGAAGCGAAAGTCAAATTAGGGTACTGCTATAGTAGTATTCGAGAACTCACGAGAGCGTCCAAGGAGCAAAACGATGTGCTCGAGGCACGGCAAGCTCAATTCGACGACAACAGGACATCAGCAAATTGCATGTACTATCTTTCGTCTATGGCCGCCGTTGCAAGATTAAGCCGTCCTTTGAAGGCCTTTGGAATCAGACGGGAGGCACTGTCCATTGCTCAACAAAATAAGGAGCTTGTATCCCAAGAAGCCATGTCGAAGATTCACAACGAATTCTTGACATCTTGGATGAAGAGCTCTAGTCGAGAACAAGGTCGCTTGTACATCCTAGGCAAGAGAAAGCAGTTATTAGCAGAGCAGAAGTCCCAAGGCGAAGATCTTGCAGCACTTTATACTCTGTCTTCGTTAGCCACAGATCTTTGCCACACTAGGTTCAAAGACAACGCTATCAAACAGCGTACTAAGCTGCTTGAAAAGCAATGCTCTTTAGTGGGAGAAGACAACCCCCGTACTTTGAGCAACAAGAAACGGCTTGCATTGCTTCTCTTTGGTGGCATACATGGGGACAACAGCAGCTATTCCCAATCAGGGCGGGAAAAGGCCCTGGAGCTTATGGAGCAAGCTGAAAGAGTCGAGACAAATTATTTAGGAAGTGCTCATTATCGTACGATTCGCACGAGGAAGAAGATTCTCACTATGTACAGATGTGCTGGTGAATTGGCGAAAGCTCGTGGATTGAGCGAAATCATGGGCTTGAGCCTTCAGAGCTTGGCCAGCACTGAAAACAACTTTCACCATCAGACCTCTAGCAGCATTACCGAGTCTGGCAGCTCACCGTGGTCAAGTGAGAGATTTTCGCTGGAACCGGGGTCAGAATCCTGTTCTGGTCCGGATTCATCTGCTTCTTCCACTGGGTGCTCAGAATCTTCTGGAAGTCTTCTTTCTGAGGATGATTCTCGACAATCAAAACCAGCCAAAACTCATCATGATCATGGCGCTGTTCCTCGACACTCCAGTCGAGCCGGTGCTCTCAGAAGGCCAAGGCCAATTGGATCTCGTCGTGATTATGACGACGATATGCGCCAATTCTTTCCATCGGTGTTTGGTACCGATAATATTTGGGGTCTGTCTGACGAAAGCTTTTCTGACGAAAGCTCGCCATCATCAGGAGTGCCGATTAATGGAACGAGAACCAATCTATTGGAGGGCTCCAAAGAGTACCATTGGGTCGTTTCGGTATTGCGAAAGGTCCGGCGTTTTGTCGCCGGCTGCGTCAATTTGCTGAGCAAGGTCAAGCCACGTTGCCGTAAACGCAGTATCTTGCTGCAGGGACCATAAAAAGGACGTCCGGTACATTCCATACACGCAGCACCAAAAGGAGCCAAGTAACGAGGAATCTCACCAGCCACAATTAAATTGATGTCTTCCGGCGAGAAGAGTCTCAAGATGGAACAGCCAAGCAGCACGATAGTCATGTCTGATGTCAAAATACTTCCTAAATAGAGTATTAAGTATGGATAGCTCCGTTAAGTGCACCTCATAGCCGGCCGCTGGATATTCCACGCGCGCTTCTCTAGTTGCTAGCTCTGCAGACATTGACTCTGACACACGCTGGGGATAAGTCTGATCAAAAGGTGCAATTGCCTCTTGAACAGGCAGGGCAAACGACAAAAAGGCTAATAATAGGACCAAAATATCAAAAAGGCTGATGACGATCTAATAGAATATGCGAAAGAAGGTCCATACCGACTAACGAAGGTAGCGAATCGGTTCGAATAACCTTAACTTGGGATCATGATCATCCCCAAACCCCCAACCACTCAAGACGGCATCCAACCCCTCTGCCCAGCGGACCCTCCCGCAGCCACGGCGCCCCACATCGTGCAGCCTTCAACGATCCCGGATTGGCTGACTACGCTGCACTCCGACCATGTGAAGTCACACAGCCACAGCCACCTTCGCGCTCAGCCACGCTACGTCACCTATCACTTAGAAGCTCTTGGCAATACCACCACCACCAGGTTTTGGACGAGAGAGAGGCCGCTCATTGTGCCACCACAACCAAGGACGCAAGCGAGCTTGTCATTCTGTCAGTTTCTCCCCTTTGGCTCCCTCGTCACACGCTACGCAGGACAGGAAGAAGGTATATATGCCGCCCGTTTCTTCTTGGCTCCTCCATCGATTGACACTCTTCAAGCAAGTCTGAACTTCCGTACTTCACCACAACAAGCTTTCCTGCAAACCAACCGTCTACCAGCAAATCCAAAAACGTACGTTCCTCACCTGCGAACGCTTGAGCCCCCTCCTAGAAGCTCGGACTGACATACTCTCTACCAGAAAACCCACCAACGCACCTCCAACATGCCTTTCTTCTACTCCAAGCCCATCGGCGGCAAGAACTTCGGCACGAGCGTCCACGCAGACCGCCACGGCATCCGCCGCGGACCTTGGCGCTTCCGCATCGGTCGCTTCAACTGCTTCAGGTAGAGGCGACGCAGCTATGAAGTGTGCGTGTCGTTGCCCTGAAAGCGCGACCGCTACCACGACCAGGTCTGGGACCTGCCTACCTACTTCTTACCTCCTGATTTCCCCAGACGACAGTCTTGGGATGATGGACGAACGACTTTACCTTTTATGAGATCATGGATACCGGCGTTTTGCTTTATGAGCCCTTTGGGTTGGGAGTGCGAGCGTTTCCTGACTTGTCTGTCCTTATTGGGTCACCGCCGTTGCGACTGGATTGGCCGTGATGGCTTTGGGTGGAACGACGAGAGTCGTGCCTAGGTAGATAATGAATACTTTTCTTCATTGATAGCATAATGGTTGGGCGATGTCTTGATTTGGTAGGCCCCCCTGGCCATGAGATAGGACCGGAATTTGGGGATCGCATGATTTGACAACCAGCCTCAATAACGACACTACCTTCCAGCTCACGATGTGACACCCTGGTGGGAAGCATGCCTCAATATAGTTCGCAGAAGTTGGAGTACGTGTAGCCAACCGTTAACGAACTCGGAAGTCTTCTATCTTACGGCCCCGGCTCGACTGTTGATGCTTGACGAGGAAGTCAATGACAGACATGTCCAGAGGAAACACAAGGCATTCAGCTTAACGTGAGAGCCATCTCGCGAAATGCCAGAGGTATGAAGACATGGCGTTGGAAGACACCCATCTGGCAGACACCCCAGATGTCTCCTCAGCCGAAAGGCCGACTTGTCACTGCGCATGGAAGCTGGCAAACATGATCCTCGTAGAACAACCAACCAACTGGGAAGGTGGTGACATTTTCGAATTGAGCGTAAGAATCTTGTTTTCCATGCCGTCTAACGCCATTATGAAGTACCAAAATGTCCCGAACCACCCTCGAAGCCGGAGGACACGCCAGGCAATGCATCAAGGTCGTTTGGCTCTGTTTGACAAATTTGCTGCGTTTTTTTCTTTTGTATTCATTCCTAGCATAACGGTAAACCGATTTGCCATGCCAGGTCTCGCAGCAGAACCCTCCTGAATCATCGCAGTGTTGTAGACCGTTATCCGATGCAAAGTTCTTTTGTTTTATTCCTCTTTTTGTTCCCCGTTATATCCCTGGAGAAGCAAAAGATAAGAATACCGAGAGGGGTAGAGAGCACACCAACGCAAAGTGTAAACCGTAAACCCTTTTCCCCCTCGTCGACCCACGCGCCCCTTTCCCCCAGAATGGATTTGCTATGTTCCACAGAAAAGACAGGACCTCTTCCGAACGACCAAAACGGAGTATTCTTCCGCTTAGACCTCGGTGGTGACCTTGGCCTTGGGGTTGGTGACCTTGACGCCGAGCTGCTTGGCGCGGGAGATGATGTCGATGCGCTTTCTCGAGGAGACGTTGTGGGCGATCCTGAAAACCGTGTTAGAAGTCACTGTCCATGAGAGACGCAAAGTCGGTCATCGTTGGGGGTTGGGTGGTACGCACTCGGCAGCGTAGGTGCGGTTGTGCATCAGCAGCAGGTTGACGTCGTTGACGTTGCTGACGAGGAAGGCCTTGTGGCCGGAGGGCATCATGTACTTGGTCTTCTTGTTGGAGCCGAAACCGATCTGAAGTGCGAGAGAGTCCTGGTCAGCGATTGTCCTCGAGGAAAGGGACCCTCCATTGTCTCCCAAGTTGGACCTTCCAACATTCCCCCTCTTCCAGAATTTCTGTCTTCCTCCGCGGGGTTGGGTGCTGAACGTACCGAGGGCATGGTCATGTTGCCACGGAAGCGACGGCGAACACGGTTGTCAATACCCTTGGGCTTGCGCCATGATCGGTCAACGCGCATAAAGCGGTCGCTCTGGTGGCGGTTGAAGAGCTTCGTGCCTGTAAAAACACACCCGTCAATCGTCTCGTTCCAATCCAAAGGTCTCGCATGTGTCTCGTGTGACGGTCTTCATCGTCGCGTTGTGTTCTCGGCGAGGGGTGTATCGGATGGGCTGGTTGCGTTCTGGGAGGAGGAAGGACATACGCTTCTTCACGATAGGGACGTGCTTCTTTGCGGCGACCATCTTGAACGAGAAAAAATGTCAGTATGAAATTACGACGGCGACAATTATTGCAATTGTCGATAGAAGAGCAGGGCGACTCGATTCTCACCTTGACGGTTGTTCCAGGCTGTGGTTAGTCGGGGTGGGTAGTGGTCGTCGGGAACTTCGAATATCGAAATTTTTTGCTGGCGTACCGGTCGATTTCGAGTTGCGCTTGCAGTGCGAGAGTCCAGCCCTAACGAAAAAGTTGGCGACTCTAGTCACGTGGTGTGTATCATGCACGGGCCATCAGCACGGCCAAATGAACACTGTAAGCCCCACCACCTCGACGCCGCCAAGGTACTCGCCGAAGCACCGCACTAAAAATGGTGCTCCGCTGCGAAGTCAGTTCGTCTCTACTCGCTGCATCATGAACACTGGTCAATGTTGAGGCAAAACAGAACCCCTATTTTTCCTATGCTAGAGCGACTAATTTTCCTGTGTTTTCGCTATCGTTGTTGCTAGTCAAGTCGCTGTTATTATTGCTGCTATATCTGCTACTGTCGTTACTACTGTTGTCGATGTCTACCACCACCGTCTGTCGTCGTCCTCATCAAACCGTCCTTGAGACAAAACAAATAGGTTTGCGAAGGGCAAAAGGTGAAGTTCCCACTACGAGGTTCGAACTCGTGTCTCCTCGGTGATTCACATAGAATGAAAGCGAGGTATGCTAACCACTACACTAAATGGGACGAGGAACTAAACTCGGCCGCATGCGGCTCTGGAGTGTTGGTTGCGAAAGGTAGAAGCCAAGATGCTTATACCCCTTTGACGTGAGCTTTGGTAAAGAGTGGCAACGGGGCACGTCCGTTGCTTGTTTGAGTCACCGCCGGCACACATCGCCATCAAGGTTGAGAAAAGACATGGTACCCGTGATCCGTGGGGCACCGTTCATTCATGAAGGGGGGTGATGCCCAAGCTAACAACAAGCTACAAAACTCCTCTCCAGATCCCGTGTCTATGCTTCACCCTTCACCATCCGGGGTTGTCATCATGTCTGTCATGAAACGTAGGGCATCGTGCCCCAAGACTCTGTCTTCTAAAAGTCTCTATATGTTGCCGTCTTACTGCGGTTGGCACTGGGGCTGGCCATCCTCCTCGTCCTCGTCCTCCCACTCGCCTCCGAATCCTGGTCCGCCTGCGTTTCCGCCCATCTGAAGAGGATTTGTTAGCGCGTGTTGCCAGCATCACAGGAACGATTAAAACTTACTTGGTCCAGGCTGTCGACCTCCTCGTATTCGACCTCGTCAACTTCGTCCGCCTTGATCTCGGGGGGAGGGGGCGGGAGAAGCTTGTTCAGAGCATCGTACTCCTTGTCCTCCTTCAACCAGCCGTCCTCGGGGAACTCGACGTTGACAATCAGGTACAGGTCACCCCTAGCGTCGCCCCTCTTGTGCGGCATACCCTCTCCGGGCACCTTCAGAATGTCGCCAGGGCGAAGGATGTTGCCGCGTTCCCGCTCAAGGTGGATGCCACGACCATCCAAGTGCGTCAGCACAGTCCTAGAGAAGCCGCCGAGGGCCTCAGCCAGGGTGACAGTCAGCTCAGCAGACAAGTCGTTGCCGATACGAGTGAAGTCGTCGTGGGGCTCCTCCTGCAGGTGGAACACAATGTCTCCAGGAGTCTGGTCGGGATGCTGGTCGGCCTCTCCCTCTAGCACGATCCTCTCGCCGTTCTGGGAACCTCTGGGAATGTAGATCTCGAGCACCTTGGTCTCAGATGTCGTCCGCTTGCCCTTGCACTTCTTGCAACGATCCTTCTCCTTGCAGAAGTTGCCAGAGCCCTCGCAGCGGTCGCAGATGACCGTCTCTTTGCGCACCAGGCCGGGTCCGACCTGACGGAAGGCCTCGGCCATACCGGCGCCTCTGCACTTGTCGCACTGTTGGGGCTTAACGTTCGCCTTGGCGCCGGATCCTTTGCAGGTGCCGCAGACGACCTGCTTGTTGGCAGAGAACTTGACTGTCTTGCCCTTGTAGAGCTCCTCGAGCGTGACCTTGTACGGCTGGTCCTCGTCGGGACCGCGACGAGGCCGCCTGGGGCCAGCGCCGCCGGGACCGCCAGGACCGCCCATACCGAAACCGAACATTTGTGACAGGATATCGTTCAGGTCGACCTCGACGCCGCCGGGACCGCCGCCGCCGCGGGAGGGGTCGAAGGCGGCCATGCCGTGGGTATCGTAGAGATGGCGCTTCTCCTCATCCTTCAAGATCTCGTAGGCCTGGCTGACGGCCTTGAACTTGGCTTCGGACTCTTCTCTGCGATCCTCAGGGACCTTGTCGGGGTGATGTTGCAGGGCAGCCTGATGGGAGGAGCCAAGTTAGTTCTACGTTGAGCGTGATCGCGAGACTGGGAGTGGCCACGAACCTTTCGGTATGCCTTCTTGATCTGGTCCTGGGACGCATCCTTATCGATTTCGAGCAGCTCTGGTAAAATGCGTCAGACGTGATCCACCGCGACCAAAAAAAAAGGTACCCCCCAAAGGGCTCCATAGACAATTCAGATGCTTACCGTAGAGATCGATCTCCTCCGCCCCGGCATCAGCACCGGCACTTGGTCCACCACTGTCCATGATGGCGAATTTTCTGAAGGTGTACTCGGCAAAAGTTTCGCTCGAGATGTTCAACCTTCGGCGGTTTGGTTTGGTGATGTGGAAAAGGTGGGATGTGGAGTCGGCCTGAAAAATATTTGTCTAGAGTACCTGTTTGCAGCTGGTGGTTTGGCGGGGTACTTTGCCAGCATCCATGGAGTGCCTTACGGGGCGCGCGGTCCCTACAGCCTGTCGAGTGCGCGGCAGATGATATCAGGTAAGCTGGGCGCGGCCTGCTATCCGTAGCCTGTAGGTACTTGGTGCGACCAGTCTCCAACCCACCCCGCCTGCACTGCAGCTGCTCATCATTCATCCAGGCGGTGTCCGAATTCCCTATATCCCAACCACCGGTTTCCATGCACTTTTTGTAATGGACGAATCACGATACCGATGTTGAAAACGAGTGAGCAAGTGAATGGAGTAGTAGACTGCTGCCCCATTGGCAATTGCAGGCGTACCGAGTTGAGGCAAAGCACCGAGCAGCACGCCTGTACGGAGGTCCGCTGTACAGACGAATCTGTGCAGCGCATCTTCGACTTTCACAGGCAACCGAACGCAGTCATAAGACCAACCCCGAGGATACCGAGAAAGAATCTGGAAGACAAAATTGGACAACTGCCAGAAGGTCGTCGAAACCTTGGCCAGCTTGAAGTAAGAGGTCAGGGTTTGACATTCGTATGACTAGTGTCATCTGAATCTTGGGAAACCCAAAACGTTTAAGAATCTGGTTGGCTTGAATAGATCAAGGAATTGCGGTACGACCACCATTTTAATTCGGGCATTGCGTTGTATCGCTCTGAATGTGCCACTGTGCAGGGTTGTTGGTGATTTGGGACGCCGCCTGCGACCTGCCGTGTTGTGTAAGTCGGTACCTCGCTTTGTACATACCTGCTTTTGCGCCACATGTGGCTGAAGCTCATCGTCAAATTTCACCCAAGGTCAGCTCACTCATGAAGGATATTGGTAAATCTCAGGACTGCGCCATTCTCATGTTTTAAACATGTCAACAATAGCCCTGCGGCCGCATAGCAGGTCAATATTCCAACTATCAGCATACACCTGCCAACAGTGTCGCGCAAGCTCACCGAGATGGCATTCTTCTACCAAGAAGACGGGCGGGTTTGAGGCCCTGAGGAAGAAGCTCCCATCTCTGGCCGATGGGAAACTGAGAGACCTACCGAACAAGCCTGCCAGGACACGCTTTGCTCCTTCGCCAACCGGATACCTTCATCTGGGCTCATTAAGAACCGCCCTATTCAATTGGTTGATTGCGCGGGCCACGGGAGGACAGTTCATCATTCGTGTTGAAGACACAGATCGGGTGAGGATGGCTCATGCATGCTCTTGTTCGTAGGAGGTCATAGGACTCATAACATCACAGACACGAATCGTCGAGGATGCCACAGTCCGTCTTCTTGCCGATCTGAAATGGGCAGAGCTGGACTGGGACGAAGGTCCTGACGTCGGCGGCAAGTTTGGTCCTTACCAACAAGTAAGCCTCACCCCTTCACCTTCCTCCCACAACCGTCTAACATCTCATAGTCACTACGTCTGGAGCACTACAAACACAACATTTCCCAGCTTCTCGAAAACGGCCACGCTTACCGCTGCTTCTGCTCGTCCCACGATCTCGAGCGCCACAAGCAACAGTCCCTCGAGGGCGGCGGCACCGCCCACTACCCAGGAACCTGCCGCACCATCCCCGTCCCCGAGGCCGAACGCCGCGCCGCCGCCGGCGAACCCCACGTCGTCCGCTTCAATGCCCAGGGCCGCCGCCCCTCCTTCGTCGACAGCGTCTACGGCAACTACCAAAAGAGCGAGGACGAGGACGACTTCATCCTCATCAAGACGGACGGCTACCCGACCTACCACTTCGCCAACGTCGTCGACGACCACCTCATGAACATCACCCACGTCATCCGCGGCGCCGAGTGGCTCATCTCCACGCCCAAGCACATCGCCCTCTACGACGCCTTCAACTGGACCCCGCCCACCTTCGCCCACGCCGGCCTCCTCTGCGCCCAGAACGGCGAGAAGCTGAGCAAGCGGAACCACGACATCGACATCTCCTCCTACCGCGACAGGGGCGTCCTCCCCTCCGCCCTCAACAACTGGCTCGCTCTCCTCGGCTGGAGCATGAGCGAGAAGGACCTCGCCAAAAAGGACGGCGAGGTCATCTACACCACCCAGGCCCTCGCCGAGAAGTTCTCCCTCCGCTTCACAAAGGGCAACATCAAGACGAACCCGGACAAGCTCGCCGTCATCCAGCGCAAGCACCTCACCCACCGCCTGCGCGAGGACCCCGCCGACGAGGCCCTCCTCCGCCGCACCATCGTCCCCGTCTCGACCAAGCTCCTCACCTCCATCTCCGACCTCATCGCCGCCAAGAAGGAGGAGTACCTAACCAACCCGGCCAACCACCGCCACGCCTTCTCGACGACGGACTTCTCCGGTCTGACCCCCATCCTCGCCGACCCGGCCACGGCGCCCGCCCACATCCTGCGCGTCAACCGCAACCTCGCCGCCGACTCCCCCGTCGACCCGCTCGACCTCATCTACGAGCACCCCTCGCTCTTCTTCCGCCCCAGCGCGACCGCCTACGCGCGGCACACCTTCTCGCGTTCCCTCTCCAAGCTCGACGACCTCAAGGACTACGCCGGCGCCGCCGGCCCGGAGGCGCTGCTCGCGGACCTGCGGGCGTCGTTCGAGGCCGTGCCGGTCGCCGAGTGGGGCGCGGCGAGGCTGCAGCAGGTCATCAACGACTTCAGCGAGCGGCACGCCACCGAGGTGACCAAGGACGACGGGACGACGAAGAGGGTCAAGGCGACGAAGGCGGCGTATACGTTGCTGAGGCTGGCCCTGACTGGCGATCCCCTGAGGGGGGCCAAGCCGGCCAAGCTGCAGCTTGCGCTGCTCGGGAAGGAGGAGACCCTGCTGAGATTTGACATGTGTGTTGCTTAGGGGTCGGGAAGCAGAGGAGAGGAAGGAAAGCAAAGCTCGGGGGATAGGCGCACGTCTGGTGCCTCGGGCATGGCCAGGACTCGCTTGCCTGTCTAGTGTCCAGATGGCGGCAATGAGACCTTTCGAGTGGAGTGTTGTACGATATCATGCTGGTTGTAGCCAAATGAAAACATGCACAGTATGGGGCAATGAAGATCTTGGACACCCAGCAATATGTTGTCAAGAAATCGGATCACTCAGTCTCCCCTCACTTAGGCGTGCTGCTCCGTAATGTTTGTAGCTGTCTTCGTCCTGACTGCTCGGCCATGTCATTGGGTAAACAGCCAACTTGTGTGTGCCATTACGTCTTTGTTCACGGCAACCATATACATATACGCTCACCATGTAATACTCACAACACAAGTACAGATGCGGTTGAATCTCGTTCTGTTGACACATCTACCTCATCAGACCATGTGCACGCCTCCCCACCAAACTTTACAGCAGTTCCTTTCGAAGCACACATACGTACACACGTAGGAGAGACGATATTAGAAGGTAGACGTAGTAGGCACGGGTAGCTCGATGCATTAGATTTGATGTGCGGGACTTTCAAAACCAGCTCGTGAGAGTGATGAGAGGAAAAGAGATAGTTGGTAAGAGATTATATCGAGACAAGGAGAGAAAATCTTGGGTTTGTGGGAATAAGTAATTATGGGGAGAAGAGAAGAAAAATAACAACTGTCCTCCACCATCTCGTGATGGTATAAAACCCAATCGCCCCTCATCCCTGGGAACAGTTCCGTTTCTAAAACAATGCAACGCTATGATCATATCGTTCGCGGCCGTCGGGGGTTGTGCCATCGAGCCAGCTCTGTGTGGCTCTCACGCTCTCTCTCACTTGCAATCCAATTCAGATTCGTGACTTTCTTTTGCCGCGAAATGTGGTCTCATTCCCGTTTTGTACGCCCGTGTCTACAACCGAATTCCATCTCCTGAAAATGCAGCTAAAGATGATGATATAAGGTGTTACTAATAGAAGAAGGAAATGGTTGTAGAGGCTCGGGCGAGCAAATTTGTTCATTACGTCGTCATGTGGCTTGTTTGGGGGTATAATTCGTCTAAATTTCCTGAACCCAGATCTGTTTCAATGAATTAGCAACGTACTCCAGTTATGCTGAGATGCGGTACGGTTGGACTCACCTCCATCTTGCCGATATCCTGCCTTGCTTTCCTCGCTTGGCTCTTCGCAGTCATGATCGCCATGTCGAGGTCATCTTGGTCGCCCATGGTGATCATGTCACCGTTGGGCATGTCCTCGTCGCGAATCTTAATCTTGAACCGCCTGCGAAGGCCAAACTTCTCACGGATGCGGTCGATAAAGTCGGGGAACTCGACCGCCGCACCAACCATGATATATCTCACGTCCTCGGCGTGCACCTTGACGCGGATCTTACGAATCTCTGGCCTCCTTGAGCCGCCACGAGACGACATTGAGTTGGTACCAGGGCGTCTGTTGGAAACCATCTCAAAGTCGCCTTCATCAAAAGACCCGTAGTCGGAGCCGTCCTCCTCATCCTCCATGTACCGCTGGGGCACACGGCGGGAGGTCTGGCGACTAGTTCTGGAGCTGCCGGCGCCACCACCTTGGTACATGTCGTACAGCTCGTCGGGGTACGCGTCTTCGGCATCCTCGTCCTGACGGCCACGCATCTGCATATCGCGTCTGGAGTAGCCCCGGCTTGGAGTAGCCGATCGAGACTCGGATCTCATACTGGGCGGCGCTGCCCGACGGTCGTTCGGGCTGCTCGTCTTCTGGTACCGGTCGTTTGCTCTGGCATTGTCGATGTTGAGCTTCGCGAGCATTGGCTTCGGTCCGTTGCGGACGGATTGTCCGCGCGTCATACCGCCAGCACCACCGTTGGCCTCGACTTGGTCGGGAGGAGGTGTAGGCGGGAAGACGCCGCGACCGTTGGGTGGTTCGGACTGTTGTCTTCTTGATGCCAGACCGGGCTTGACCAGGTTGGTAGCAGCGAAGGAGATGTTATCAGCGGGCCTGTCATCTTTGTTGTCATTCTTGCCAGCCTGTAAACCAAGAAGTCTCTGATTAGCAAATTGATTCCCATAGAAGCTGATGGTTGTGGGAACCGATCTGCCTACATTCTTGATCTCAGATCCAGCGAAACCAGTGAAGGCGTTTGCTCGATCGGAGGCGGCGACCAGCCGTGCCTTTCCGAGGTAATCTTTGGTCTTGAGGTTGCGAACCTTGGCCTCATTTGGTCGGTAGACGACGCCGACGGGAATCGAGAAGACGGTGTAGCCCTGCACATGTTAGGTCGGTTCCTGAATAGAGAGCAATCTTCATACCTCAGCCTCTTCACGGATCGCCTCATCAATTACGTTGTGATCCTCGACGACCTTCTCCTTCACGGCGTAGGACAGATCTTGCAGACCTGCATCCTTTTGTTGCAAGTAAATGTAGCACAGTCCTCGATTGAAGAGAACCTCGCATGAGTAAAGCTTGAAAAGCAGGCCCAATTGGGCGTAGTCAATCATGGTGTTGCCTCTCAGGTAGAGAAGGGTGTCGTTGAAGTTGGCCAGTGCCTCTTCGAAGTCGCCCAGCAGGAAATTCGATACGCCTTGTTGGAAGTAGGCGACAGCGAGGTACTGGTCTAATCTGATTGCTCGCTGGTAACATTCAACCTGTTTATGAAGTCAGTCGCGGTGCTCGGAGATAGGCTCGGGCGGGGATCACGCACAGCCTTCTCGTGTTCTCCCAGAGTGGCGTGAATGACACCCATGTTGAAGAGAATTTTTGAAGTGTCCGAGATCTTCTCGAAATCCTTGAGGGCCTCATCGAACTCGTTGTTGTCGTATCGGGCCAGGGCCGACACCCACGACTCTATTTCCTATGAGGCAAGCATGGTTAGTCAGTTGTGCTTTGGACTTCCCCTCTGCCGATCGTCGGGTTTTCGTATCGCGGTGGTTGGGCTCCCTCGGATGGCTGAACTCACTTGTTTCAACGACATGTTGTCGCCAGAGAAGAATGATCAAATGCGGATGACGGGAAAATCAATTTCGAATGATTGCTGCGCAGGCAGACCGTCGCTGCTGCTGCTGTTCGGAAGAAAGTTGCGGGAGATGTGCGCGGAGAGGGTATCGTGGGGAAACTGCGCGGACTTGCGAGAAGGAAAAGCCAAAGCGATGATCCAAACCGGGCCAGATTGGCAGTAAAGTGTGCCGCGGGCGGCTAGAGGAGGGTCCCAGGGCTATTTAGGGAATGAGTAACAGGCGGTGGTGACCGTGCGGTGTGCCCGGCGCCACTGAAATGACGGTTGGAGTCGTATCCCCGCTTCCACCTGTAAATGGCTGCAATTCGGAGCTGGGCGATGAAAGCGAGAGCAGAAGAGGAGCTGAAGATCTTGGCGCGTGGCGGGTATACCAGGGATCGATAGCTAGCCCCAGTCTTAACGGTGCCGAAAGCTTCTGCAAGAAACGCCGATGCGATACAGGCAAAAAAGAGGGTTTTCGCTACCTCTTAACGGTGCCTGGTGCCTTTCGAGTTGGCTGGGTTGATGCTGTGTTGCTGCAGCTGCAGG
Source organism: Colletotrichum gloeosporioides (assembly GCF_011800055.1). NCBI lineage: Eukaryota > Fungi > Ascomycota > Sordariomycetes > Glomerellales > Glomerellaceae > Colletotrichum > Colletotrichum gloeosporioides. Next base: position 586,881 of record NW_025544694.1, read on the forward strand.
TGTGCAAGGTGCTTGCGCAGAGGTGCAGGTGCAGGCGGAGGATGGCGAGGTGCGTCCTGTCTTCGTGGCTGACTGGCTGCCCGTCTGTCTGTCTCGCTGCCGTGCTTGGTCTGGAGGTGCGTTGCTTCTTTTTTAGAGTTACTGCTGTTTCTTTCCTGTCCAGCAGAAGCAGATGCCAAAAGTAGGACAGTGTTTCGGGTTTGTGTACGTTGTGCGTCGAGAGACGGATTAAGTTGTCGGGGAGGATGGGATGGCCCTTTACGGGTGGAGGGTGGGATATGTATGTAAGTCGGACAACGCGCTAAAAGGGAGGGGGGTCCGAAGGCCAGTTCAGTCCGTCCTAGTCCTCGTCCTTCTTCTTTTCCCTGATACGTGGTAGTCTAGCTCAGGGACTTGCGTAAACCTGTCTTTGCCCGCCTGCGACAAGAATGAAAGTGACCGGGAGGATGGATGACTGATAGTGGGTGACCAAGATAGGCTGTCCTGCCCACACTAGCTCTGCGTCGTTCGGCGTCGCTGCCTCTCTCGGATTGTATCGTGCGTTAATTAGAGTCGAACCTCGGACGGTCGTTCGACTATGAAAGCTTGCTTGTTGCGGGTCTGCAAGACTGAAAAGACTGGCTCGTGGTCGGATTGGGTCTTGGGGGTCTTGTGATATCGAATTTCCGACTCGTCCCAGTGTGTGATGGGCAACAAGAACAAAAAGTGATGGAATGGCCAGACGTGCAGCTGGGCTTAGGCAAAAGAATGGGAATGAATGGATGCAGGACGAAAAAGCCAGCGCCTACAGAATGGAAGGGAGGGTAGGGTAGAGAAAATAGAGTCGAGTCGATGCAGCGAGGGACCAAGGGGAACTTGACTGGTCGGGTTGTGGGCCGCGAGTCTGGGTGTATATCATGCAAGCCGCTCACAAGTGATTGATATTCCCACTGGACACTGGATTGTCAGCCAGGAAACGCTTAGGATGCCTGTGCTCCGGTGCTCGTCCAGTTGCGAGTTGCAGGGGCATCCAAGGGGTGGTTTCTTGCTATCGACTCGAAGGGGGTGCTTGGAGCGAACAGCCCGGAACAAGTGGCTTGGGCTCTGCGGTGGATGAGAGAGAAGGAGGGGTGTGTGTCTTGTCTCTCCCCTTGGTTTTGACACGCCCTCTTGAGACTTGGTATGGAAGAGACCAAGTTGTGCAACCGACCGATCTCTTGCTATCACAGGATCTGCCTCGGGAATCAGTGCACAGAGGGGGTCAGAAGAGCGCCTTCTGAAAGCTGTGAGAGACACATGGAGAGAACTTCTCCGCGCCGTCTGGCGACATTCCCCAACTCGTCGCCGTTGTCACTATAAGTTGCCGCGCAGATCCCTCTTTTGGCTTTCAACAAGGTAGCTCATTCGGCAGAGAAACAAACTTGTCTAAATTGAGGGACAGAATCAAGTGTTTTCTCTCGAAATCGGACCACTTTGCATATCTCGTCGCCAGATGCTGGGTTGTGAAAGTGCTTGACATCGAACGTTGGGATTCCCTCGGGCCTCTGTGCCTCTCTTGCCCCCCTGGGCCTGGAGGTGGCCCCCCCTGGTCTGTCTGGGCATCCCATCCGACGTCCGTCCCGGGGGTGTGTGAGACGCGCCTGGGCACCACACCTTCATGTTAGAGTGATGGGCTCGCGAGAAGTCAGAGACCATGTCAGGGCGGGGCGGGTCAGATCGCGCATCTTGCGGTGGCCAAACCAGGGGAGTGGCTGTCTCCGCCTCTCATTCTCCTGATGGCCCAGGGACGGACGCTGTCGACCTTTCCTGTCTTGTCCCGCCGTGTGCCCCCTCCAGCCGGGTAAGACGCAGCAATCCCTTAACGGCAATGCACTATTGTCGGGTGTCGCAGGCATCTTGCAACCACTGCGAATCAGGGCCTGTCGGTTCCCATGCACGAAGCGTTCCAGTGATTGCGAGGCGTGCCTGATTGGCCGCCAGAAATACGGGACTTGGATCGGACCTGTGAAGCGTCCAGCGTCTACAGCCAAGGGCGCGTAGGCGAGAGGCTAACGCCGCCTTGATCACACTGCCAGCTCGACTTCGGTAGTAATTGAGATGCAGCTTGCAGCACAATTGTGATGGCCCTCGTGGCTTGAGTGCCAAAGTAGGGTGGATTCTGCCGGTGATGATGAGCTGCTGCTGCAAGAACAAGTGCAACTGCAACTAAGGCTGCAGGCCATTCCATCCCATCTCGCCAGTTGCCGGGCTATTTGCTTTTTCCCCCCCAGGTGATGGAGATCAGGAAGCGACCGGTGTAAGTGCTTGCAGACTGCCGCCATCCATCGCATCACAGTGAGTGATTAAGTGGCCCGCATTCCCAGCCCGCTGGAGTTGGTCCATGACGTTTGGCAGAAAAGATGTTTAAAATAGCATACCCGACAGTGCCGTGTTCCCAGCACTACAGTCTGCAGATGGGAGCTTTTAAGCGCCGGGAGTCATCTCGTGATTGGGTTGTCCCGGCCAACTGTCACTTCGGCCGCCTCGGTGGTGAGGACTGGTGGTGTGTCCGAAGGAGGTTGACAGGTTGTTAGTTGGATATGCCGAATCGTCCGGGCCATTGCAACAAGGTTATCCATCATCCAACCGACGGGAGATGTGCTTCACCATGGCCGCCAAACTCTGCCTGATGGGATTGGCATTCTGGGTCGGTGACGGGCTGAGGTCGAATGAGAATGTCACGATGAGAGCGCCTGAAGTCATATATCTGAGCACAGGCGAATGCGGCGACAAGACACCGGCCGGTTGGTTGGCATCTGGGCTGGTGACAGCGGGGAAGGAGATGGTGTAGTGTCGTTGGTCGATGATGATCTGCGAGGAAACCGAGGGCTCGTCACACAAGACCCGCCGTCAGCAGCTCTGCGGCACAGATTCGGTAGTCCATGCTGCTCGTACTGAGGACCAACGTTCCTGCTTTTGGGGTATTGAGCCGTTCAACCATGCGACATTCCACCTGTACGGGGTATGCAGGAGATGAAGGAAGATGAGGTGAGATGGTGCTCGGTTGACGCTGCCGTGTCATGAAGCCATCGTGGTGCGACCCGGACAGACATGCGTCCAGATGGCGGGGACAGTTCGTCGGCGGTGGTGTGCAGAGCCTGTGGTGGACGAAAAGAGTAGCAGAGGCCGCCAAGGAGTTGACAGATTCCTCACCATTCCCCTTTGTGGCGTCAAGTCCGGCACAAGACATCTCGTCCAGTCTTTGTCAGAATTTGGACAACCTTATCTGCAGCGGGTCCAGTGTCCCAGAGGGCCCATGTCCAGCCCAAGAAGCGGAGGCATCGGATAGGCAGACAGACCGTGCTTCAGTCCGGAGGCAAGTGCTGACTTGGCTTGGTGAAGCCGAAGATGTGGTTAGCCGTTAAAGATGTCGGATAAGGTGCGATATCACGAAGTGCTGATGGGGTTAAGGTACCGGCCAGCAGGGTCCGGGATCTGGATCAGGAGTCTTGGCTGTGAAAGAAGCTCAGCCACACCTTGTTGACGTTTCCCTTAGGCTCGATTTGCTAACGCCTGGGACAATTAAGCTATGCGTAGCGCGCATTGTGGAGGCAGAAGGAGCAGGCAGGCAGGGCAAGAGCAGGCAGGAGCGACCTGAACGGGGAAAGGGAGGAACGGACAACTTCCACTGACCAGCTACCTATGCCGTGCTATTGAGCATCGAGCATCGAGCATCCCAGGTCCTTGTTTCTGCCTCGCAAATCTTTTTCGTTTTTTCCCTCTCGATCTTTCTTCTCCCGTGTCGATTCGGCCTCGCTGAGTGACGCCGATTGACGCCGAGTACTACATTGTCGTGTTCGAGAATGCCGTCGAAGCGTGGAATTGGAAGGAGATCTCTCTTCCCTTCCTCATCAGGAAGCCGATGATGTAAGTCAGACAGGGGACTGAAGCAGAACAAACGGCACAAGCCCGAGGAGGGTCCCGGCTGCCGAAAGAAGGAGCAAAGAACAATGACTTGCATTCCAATCTTTGTGGAAAGAAGCTCCTTCCACGAAAAGTTCCATGGGGCACAGGGCAATCGCATCCCCGTACCGTACCTACCACCTTACGGATGCCGTGGGCAAGTAAGGTACCTTACCTTGGGTACACAGCGATTGCCCTCCTGGCTCCAATTCGGCTGTTTCCCTGCTTGTCTCTCCGTCTCTATGGAACACCATGAATGCTCCTGCCTGCGCAAGCCAACAGATCATCGACGATATCAGGGGCTGGCCAAGTGAGTAACAAGCACTAACAATCCTTGGGTAATGCTTAGATTCCCTACCTTACTGGCAGCCACCAGCACCGTCAACTCTAATTATCCCTGTCGCTGGAGGTCTCAAAAATCCTGCGAAACTCGCTTCTCCTTCAGGCTGTTTTGAAAGTCCCGTGCTGGGGTCTCCACTGACGTTCAGTCCAGCAGGGGAGCCACGCTCTTTTGGCCCCCATAGACGCCTTGGCCTGGGAAGGCAGCTTCCGCTGTAACGCTAGCGGCAGTGGAGCCAACACGTCTGGAAGTCACTCTCCTCCTGCTCCTGCTGCAGCAGTACCTTGCCTGTCCTGCCCAGACCAACAGCCACACTTTGCCGCATGAACTAGACGTCAAGCCAACGAACTTCACCATGTTTTACTACGCAGCATCCGGTCGAGGGGCATCCAGCCGCATGCCTTGCACCGCTGCGACTTGGACTGCGACTGCAACCGCACGCCTGCCACCTACCTTACCTTGCCTCACTACGGATGCCTCCCGGTCCTGACCCGGAGTGACTCTGTACGACGACCCTACTATGTGCAGAGCCACACAGACGGGAACGCGCACCGCAGACGCCATCAATCAGTCAGTCAGCACCACAGCGCTCCGCTCCGAGTTGCTCCTCAGCTGTAAGCGTTCTCTATGACTCCTTTTTTCCGATCAAATGTCACAAGTCTGGGCATCCCTTCGAACGGATGAATCCACCCGTGACGCGGCGATCTCGTCGCTGTGCGCTTTCAATGCAAACTGAGCCGAACTCAACGGTCCGTAGCCCGCATTGCAAATCACCAACGGGGCCACCGGCCGGATCCTCAGATCCCCAAACCAAACGATTGCCTTCCTTGAATCAGCTGTAACCCAAATACTGTTTCTTGAATCGTTCAAGTCAAACAAGTTTACATCGCAGCCCTCGATTCAGTTCAGCGCAATGGCGCCTCAGTGCCACTTTGATCCTTAGGGTTCTGTCAACGATGCCTTGACATGCCGTCAACGAACACCCTCCTTTGCCAAAAACGCACCGCATTACCTCATGTTGGCTGCCTTAGCTAACCTGTGCTCCCAGGCCACCTCATTCCGCATCCGATATCGAGTCTTGGTTTCAAACCTGGCCAACCTCTCCACAATCTAACCCCTTTACACGTATGTATGTCGTCTACTTCCACGTCCACCTCCATGCCCTCGCCGCGCCCTTGCTCACCCGTATCAGCCACTCCCGCATCGCCCATCTGTGTTCACTCCTCCCTCGGTGGGTCCTTTGACGGCAGGCCCGCCTCGACCCCCTTGCGATCCAGAGAAATAAGGTAGCGCCTCTGGTCCCTGTTCAACCACACACGCGTATTCGTCTCATCTACCACCTGTCACTCGCGCTCCGCCTCCTTCCGGTCTTCGATCGGTGGGGGGAATCTCCCGGAACCGTCATCAGTGTTTCCTCTGACATGATCTGCATCAAGCCGACGCTGGAGCCACGCCTTCTGTGCCTGGCTGCCTGGCTGCCCTAACCCGGGCCTCTTCGCAGGCTTTACAGCATTGCCTTCAGCCTGGGCCAAAGATTCACGACGGGGCTGCCCTATGCTCCCCCGCCCGTCCCACAGCACGGAGACAATCAAGAACTCGGCAGAAAAATCTGGCTGAGACAGGCCTTGGAAAGCTTGGCACATATCAAGGTTAACTGGATGGGCCAGGGCGAATGGACGGCGCCAACAACCTTACCGAAACCCCAGACTCCATCACCCTGTGACGCTGCCTCAGGGCCAGTAAGCCATACACACGGTAGCCACGAATCATCCAAGCCCGATCGTTGCTCGAACCTTACCTTATGCTGTCCCGAACGAGTGACAAGATGCCAAGGTCTTGAGCAACTCAGCCTCAATGTCGAATCCACCTGTGGTGTGGTTCTTTGCATTTCTCACACCACAAGCCTGATGACCCCTGCCGTCTGGCTTGTCAGTCTCATGGGAAGCCTTGGCCGCCGACCTTATTCGACCCGGGAGGCGTTGGTCGACGTCAACGTTCATCGCAAAAATCGTACGATGTTGTTTACAGCAGCTACCATCCCCACGTGTTATCACTGGTGATCTACTCGAGCTCATTCGGCTTGTTCAACCGAGCGCCAAACAACTGGAAGTCATGTTGTCATTCTCGTGATCCATCTCATACATCATTCGAGGGGTTCCCACGAGCGTTCAACGTGGCACCTACAACATGCCCTTCTGGACCTCATCCTTTCTCTCCTCCCACAGCGTCTTGCCCGTGCATGAGCAGACTGTCTTATCATTGTCCCACACGCCTGCACTCCTGGCAATCACGCCGACGACCGTGTCCGGGTCATTCTTCAGGATCCCCGCAGACTCATCCTGTCTCGAGACGACCATAGCGTGGCCAATGATTTCCCAGATCTGGAAGGGCTTGTCGAGGTAGGCGCTGCCTCTTCCATCCTTGCCGACTTCAAAGGTGCCTAAGAATCCCTTGGCAGCGGCGCCTTCGCTGCCTCCCGACCAGACAGGGCCCGTCGATGAGGCGCCCGCCTCCAGGTTACCGTACTCACGGATTGTTGCTCGGTAGGAGCCGGGGGCTACGCCGCGAAGAGTCAAGTCAATCAGGGTGGTGGTGGGAGACACCTGCACCATTCTAGCCAGTCCCCTGACATCTCGGGTTCGCTCGTCATCCCACTTTGATGCACCGCCATTGCCATCTGCCTGATAGAAAGACTCGAGAATACTGACAGCAGCGCCTAATTGGATTGGTGAGTAAGCCTTTGCGCTCGTGTGTCAAGTTGTCAAGATGAGCAAGTTTAACAGTGAATACCCCATCTGCCGATGCCAATGCCGGTGCGGCGGTATCTACAAGACGGGATGGGTGGTATCAAGAAACAACTTAATATTCGCCAAGGGGTTACAGGAAATGCGGAATGTGTCCTTGGGCAACGCCAAAAGCCAGCGCTGGATAGGCAGAAAATTTCTCGCCCAGGGTTGTACGGGAGTGACGGAGAAGAAAAGAAAGACTTGGTTCAACCTACTGTTTGATACTCCCGAACCTCGCAGGATAGCATCCCTCCCCGTGGCTTGGATGGCGTCAACGATGGCGGATGGTGCGGCTGCAAACGTTGCCAAGGGGTTAGTAACGATTGTCAACGAGACGCCAATCTTGACTCTATCGGGTTGAAGGGTGAGAGGCATTCCCTCAAGCCCAAACAGACTCAAGCCTTGGAAGCCTCAAAGCATAGCTTTGCCCTACTACCGCCCGCAAGAGCCCACCTCCCCCTGGCATCGTGACGAGAACAAGAGTACTTTCACGAAGCATTTGACGCTGCGGTGCAAGGCAGGTAGTTGGGAAAAAGGTGACCGGCGGGCAAAAGATCGTATGGGAGTCCGCCCGTGGGGAAAGGGAAAAAATGATGGTGGGACAGAATTTTGGCCCAACCTCTAAGCCCGCAACATTTCGGCTTGAGAGTTTGCAGCAGAAGGGAGCGTACCTGTGCCCTCGACGGAGAGTAATTGGTCCTTGAGATCGGCCTCGACCTTGGTGATGCCCCCCAGCTTGTACAACGAGTCTGAAACGTCCTTGACGCAGCTGTCACATGTCATGGGCACCGCGAAAACGGTCTAGTGTCGCGTTTCATTAGCAATCCTTTTGGTAAGGAACGGCCAACAACGTCTGGGTTGGGCAGTAGATGGAGAACAAGTAGACTCGGGGAGAGTGTGCGAGGTGAGGAATAAGGGAAGATGCCAAAGTCCGTCTCGCCGCGCCGTCATTACACGTCGGCTTGGCATAAAGCATGCTGGCCCTTTTTTTTTTTTTTTTTTTTCCTTCTCTCACGTTGTCTGGAGACAGGACGAGTTGAAGAGAGGACGGCATATTCTGGTGCTGCGGGCGGGCGGGCGAGCGGAGAGGGGGGCGAGGGGGAAAGGATAGACGAACCTGAAAAGGATATGAGACGGTCATCGTGAAGGGTCTCGTCGGTCTTGCGCTTGGCTGGTGTGGGCTTCGTAGCAAAGAGCGGTAGTTGTGGAGGAAGTCGGGGAGGCAATAGAGCATGCTCTGCCCTGCTGGCAGTTGTACGTGAGGCAGTGGTTATGGATGACCAGCAGTCGGGGCTTTAATCGTTTTCTTCCAAAAGCACAGCTCTTCTATTAACTGAAAGAAAGATTGGCTGTATATGGTGGTGATGGAAGTTTTGCGAGGTTCTGCTTCTATCCCCTTCCAAGGTGGCATGCCTGTCCAATGAGAACCGGATACGCGCCTTTTAATACCTGTATCGTGGGATCCGACAGTGGTGCCTTTGCTGAGAAATCGCCTTACCGGCGAGCCCCTCAGTAGTTCCGGAGCAGGCGCAACAGCAGAGCGATTACGGCTGCTGTGACGAGCTCAAGATGCCCCGCCATGACGCCCGGGCCATCTAGTGCCCCTCAACTGTGACATCTCGTAATCGGGGGTTGTTCGGCGCTCGGTCGCCGCAGCTGCCGATGGGCGGGATCCAGATCGATAACTGCTTATCGGATAAGACCACGAGTATAGTCACGTGTAGCACTGTCTCCAAATTTTTGGGAGAGCTCAGGTCATGCGAATTGAAGGTATTGATATCCAACGGGCAGCGCAAACGACCACCGCGTACAACCAAAGACGAAATTCAGAGCGCGACTGCTGGCCCGCTGCCGATCGACTGTCCCTGAATTCACTGGGGCGGAATATTCATCAAACGAGCGGTTGCACGGATACCCAGCTGAGGCGGCTGGCCTAGGAGGTTCTCAAGATGTCGCAAACCCTCGGCCTCGTAAGTCCTTCTCCCCCGGTCACCAATTGCACTCTCCCCAAAAGCAAACTCCAGACCGCTGACCATTCTCCCGCGTGGATGACAGACCCGCCTCTCTTACTCAAGAGTATGGCACCAGATCTCGGCCGCGGCGCCGCACGAGACGCTCTCGACGCAGCCGGGCGTGACGCCGCCCTCGCTGGGCCGGCTGGCGTCCCGCATCGCGACGCTGCTGATGGGCAAGCACAAGCCGACGTGGGACCCGTCGACGGACTGCGGCGACTACGTGGTGGTGACGGACTGCGCGGCGCTGCACGTGACGGGGCGCAAGAAGTGGCAGAAGACGTACTACCGGCACAACACGCGGCCGGGCTCGCTGCGGCAGGTGACGATGGACGTGCTGATGGAGAAGCACGGCGGCGCGGAGGTGCTGCGCAAGGCGGTCAGCGGCATGCTGCCCAAGAACCGCCTGCGGGACAAGAGGCTGGCGCGGCTCAAGGCGTTCGAGGGCGGGGCGCACCCGTACAAGCAGAATGTCATCCGGTTCGGGGACGTGCCTGTGGGCCAGACGGGATGGGAGGAGCAGGTTAAGGCTATTCGGGAGGCTGGCTCGAAGAGGATATAAGACGATGGGGCAGGGGAGGGAAGTGAGCGTGGGGTTTTGGCCGTATGGCGTGTATATTCTGTATGAATATGGGCATCTCAATTGAAGTCTAATGAGTCTCATGGAACTGTGTTGTCGTCAATGGACTTGTGAAGTTGGACGGTTGCCACCTCGTGCAGAGAAGAGCATGATCTTTGGTATGCCTGGTATGAGCGGCAGCCAAGATCTGCTAAGATCTTGAAGTAGCACATGAGAAGAGGGAGAGGGGTGTAGGTCACCACTGTAGGCCTGTGGCAGCTTAAGACTCGGTTGTTTCTCCTGCTTGTGTTATGATTTGCTACTTGCAGCGTCCTGACGCCCATGGTTTTCAAGGAGTCATCACACCATGTCCTAAGCCCTATATTGAATCCGTCTCGTAGATTGTGGTGAGCTACAGGTAGACGTCGGGCCGAGAGTTTCTAGATAGACTCACTTGGAAAATGGTTAATGTCTGCTGTCATACCCTTCGTCCGTTCCCTTCAGGTGCTTCGAAGCAAGGACGAGAGATGATAATGTCCTACCCGGAGTGAGCTGATGATGAGTGTCCACTCATAAACCATTTTGTTCATGATGTTGCCTACACATAATGTGAGAAATATCTACTTGTGCTCGAGGATCAAATTTTGAAGGAAGACAAGGCTTCTGGTCGGATCTGACGGTGGCAATATCCTACAGCTATGTGGACGGACAACGACGTCCGATTTATAGATGTAATTTCACCAGAAAACTGTTCATTCACCATTGCCTTCAGTTCCGTCCAAATTCACTTTCTTCAGCTCATGATGACGATGAGACGATCATCACTGATTCTCATGTCAAGATACATATCTCTCATCGAGCTTGACGTAGGATGCGGTGCTAAAATTGGGCGCCATGTTATTACACATGAACTCACGATAATCTTTACATCACTCATCTGAACCGCGAGACGTTGCAATTTAGCACTTGATGTCATTGCTCTAAGTCATTGCTCGTTATTACAGTAAAAAAATACCCAGCCAGATGCGGGAAGAAAATGCATAGACGCCGGGATAAATGCAGTGCAGGCTTCCAACCTCTCCGTCTCATCCCCTCTCAACAGCGCCCCAACCTTCACAACTTGGCCGTCTCGTTCTTGGCAGAGCGCGCGACCTCGCACCTGATGAGCCCGTTCGGGCCGGACTGCGGCGCGTACACCTCGGCGTCCTTGCCCGTGTTCTTCAGGCCGTTGTGCCAGCTGAGGTCGATCTCAAAGTAGTGCTTGTTGGGGAGGGTGTACGTGACGGTCAGGACCTCTGGCACGGCGGCGAGGATCTGCTCGCACATCTTGTACATTGTGTTCTGCACGCTGGCGCTCTCGTCCTCGGCGAAGGTCTTCATGGTGATGTCGCGGGCGGCCTGCCAGGCCGGGTCGAACTTGGGGACGGCGGCCCTGACGGCGGCGACGTCGGGGAACTTCCAGGACCACTGGGCGTCGACGTCGGTGGAGAGGATGCGGTCCCAGGTCTCGGGGAGGGTGGTGTACTCGTCGCGGACGAAGCCGTGGAAGGCGGAGCCGGTGCTCTTGAGGACGGTGAGCTTCTGGATGGCGGATGTGAGGGCGATGCCGTCCTTGCGGGAGATGCGGGCCTCGACGTTGCGGGTCTCCTCGCCGTCGCGGAAGAAGGAGTGCGGGTGCGGCTTGCCGTCGACGGTCATGCGGGTCCAGCGGTGCTGGACGATCTTGATGTTGGCGGCGTGGATGTGCATGTAGGTGTCGAGGAAGTGGGTGCCGAGGATGGAGGCGTAGAGCTCGGGCGGGTTGATGGGGTTCTCCTTGGCCTTGATGTAGATTGTGTTCTTGATGGAGTCGGTGGCGACGACGACGCTGTTGTCGGCGACGGTGTAGGATGTCTCGATCTCGCCCTCGAGCAGGCAGCAGACGGTCATCTCGGTGACGGTCTGGGAGTCGCCGTGGCGCTCGACCTTGTAGACGCGGACATTGTCCTTGCCGTAGCGGGCGGAGGCGAGAACGGGCATATTGGCGGTTGTTGCTGTTGGTTTGGGATGGGGTATCACAGGGAGAGGTGGTATGAGGTCTATCACGGGGTGTGAGATGGATGAGAGATAAGGACCGCTGTTGGAAAGGACTGAAAGCAAGATGTGATGGCTTAAATGTGAGAGGAGTGGTTGTTGTTGAGGTTGGGATGAGATGAGGTGGCACGGAGGACAGACTAGAGGGAGAGGAGATAGTCGTCGAGGGGCCCGATAAGTGTTTATATATTAAGACGGCAAGGTTGAGAGCTCTTTGCTTGCCTCTCGCTTGCCTCTCAAGCTCACCTTAGCCTCGTTGAACGTCACCCAGAACACAGAAAGCTGCCAGGCCCCCAGAGATAGATAGCGTAGTCGCGTCTTGAGTCGGCACGTTTTTTGCCCTGGCCCGCGGGACGCCATCAGGGGACCCAATGAGCCTGGCCGAACTGACCCGGTTTGCTTGATAGGGCCCGGCAGCCGTGGGGTAAGATGGTCTCATTGGCGTGGAGTGGAGCCCCCGGAGCCCGCCGATGTCCCTTGGGGGCAGCCCGCCGCACTCAGCCGCTTCAGTGGGAGCTTGACTACGGCTCTCTGCGCCAGGCGGGACGGCGGGGAACGCTGGGTAATTTGTCTACCTCTGAAATGAAAAAGCAAACGCCTTTCGGTCAATGATGGACTAGTGTAGGGTTTCTGCAGGGTCCGCATTGAGGATATTGACACGGGACTCGGGGTCTGTTGGTTCATCTTTCGTGTAATTGTTACTCCCACGCTGATGATCACTGGCTCAAGCACCACCTTACCACAGCATCATGGAGACATGTATCCGAGTCTGGCAAAGTTCACTTGGGTACTCCGTCCAATGGAAAGGCGCGCCCAACAGAGGAAGAGTTTGCGCCGTTGATCAGTCAGATTGACACTGAATGTTTGCATGTACCGTGTAGTGCAGCAACTCTCCTAGGGGCTCACTGAACCCCACATCGTCATGCAGGTCCTCCTCAGCAATCCCAAGGGCCCGGCCGACCATCTGCCGCCCCTCCCCGAGCCTGAGCTGAGAAGGAGGCCAAGTGAGGCGAGGTGACGACCGATAGGATCCGGGACCCCCGCTTCTTCGGTGGTGTGTGGGTAAGTATGAGGCCGAAGGGCCGAAGATCAAAAGCCGGTTCATGATCCTGACAGAAATAATTCTGTTCACGCTACTCACGCTAGTAGCACTCGATCGCTCGCGCTCAGCGGCGGGGAGCCTTATCGCATGCACAGATGGATGTCTCCGAGGGCATCGAACGACTTGTGGAAGGGAGCCGGCCGCGTTTCAGCATTGGCAGTGACAGTCTGCGCTGTGGCACGAGCAGCTTCAGACGGCAAGGGCTTTCCTCGGGAGGATAAAGTAGGATGGTCCATGGTTCGTGGTTCGTGGTCCGTGGTGCATGGTTGCGAGCATGATGAAGGTCTCTGGGAGCAGTTGGCAGTCCTGTGCCAAGATCTGTGTCTGGTCTTCCAGTGGCTTTATCCGGATCTCTGGCCGTGTGTTGCAATGCGCTTTATGCCAATGATACTACGTAACCGAAGGCGAACTGGTTGTCGTCTTTGGCTTTTCTTGCTGTTCGGATCAACGGCCGTTCTAGATTGCCGTTCCGATCCCATGTGCTGCTGGTGATGTGTTGCGATGGAAGAACGGTCGAATCGTGTGCTGCCATGTCGTTGACGGGACGGCAGACGTAGATGGTGGATGGGTCATCAGATCGCACAACAAGAGCACTCATGAGTGCGGACTTGAGGCTGAGGTATCTCGTCTTGCAAGGTGAGCGGTGTAGGTTGGCCTGCGCCTCGGTCAAATCCTTGATGTTCCAGGTAAAGAAAGGTACCTATCTTTCTAAGGCGTACCTTCGGTTTTGGTTGCCTGGCCTTAGGTAAGGCAGTGCAGCAGTTGAGCGCACCTCGGGCATGCACTGGACGCCCATCTCTCCACCACATTAGTGCTGCCGTAGCACTGACTGGACTGACAGACGCGCTGTGCTGCACCTCCCGTAGCTGGCCCGGGTCGAACTGGAACAGGCCTGACGTTGTGACACAGCACCATTTCGACAGCGGACCTCCCTCCCCCCTTGAACCAACAAAGCACCTCAGCGCAACGGCGGTTCCCCCCACTCCCAAAGTCGGCACCAGGCTGTGGATGACAGGCCGCACTGCACAGAGGTTGGAATGTCCGTGGCATAGGTGTGGCACAACGCAACGCAACGCCCCATTGAACACCACCACAACAACCACTTCCACCACGACCTCCTACCCAATCTCGACCTGAACTTGGAACTTGAACAGCTTACCGATCGAACGAGCTCCCGTCTCTTTCCGCGAGACGGTCCGACGTCGAGAACCCGCCCGGATACTGTCCGCCGACCGGCACTCCTTTGCGTATATCCCGTCCTCAGCTTTGAACTCCATCGCATCTCCACCAGCACCGCCAACCTGCCTTTGCATTGGCTTCTGCAAGCTGCCGACCGACATCACACGCCTTCCCAACGCATCGCGACCCGAATTACAACCTCCCAGAAACCCAGCCTGAGCCTTCTTCCATCAACTGCTTGTCCACGACCGGTCCAACTTCGCACCTGTCCGACCCACGATTGAAACTCCATCCTCCTATCGCGAAACCCACCCCGATCGGCGAAAGTCCCAATCCTGTCGCGCGAACCCAATCGATCAGTCGACCCCCAGTCTTGGACTTCTACAACTATCTCTTAGACTTTTCGCAATAACAGTTGCCCGAATGCAAGGACTTTGGGAGCGGCCCCGGAAAAAGGTGGTATCATAGAGAGGTATACCCGCCATGCTGGGCGCATCCGCAACCCAGTCCCAAAAGGCATTGTCGCCTCAGTCGTCCACTCCCAGCGTCAACACACTCAATCCCAGGCCCAGTTTCGAGCGCGAACCTAGCAGCAGTGGTCTACAGCCGCCTCTGAGCTCTACAAATGGCCCAAGAAGCCTGGGCGCCTCGGGCGTCAGCTTCGCCCCGCGAGGCTCTTCCCTCAACCCCTCCATCGCCCCGGGAAGCTTCAGCTCCGAGCTGCGCAGCCAGATGATGCCCTCGCGCTCCGGCTCTCGCGGCGACATCTACGCCATGGACAAGGTCGACGAGGTCGACGGCATCTCTGCTGCCGAACAGGCCCTCGCCAATCTGCGGGAACAGCTGAACCGCGAGATGAAGATCAAGGATGGTAGCGAGAACATGCTCGAGGCCCTGAACGCTAAGAAGGCCAAGCAGACGAAAGAGCAGAGAGCCAAGGTGGAGGCCGAGCTCAAGGCATCCAACTCGCGTATCCAGCTCTTACGACAGAAGATTGCCGACGCCCAGAGGTTGAAAACGACGCCCACTACGCCTACGAGGCAAAGAACAGACGGCTTCTTTCCGTCCAACAACGGCTTGCGATCGCCACCCAGTGCTTCCCGCAGCGGTGCAGGATCTGACGCCGAGGATGTAGCCGAGCAGTCGCCGACTTTCCTCTTGGCTGAGCTGCTTCAGGCGCTGGAGCAGGAGGGAATGCCTCCTGAATACTATGTCAGCCGCGGCAATAGCCTTGTAGATCTTTTCAGAAGGCATCCGACTCTGAAGTACGACCTAGTATGGTCTGTTTTTGGTCTACGAATGCAGGTCATGCTTCTCAGCGAGGCCAGGGAAGTGGTAGCAGCTGGTTACCGGATGATTCGATACGCCATCTCAGATGTGTCATCTCTGAGAAAGATTCGCAGCTTAAACACTGATATCATCGTCGTGACGTGAGTTATTCCATCTCCTCTCTTTGACAAGGACATGCAGCTAACTTTGGAAAGATCTTTGATCAAAGATCGAAAGGCTGATCTAGAACGCGAGCAAGCACTAAAGTTTGTCCGGGCCTTTTTGGATGTCAAGGACGGCGTCAAGGAGATTTCCAGGGCGGTCGTACGCACCGTTGCAGCCGTTGCAGAACAAGCTGAGGATCGCCTAAGGTCGATCTGCCTGGAAACCCTGGCCGAAATCATGCTCCGTGACCCCGCCTTGGCTGTGGCCTCTGGAGGGCTGTCGCCACTTTCAGAGGCGCTCATCGAGGGCACATACAAGTCACCAGAAACCCTCACTGCCTCTTACTTGCAGATTCTGGACAACCCACAGAAGAGGATTTACTTGCGCTCCGGCTATGATCTGGAGGTCCTCTTCACGGCGTTCACAGATATAATTCTCGCCAACGAGAGCCTGCTAAAACAAAACTCCAAGGCCATCACCAAAATCTTGAAGAGCTGGCCAGGTCTCATGATGCTGACCATGCATGACTCTCGAGCCATCAAATCGTTGCTCACCAGCATGGTGCTTCCCCAGGCAGCCATCCGAGAGACGGTCATTGACCTCATCTACCTGCTACTTCGGATCAAATCTCCCTCGTGGGCCTCCTCGTTCCTTGCCGGCCGTAGGTTGACGACATACGGACGAGTGGCGAGCCTCAAATCAATGCCTAATCAGCAAGCACCACTAGCCATCAGCATGCCTCATGAAGATGATGGCGGGGAGCAGAACTTCATGGATCATTATACAGCTCTGCTCCTGGCGACATTCGTTAAAGCTGGTTTATTGGAAAATCTGCTTCAAGTCGCGAGAACGAGCGAGCCGGCTTTGACGAGAAAAACCTGCCTTCTCATTGGTGAGGTACTCAAGTTATCCAGCAGACTGCTTCCCGCCTCTTGGAGCAATGACTTATCATTACTTCCCGACCTCTTTGCTGCCGCCACTCAATTCAAGGATGACAACAGATTCGTTGCGTCAGGTATAGTGTACCAGATAAGTTCTGTTAGCAAGACGTTGTACAGGAGTTCCTCGTCATCCGCCACCGCTGGCGCTCTACCCTCGAGTGACAGTATGGGAAACCTTGCAGACATGCACCGCAAAGGCAACGCAGGAGTTGTGGTTCAAGAGGGCGCAATCCGGCAGTTGTTAGTCGAGTCCAACGTTTTGAACAGCTCAAATTACATGAAGTGGAACTGGGATGTCATCTCCCGAATCATCGATGGGCCGCTTCAAGACGGCAAACGGCTGGATGAAGTCAATAGGGTTTCCAAGTTTATGAACAGGATCATGAGTTTCTACAGGCCGTTTAAGCACCGGTTCTCAGATCTATCGACCAACAAGAACACCCAAAAGTACGTCAGAGTTGGCTGTGCGTTGATGCACACCTTGCTGCAATCACCGGAAGGTGTCGATTACCTACAAGATCATAAGCTGCTGAGACAAATAGCGGAGTGCCTCGCTCAGTGTGATCCGGTAAGTTCTACAGCAATAGTGTCATCCACACAAAGACTAACACACAATACAGAGCAGTGGACTCACTTCTGCCGATCCAATGTTCTCGCCCGGTCGCCTGCAGAGCACTCTTTGTGCTGGCTACTTCCCTATGTTGGGGGTCCTTAGCGGCGATCCCAAAGGCTTAGAACTTCTTCAGCGATGGAGAATGTTCAACATGATGTATCACATCCTTGGACACAAGCAGCGTCCCGACCTGATCAAACTTCTCCTCGCCAACTTCGACTACAGCGTCCCAGGCCACCCTCGAGTGCTAATCGAACAGGCACTTACATCCGGGACAAGGGAGATTCGAATCATTGCTACAAACGTCCTGCGAAAATACGCCACTCGACCTTTTGATGCGTCGCAGCCTTCCCACGGCAAGGTGGATTGGAAGTGGGCGATAGAGAAATTGGTCGACCAGCTATATGACCCCGAGGTAGAAGTCTGTCGGACCGCGGTTAAGATCCTCGAGAAGGCGTGCAATAAGAAGGCATATTTGGAGTACGTCGTCCAATGTCGTCCAACGATGGACCATCTTGGAGAAATCGGCGCCCCTCTCCTCCTTCGGTTCTTGTCCTCTTCGATCGGCTACCACTACCTCGACGGTGTCGACTATATCAGCAACGAGATGGATGATTGGTTCCTCGGCCGGAACGACTCGTACGTTGGTGTTATTGAGACCAGTTTGGCGAAGGCGTTCCTCGAGAACCCGGAAGAACACCAAAACCGGATGAATATGGTGGACGAAGCTCAAGCAGAAGCCGAGCCAGAGAACCACATCCCCCCACACTTTTACCGCGAGCTCGCACGCACGCAAGAAGGCTGCAAACTCCTTAGTGACAAGGGGCATTTTGCAGAGTTCGCCAGCACTATCAAGGAATATGGGATGCAGTCGGAGGACCCTGAGCTCATGCTCAAAGTCAAAGCATCTATGTGGGCTGTTGGCAACGTAGGCTCAATGGAGCTAGGGGCTCCCTTCATTGAGTCTTGCGATGTCGTGGAAGACATTGTCAAGATCGCCGAAGAGCACGAGGTGATGAGCCTGCGAGGTACAGCCTTCTTCGTGCTGGGATTGATATCCAGATCGGCGCACGGTCTGGAGATTCTCTCGGAATGCGGATGGGACTCCAACTTGTCACCTAGGGGGGAATCGTTGGGTTTCTGCATCCCGAACGACCTGACTAAGTTCTTCTCTTTCAAGCCTTGGAAACATGCCATTGCGTCCAAGATCGCGCTGCCCACCACGCAGAAGACTTACTTGATCCCTCCGCCTCCCACCGAAGCTCGTCCACCCCTGGAGAAGGAGGAATTACCAGCCTTTACAGACGAAGTCGCCACAAACCAGCGAATCCTCGACTTAGTTGTTGACCTCGGCAACATGGTTCTCTACAAGCGCGCTATGGGCGAGCTGATGCAAATCCGGCAGCACAAGGTAGCGGGCTTTAGGTCACCAAAGATGTTCAAGCGGATCATGACGATGCTTGAGTACAATCACTATCGCCTTCCGATTAGGCGGATGGTGATAGAAATGTTCGACAAGAACGTTCTTCGAAGAATCGTGTTCGACGAGGACAGCGACAGCGACGATGATGACGAAGATGAGGAAGCAGAAGAAGAAGAAAATGGGTCTTCTTCTGGGGACGAGAACCGCACTGAGAGGCAGAGGAGCATTTCAGACCCGTCTGAGTTGGAAAAGGACAACCCACAGCCGCGGGCAGAGCGATCGGACAGTCTGAGTTCAGATCAGACGGATGAGTTTGCGGAGACGGCGTGAAGCCACGTCGTTGTACTATAGAGCCGCACATTTTGACGGGTTACTTCGCATAAGGAGGGAAATGAGGTGGATTTCAAGATGCGTTGGTGGCACCCATGACGAGGCGTTTTGTTACTATTGGTCTTTTTTTGTACTATATCTCGGGATCTTGGGGGATGGATACGTCGATCAATTTGGTCGTGATTCAGACCAGGCACAGAGAAGCTCTCAGAGAAATCACGAAATGTCCATTTGGGAGCGAGCAATGGATAGGGTGGAGTCGGGCGGCCATCTGCGTATCGATTCCCGTGGAGTAGGGTGTCGGCAGGAAGGCAATTCAAAAGTCACTGGTTCACTCATCTCGTCATTTTGTGCAAGTTACCTCCAGGATTTGATGAATATTCAGACTGTCGTGGGGATGCGTGATTGATAGATAGGGGGGCCGGGAGGGAACGCGTGTCTGGAGTACCTTACCTCTTGAAAACTTGGTGACTGCCCCGCCCCCACCTTGAGTGACATCTACGAACCACCGCGGCCTCCGACGCCAACCGACCCGGGCGGGTGCCTGCTTCGGAGCTTCAATTAACATCGTCTGCCGTTGCGGTCCTCAACCACAACCTCAAATTTCCCCAGAATTTTTGTGGTAGATTTCCGCGAAGCAAGCATGGTTTCTGGGCGAGTACTGATCATTGCCGGCTCGGATAGCTCCGGTGGAGCGTGAGCAATCACCCAACATTTTCCCCGTCCTTGGAGCAAAGTTCACTGACGTGATGCCTCTTGGTTCGCAGCGGGCTAGAGGCAGACCAGAAGGTCATCGCGGCTCATGGGTGCTATGCCATGACAGCCACAACAGCTCTCACTGCGCAGGACACTACGGGAGTGCACGACATCCATCATGTGCCGCAGGAGTTCTTGGTCAAGCAGATTGATGCCTGCGTGAACGATATCGGTGTCGATGTCGTCAAGACTGGCAAGTTGCGCCTTTCCACCCTTCAATGATCGATGTCTGAGGCACCTTTCTCGCGGAGCTGCATCGGCTGACGAAGACGGACTTGTAGGTATGCTAGCTTCGCCAGCTACGATTGGGACCGTCGTCGAGGCTCTGAAAAGGCATCGCGTGCCGAAGATTGTAGTTGACCCCGTCATGATTGCGACCAGCGGCGCGGAGCTTCTCCCGAGAGATGCGGTTGCCGAGCTTCTTGAGGGTTTGTTAAAGATCACGACGGTTCTTACGCCGAACATCCCCGAGGCCAAGTTGCTTCTGCAGGATGCTGGGTACGAGGGCGTCGAGGTTGCTTCCGTGGCGGATCTGGAGGAGATGGCGAGAAAGGTGAAGGGTCTTGGACCCGAGTGGGTGCTTGTCAAGGGCGGGCATGCGCCGTTCAAGGCGGACTTCACCGTTGCGAGGACGGAAGAAGAGAAGGAGGTTGTTGTGGATGTGCTGTATGGCGAGGAAGGCTTGGTGAGGATCGAGAGCCCGTATCAGGCGTCGAAAGACACGCATGGGACTGGCTGCTCGCTTGCATGTGAGTTTTTTTCTTGAATTGTTGTCTGAGGAGTGTGACTGATAGTTTGCAGCCGCTATAGCGTCGGGTCTTGCGAAGGGGCTGAGTGTACCCGAAGCTGCGAGGGCTGGGGTGAGGTATATCGAGGCTGCGATCCGGACGGCGCCTGGTTTCGGAAAGGGGCATGGGCCTTTGAATCACTTTCACTCCATTCAGACTCTGCCTTTTGCGCCGTGGGTTGCCTCTTTCGTCTCGGTGGTGATATCAGCTGACAATATCTAGGGGCCGGTTCATCGAGTATATGTTGGCGAGGCCTGATGTGAAGGATGTATGGGCAGAGTTTGTGTACCATCCCTTCGTCATGGCTATGGGTGATGGTACGCTTCCTTTGGAGTCGTTCAAGAAATATCTTGTCCAGGATTACCTCTATCTGGTTTGTGTTGTTTTCCCTCCTCTTTGGGTCCTTGCTGACTTGATGGTAGGTCCATTTCGCTAGAGCCAACTCCTTGGGATCTTACAAAGCAAAGAACATCGCGGACATCTCAGCAGGTGCCACCATTGTCAGCCATATCGCCCGCGAGATGTCTCTACACATCGATTACTGCAAGGGCTTCGGAATCACGGTGCCTGAAATTGAGGCCACCGAAGAGCACCAAGCATGCACAGCATATACCCGCTACGTCCTCGATGTCGGACAAAGCGAGGACTGGATCGCCCTACAGATGGCTTTGGCTCCTTGTTTGTTGGGCTACGGTGCCGTGGCTAAACAGCTACACGGCGATGTCAAGACGAAACGGGACGACAACACGTACTGGAAGTGGATCGAGAACTATGTAGCCGACGACTACGTCCAGGCCGTGAAGACAGGCTCTGAGTTGATTGAGAGACATGCCGTTTTGCAAAGTCCTTCCAGCATAGAACGTCTGATCAAGATATTTATTCATGGAACCAAGGTAAGCCCTGCAGAAGATGAGGTTTCCGGGCCGTAGCTGACCCACGAACAGATGGAAATCGGCTTCTGGGAAATGTTCCCTTACCGATGATAAGCTAGACAATCCGGAAGGGTTGGTCCACGAATTCCATAGAGTACACAGGAAGAGGGGCCGTTCAGTAAAGACTAGACTAGACTTCTAAACGTCGGCAGGAATTTCTCCGACGGCATTGTTCAAACATTGATGTGGAGGACATTGAGGTCCGGCTGCTGGCGTCATTCGCAGCCTCAAACGATCTCATACACTGCGCCCTGCTCTAAAGAAGGCAAACCAGGCGGGTCAGCTGGAACTCGGGCCAGAGAGCCAAGCATCGTTGTGCTCTTCAGCTTCAGTGTCTGTCGTCCGATGGAATACCGCATACTCTCCTTCCTTGACAGCCCAGCTCGGGTGTGCATGCCGCAGCATTACGGACGCCAAACACTGAGAGAAGAAAGAGCTTCCCTGCTTGGCATATGTAACTCGAAATGAGGCCAGATGGTTTCCAATCACTCGCAGACGTACCCGCAGACAGCGCGTAAATTCTGAGGGAATGGATACGTCGTCCAAACCTCCCAGGTGAGAGAGAGTCATGCGTCATGTTGCAAAGCACAAAGGTGCCTTATCGCGAGTCAGACCCACCATTACCTAATCATACCGATAAGAAGGAAGCGGGTCCCACGTGCAGCAGTTCTGCAGGTTGCATCCACCCCGACAGGCAGTCTCAGTCCAGCGGTAGGAGATACGTACCCTTTTGCCTTACCTTAGCAAGCAAAATTGCAAGGTCCCTACTGGCAGCGCCTGCCTGTCGCCGCTGAAAAGTTTTGGCAGCGAGGAAAAAAATTCCTACCCCAGCAAAACGCCTTGCGCGCCCAAAACCTTCCATCCATCCATCCTGCTCTTTTTTTTCTTCCTTCCCTTCTGCATCCCTCTCCCTCTCCCAGCACAAACTCCCATCTTACGCAACCAACTCTCTTTTCGGTTCGGTCCAGAAAAGAGCTCTACTTGCGTGCTCTCCCTATCCACGGTCTTTCTTTCTGCCATTTGACATCGCTTCATACGCGAATCCATCGACAAACAACCTTCTTGCGCGTTCACTGCCTCTTTAGCACAAACATGTCCTACGGCGGCGGATACGGTGGTGGTGGCCAGGGCGGCTACGGAGGAGGTCGTGGAGGCGGTTACGGCGGTGGTCGTGATCGCGGCGACAGAGGTGATCGCGGTGGTTACGGCGGCGGTGGCTACTCCAACGGGTAAGTTTTGATTGATTTCTCTCCTCCCCTTTTGTTCCGACAAAGTCGTTTCGCGAGGCTAGGCTACTGGGGCCTTGGCGCAACACAACACGATGTGACGACCGCCTGTAACCAACCTGAAGCAACCTCAATACTACAGCACGCGGACGTCGGCATTTCGCGTCGTCTCAAGTACATGATCAGAACCATTTCGCTGACCTTCTTTTCCCATCAGAAACGGCTACGGCGGCGGCGGTGGTGGTTACGGCGGCGGCGGCGGCGGTGACCGCATGAACAACCTTGGCGCCGGTCTTCGCCAGCAAGAATGGGGTGAGTGTTCATCACATTATGCCACAGACCGATTTGCTAACGATTGTCGAACAGATCTTAACTCTATGCCCAAGTTCGAGAAGTCCTTCTACAAGGAGCACGAAGAGGTTGCCACCCGCAGCCCGGCTGAGGTCGAGTCTTTCCGCCGCAAGCACCAGATGACCATTGCTGGCAACGATGTTCCCAAGCCCGTCGAGACCTTCGACGAGGCTGGTTTCCCCAGATACGTGATGGACGAGGTCAAGGCTCAGGGCTTCCCCGCGCCTACCGCCATTCAGTCTCAGGGTTGGCCCATGGCTCTGTCCGGTCGCGACGTTGTCGGTATTGCCGAGACGGGTTCCGGAAAGACCCTCACCTACTGCTTGCCCGCTATCGTCCACATCAACGCCCAGCCCCTGCTGGCTCCCGGCGATGGTCCCATCGTTCTCATTCTTGCTCCTACTCGTGAGCTTGCTGTTCAGATTCAGCAGGAGATCTCCAAGTTCGGAAAGTCTTCTCGCATTCGCAACACCTGCGTCTACGGTGGTGTTCCCAAGGGACCTCAGATCCGCGATCTCTCCAGAGGTGTTGAGGTCTGCATTGCCACTCCCGGTCGTCTGATTGACATGCTTGAGGCGGGCAAGACCAACCTCCGTCGCGTTACTTACTTGGTTCTTGACGAGGCTGATCGCATGCTGGACATGGGTTTCGAGCCCCAGATTCGCAAGATCATCGGCCAGATCCGCCCTGATCGTCAGACCCTCATGTGGTCCGCTACTTGGCCTAAGGAGGTCCGCGCCCTTGCCTCCGACTTCCTTACCGACTTCATCCAGGTCAACATTGGTTCCATGGAGCTCGCGGCCAACCACCGCATTACCCAGATCGTCGAGGTCGTTTCCGAGAGCGAGAAGCGCGACCGCATGATCAAGCATCTGGAGAAGGTCATGGACAACAAGGAGAACAAGATCCTCATTTTCGTCGGCACCAAGCGTGTCGCTGACGACATCACCCGCTTCCTTCGTCAGGATGGATGGCCTGCTTTGTGTACGTCTTACCTTTTGCCTCCGCCTGATCAACAGCTAACAACTTGGCAGCTATCCACGGTGACAAGCAGCAGAACGAGCGTGACTGGGTCCTTGACCAGTTCAAGACGGGCAAGAGCCCTATCATGGTGGCTACCGACGTCGCGTCGCGTGGTATTGGTGAGTATCAGAATCCCCCAGCCCTCATGGCAACTTCCAGCAGCCTTGCGCTGTACTTTACTCTTATGTCTAGGGGCTCTCTTGATTGCGCAATTTTGCCTGATGCATTCGTGTCTCCATGGTTCTCTCTGCCTCTGAGCGGAGTCTTGGTCTGGTGTGTAGCCTTTGGCTTGCTATACTCGCTTTCCCACTCTTGTGCCTGCCTTTTGCCAATGGTACAAGCGTGGATACGGCATATCTTGATTCCATCAAGCTGTCCCCAAGATTCCCCAAGCCCGAGGACCCGGTACACTGAACTTTCCAGGATGGCATTTGACGCATACAGACTGCCCCGTCTCCGACGGAGTGAAAGACAGCCTGATATAATTATCAAACATGTCTGGTTCCATGCTGGAACGTTGCTATACCCACCGTGAGGCGTCTGCTAACCCTTCTAATAAGATGTTCGTAACATTACTCACGTGCTGAACTACGACTACCCCAACAACTCGGAGGACTACATCCACCGTATCGGTCGTACGGGTCGTGCCGGTGCCAAGGGTACCGCCATTACCCTCTTCACCACTGATAGTCAGTACCTTCCTTGTCCGGGACCCTGGTCCGATCATGCTAACAATTCCGCAGACTCCAAGCAGGCTCGTGACCTTGTCAACGTGCTGAGAGAAGCGCGCCAAGAGATCGACCCTCGTCTCGCAGAGATGACCCGCTTCGGAGGTGGTGGTGGCGGTCGCTACGGCGGCTGGGGACGTGGACGTGGTGGTGGCGGCGGTGGTAGAAGTATGTTTAACCTCCTTTGCTTTTGACAGCTATGCTAACAGCATGTTCAGACAACAATGCCAACAACGCTCCCCTTGGTGGCGCCCGACGCTGGTAAGGACTTCGCCCGAGGGCGAGGTGATTGATCATCCATGCGGCGGCATCTTGCGCTTTCCAATGCAAAATCGGCGTTCACGTAGACGGGGATTTTAGACTCGAGGTACCCCGGACACGCCCATGTGTCCACGCAGTCGGTATCTTTTTCAAGGCTTTTCATTTCCTTAGTGTTTCTTTATTTGGGCCCATATCGGCTTTGGGTTTGTTTGCGATTATTTCTTCAGGCATGGCCAAAACGTGGATCAGGTTGAACAAAATTAGAGAGGGAACGAGGACGACCACAACGAAGAATGCCGAGAGAGGAATAGCATTAGAGACCCCCTCCGTTGGGTCCAGTGACTTTTGACGCTCTTTCCACGAGCAAAAGATTGGGTTGGCTCTGAAGTCGAGCAGTATTGATAGATGACTGTATGCCAGGCAAAGCTCGCCATGAGGCCGGTATGCTGCTAGGCAGTAATAGGACAATCATCCAACGATGTGTACTTGACAATTGTGTGATGCTGGCTGGCGTCTCCCTCCTGTGAAGATGTTTGCGCGATCCGTGAGGCCACCGAAGCTCCGGTTAGTTTGGTGCTGTCTGTCTTTGTTTCCGGTGATGTCTCGGGAAATGATGTCGACGGAAATGAGATAAAATAAGTTCCCCCGGGTCAACGCTAGAACCTTTCCTTCCTGTCGCTTTAGAGCTTCTACTCCTTTTGGCTTTTTCTCTTCTTGTTTTCTCCTCGAACTGTGTGTTGTCACGTCCTGACCTCTGAATCTGCGCCATCCAACAGGTTCCCCAGACTTTCGACCGTCCGCGAACGAAGAGAAGGTTAATTCCAAGGCCGACCTGTTACCGTCATGCCTAATGTTGTTCTCTTACAGCGGAAAAGTCTTGATTTGGGCCCTGTCAGGGGTGCCTCCATCAGCCCTGGTCGTCGAGACGTTCACGGCATAAATCTTTCTCGGCTGTCTGCGCAGATCCGCCTTGATATCCACCAGCACGACCGAAGTCTGGTGACTACTGCCTTATTCAAACAAGTTTGGGGTACTTGTTTTGCGGATTATTCGCGAAGTCGGGGCTCCATTGAAGCAGAGCATCAACGTGCGTAGCACTCTTTTCCTGGGGGATCATTTCCTCTCCACCGCGGGATATAATTCACGCTCAGATACACACTATATAGGAGATATCTTGCAGATTGCAACCATTAGCAGAACGCCGGGGAATGGAGGTGTTTGGAAGGATTCTGCCTGGTGGTGAGATTTGCTAACGTGACATGGCGCAAGCCAAGATTGTTGTTGTACGATGCCACGTAAAACCTCAGCGATCCTTCATCAAGTGAAACTGTCCTGACAGTTTCTCATGTGTATCCCCAGTGTATAATCTCGCAATAAAAAGGCCCTCGGATGAAAACTTATCCAAGCCGCCATTGATTAGCACTTGAGGAACAACACAGGCATGACGAGGAGGGCCAAGTAACCTCGATCATGATTGATATGACGCCATCGCGTCATTCTCTGGTATGATTTTTGGCGGTTTCTTCAGTGCAGGGCATCGAGGTGAATATTCAAAGCTGTGCTGTACCAAAGGCTAGCAACCCTAGGCCACTGACCTCTCCCAGGTGAGTTTATATTGTGAAGGACTGGCGTTGGTTTTCAAGCGTTTCATCAGCCAAATGAAAATAAAAAAAGACAAAGAAACCAGACAAGACGGAATACAAAACACTGGCATGAATACCAAGTCATTGTGATGGTAGGAAACTCCGCTCTCTTAGTTGCTCCATCGCAGAGATCACCACCGCCCCCGCCCCCTTCCCTTGTTGTTGTCGAGGCAAATACTCAATCGATGAGAGAAACGACAGAAAACAGTTGAGGCGTCTCCGACTTGGTCATTATGGTATTGAGAGTGTAATACTGTGGATCTGGGCACCAAGCTGCCGCCGTATCTAACTCCAACGTTCACGACATGCAAAACCTTCAATCTCGGCTTGTTCTTCCCATGGAGACTGCAGCCTCACGCATTTATACTCCGAAGTGGAAATTCCTCCAGCCAGCTTCGAGTCCCAAGCTAAACCCCCTCCAAGACGTAAAGAAGGTTGGAGGTCAGCACCACGTCAGGTCAGAAGTGACCCAGCGGCGCCGACAAGGAACAGGACGCACATGGCAACACTTTCGGTGATGACTTAAATACTCCATTTTTATATTGAATAGTATCAGCACACAATTTTATGTCGTTCCAGATGTTTGGGTACTGTCACTGTTGATATGAACGTCACATTGATAGTGGCAGAACGGGTATCCCATGACTAGTGCGGTTGGGGCAGCAGAAGAGCGAGAGGAACAGGCGCTGCTTTCCATCGTCTCTGGCGTACTTCCCTACCAAGCTCCAATAATACGTGAGATCCGTGGTGTGTAGCGAGCAATGGCAAGAGGTAAAAATCTCTTGGATGCAATCTCATGATTGTTAGCTGACAGAGGAGGTTGGATCAAAGCTATACAAATCAATTGGTCGCCGTTCAAGACATTACCGACAGCTTCTTACTACGATTAATATACAGCCGGTTAGATTCCGAGACCACCATAACCGGTATTGGTGTCACAAGCAGTTGTCTGATCAACATTGACCGCTGAGACAAGAACTTGATCTCGTGCGTCTTTCTGCGCCCACCTTGCAACGTACGATCGATTCTCGAGTCCTCAACCTTGCCGCTGCTCCTATATAAAACGTCGACAGCTCCCTCATTCGTAGGAAATTGGACCATAGGCTGGTCATCAGAAAGCTTCTACCTCTACGATGTACAATGTCCAAGGACCTCCCCCGGTTATAGAACCATGACACCACAAACAGGACAATCTCAGACCTCTAGACCCCTGGACTCGAATCTTCCGCCGTCGTCTTCGTCCTCATCATATCCGTGCAGAATACCTCATCTCCAGGCCCCAAAGCATGAGCTGAACAGCCTGCAAGCTGCCAGTACTCAGTCTATGGACTTGGTCCAGGAAGATTTGTCTAACACGATTGTTGTCTCCCACGTCATGACTTCCACGTCATTGCCTGGTGTGTCACAACCTCAGGTCAGCGTTCACACTTTATAGAGAAGTGATTTAGTCCTCTTACGCGAGGTCAAGGGTACCCAGACATTACCGCTCACTCCTACATCAAGACCGAGAGCTTTTTGTGCAAAGGTATGCTTATTATCAAAGACACAGGGACACCATCCTCCCGTCATTACAAAGAGCCACGCGCGCCCTCACGAATTCCTCCCTGCCAACAAAGCAACGGCCAAGACGACTCCCATGCTGAAATTCCAAATGCCAAAAAAATCCCTAATCCAACAAGACTCCGTGCCTGCCCAAACTCCACTTTCCATGCATGGTGGGCGTGTGTGAACTCAAATCCATTCTCCTGCCCCGTCACTCCAACTTCAAAACTCAACATGCAACACAGCAGAGTTCCTCGATGACCGAGGCCGCAGTGTATCAATGATTGACGTTCTCCGAGATGAGAACCGACGCTGCCTTGCTTCAACAGGCAGCACTGGCTCAGCATCCGCCAGCATCTTGGCTGTCTGCTGGGCCTGGGACTTGCGACGACGTCTCTCCTTTGCTTCCAACAAGCGCCTCCTGACCCCGGAGCTCTAATCCCACGAGACAAGATCCTTCTGCTTTCCGCTTTCGTCCAGCTCAACCATCTCGGGCGCAAACTCGCCCCGCTCGTCCTCCGCCTCGAGGTCGTCCAGCTCCACCTCAACCTCCTCGCCGTCCTCGAGCCTCATCTTGCCCTTGCGGAGGTAGTCGCTCCGGATGTCCCAGCCGAACTTCCAGACCCAAGCTTCGAGGTCTGAGAATGCTTGGCCGACGAGGGCCTGCTCTGGCGTGGCGAGCGAGTTGAGCGCTAGAAGCAATTCGTTGAGCCGGCGCTTGTAGACGATCAAAGCCATCCTCAGATCCCGAGCGTAGGATGGGCCGTAGTCGAGGACGGAGCCGTCGAGATAACGCTCGTTGTACACGAGCTGGGCAGTAATAGTCTGTAAGAGGGACCGAGCGAGCTCAGGGCGCTTGAGGGGTAACGTATAGGCCTTGAGGACGAGAGACACCAGCATGTGCCACCACTGCTGGATGCAAGCTTCGTTGCCCAGGTGCATGCCGACGAGGAAGGCGAACTGCAACTCGCCTACAATGTCGTCGTCGCTGATGCCTGCCGTGAGGAGGTGTGCAGTCGCATCAACTGCCTGCTCCGTCCGCACCGAGCCGATACTTTCCACGTCGTACGTTTTCGCGGCCTGGCTGAAGGTAAAGTTGAGCTCGGTGCTCGCCACGACGTTGGGGATTCTCTTCTCGAGCTCAACTTCGGCGGGCAGCATCAGTGCGCCCTTCACGCGGTCGGAGGTGTGCACCGCCCAGTCGCCGGCCTGGCGCGCCGTGATTCTGCTGAGCAGACTCGGGGAGATGGCATTAGTGAGCTGCTGCCAGATGTTGGTGCTCCTTGCGAACTCGGGGTCTGGGCTCTGTGACTGCGGCTGCGAGGTGGATGCGGCTGGCTTGACGTTGGCGTTGAGGGCGCGGAACTGGTAGGGCGCTAGTTTGGGATAGACGTCGCGGATGTTATCCTTTTGGAAGCGGGCCTCGACCTGGCTGGCGGGCTCGCCGACGACCTCGTTGAACTTGTCCCACTGCATGACGTGAATCTTCTCCGTGGCTGAGCTTACGATCCAGAAGCCGCAACGGGTGGTGCTGGCTTCGGTCTCTGAGACCCAGAAGAAGTGCGGGCCGGGCGGGATGTCTCTGACGCCGAAAAACTCGCGGGCAGTGAAGGAGACTGAGTCGTAACCGATGGTGAAGGAGGCGGGCAGGTCCATGATGAGGACGATGTCGCCGCCTCCAAGTGCATGCTCATGCTGCAGATGGTCCTGTGGGACCAGGTCCATGGTGTCCTCATGTTCAATGTCGGCCAGAGGGGGCGGCTCATCGTCGTCGGGTGTGATGTTGGGGTTCATGGCGGCGACTTCTTGAGACAGCGGAGATTCGAGAGGTTGATGGACGTGAAGGCTGCCAAGCGGATGAGCGCCGGTGACGCGGATGGATCTGCAGGATGGTGCGGTGGTGGAGACGGAGGAGTCGGACTTGTGCAGGCCCGAAGGTCTGAACAGAGCGGGCCGAACATTGGAGTCGATTGAGGCGGCGGCGGTCATTTTGGAGGCGTTGGGTCCGGTCCCACCACCGTCCAATGATGACACAAGAAGAGGCGCGAAGGGGGACGCGAGAAACTGCTGAATGGCTGCCGATTAAGCTTGCTGGATATCGATCGTGTCGTAGCTAATATGTAACAGAGTGATGCGTAATTGGACCCGAGGTAGAAATTAGGATGGATCCGTTGGAGGCGGTAATGAAGCTGTGATTGTGTTGTAGAGGTAAGGTCTGCGCAAAGGAAACGAGGGTGGAAACGGGCGATGGAAATCAGGTTCGGTTGTGCTTGCGACCTTCTAAACAGCGCAGGATTGGGCGGCGAAGTGTTTTCTTTTTTTTTTGCCTCGCGCGAGGTGGAAGGCGAGAAGAAAATGACAGCCAGCAAGGGAGGAGATGCTGTCGAGGCGGGTACAAGGCAGTCAGCCGTAAACAGTCGGAAACCGCAAGAGCGGCAGAGCTGCGAACGACAGGCGTTGTCGAGCGAAGGTGCCGAACAATAGAAACGAGAGTTGCACGGGGAAATTTCGACGGGTGGAGGGAAGGAGCGAGAAAGAAGATCGTGGAATGTGACGCTGCAGAGGAGGCAACCAAGATTTATTCCAGTCTGGCACGGCACGGCACTCACTCCCACTCGCCGCCATCAGCGTCGCTTCCTGCAGTCATGCGGTGGTTTGGCGGCGGACAGTCTGCTCCCTCTCCCACCTCACCTCCTGGATTTGCATGCAAGACAAATCTGACCGCAGGCAAATTTCAATTTCCCCAGAGGACCAGCGCCTTCCTTCGTTCCAGACCCCCCTTTTCGTTTCTGTTTAAGACAGCAGCACGGCACGGCAAACTGGCACAGCAGCGCAGAGGAACTCGGGCGCCGTTGCCGTTGGGCGTGGCCCTCCTGTTCCAGGTTTGACGTCGCTGGACTGCACCCTACGTCATCGGTAGCACACACTAGATGCACTGCTGAGATTGCGGGTGCTCACCTCACTCTCTGGCAAGGCCTGCACTGCAACAACATTGAAGCACTAACGTCGCTCGCTGGAGGGGTAGGTTAGGCAGGTTGATTTGCAGCTTCGCGACGATAGCCACAGCGATAAGCGAGCCTCGGCATCGCCACACAATGGACCCTTCCAGACGTCTCGCAACTTGACAACCGACCATGCGAGGCGTTTCCACATGGTGATTGAATGAAACACTTTTCAATTGAAAACAACACGCCACGAATTGCAGGGGGAAAAAGATGACTTATCTTAGACTGAGAAACAACAGTTGATTGTCACAACTACGCAGTACATTACGTTATGCTGTCAGCTTACCAAGTTGAAGAGTCCCAAAATGCAACCAGCAACTCTGACAACCAACTATTGAACCGTTACGCTCGACGCCAAAACTGACATGGAAAAATGGGAACCCACAACACCGTCTCCCAAACGGCAACCTCGCAGGAAAACCAAAAAAAAACGCCCGCCACAATCCGAAGCGTAGGTTGCCTTGGGGGCCAAAAATCCAAAAAGGAACCCACGCCCAAAAAACAAACCACACAGGGCCACCACCCCCTTCTTCAGATCGCCATGTACAGTACATTGGCGCCCGGCGGTTCGTCAAGGTACGTGAGTAAGTCATTACCACGCAACATCCCGAACAACCTAATAAAGTCGACGCTAAAGAGGCAAAGACCCTCGCAACTCGCATGGGAATATATTCTTAAAAGAAGCCAACCCACGAGGACTACCTGAACCGAGCAACGTGCTAAACAGGCGCGGCACCGCCCGTCAAAATCTGGGGTTTCCCACGAACCGACAAAAAAGGTTTACCCACCGCAACCCACGACGCTTAACTTACCGCTTGCCGCTGCCGCTAGCTACCGCGCGCGCGCAAAGACGCTTCGAGGAACAAGGCACACGACACTCGTTGCATCCAACTCCACCGCGATCTGTGTTTGTCACCCCTTCCTCTTCGTTTCTTCTTCCTCTCAGTTGCGGCCCCCAATACTACGGCGCCGCTGCAGCCAGCACGCACCAGGCAAACAAACATCTTTTTCTCCGATCGCGATCGCTCGTCTTTTACCTTTTTCCACCCCATGCGCCCAGAATTCCGATGATGTGGTTGCACTAAGGTAGGAAATCCCTGAGCGGCATGCACAAACGCCCAACTACTTTGACAACCCAACGCACACGAAGGGTACATAGTTGTGGCGACACAGGAAAACGTAACACAATAGTCCCCTCCAAAAAAAATAAGAACAAGAATAGAAAAATAGAATAAGCGGCAGAACGTAACCTCACACAAAAAGACAAAAATTGCAAGGCTCCCAAATGGAACCAACGCACCGGTGTCACGGCAACTCGGGTACACCGACCGCCGCACCGCGGAGCGGAGCGAAACGTCAGCTCAACTCAACTTAAACCTCGACCTCACCCGTCACCCGCACACAAAACAAGCCTTTTTGTTCCCAGCGGCCTGGCTGGCCTTTCCTCATGTCGACCCCTCATTGAGAGAACAGGAAATCGTAGAAAAAAACTCAATCCTCGATATGCACACTCAAAATCCTTCGGTCCTCTCCCATCCATCCCCTCGTCAATCTATACACACCCTCTCGCCACTCCAAGAACCAATGCAAAAAGACAATTCGGAAGGGAAGGGAAGAAAGCATATTCATATTCCCCCCTCTAAACCATCACATATATCCCACACCCTTCCATCTTTAACCTTCCTGCCCCCTTCATGCAATGCAGCCGCCACAGAACAATGAAAAATTCCAAAAAAAAAAATGATGTCTCGTTGAAAATAAATACCACGCTACCCATCTGCACCTACCCGCGCGTACAACGCAAACAAGGCCCCGGGAGAAGTAGAAGACGGCAGCACTAACGTAACCCACAAACCAACCCTTGCCCGCATCCCACTCCCGTAGCGCCAGTTACACAAGATCTTTTCTTTCCGAACCAACGAAAAAACCAAGTCCCATTCCCATCCAACACTAGCCCAAGGCTCTCTCGGGTTTAGAGACAACACAAGAAAAAAAAGAAAAAAAAAAAAAAAAGGAGGACTCGGCAAAGCAGTGAACCCTGTCTCTGTTCTCCAGGTTATGCACGTAAGAAAAGACTACCAAGACGCAGAACCTAAACTCGCAACGGAATGGTGTCACCACCACCAACAACAAACACACCACCACCATCATCCATATCCATGCCTCTGAGCCCGCCCGTCTGCGTCATCCAACACCCCAGAACCAACAGACAGCATCGAGCACCCCTGGTCCCGCCAAAAAAGTTCTTCAGCGGCTTCAGCCTCAGCCTCACTATCCCACCGCCCACCCTGCCTCCCACACGGTGTTCGTCCTAAACTCGTCTACGCGGAAAGACAGCTTAGGGCCGGCGGGATGCATGGAGGGATCTTCTTTACCAACCACTCTCATGGGTCGCAGAGTTTTTTTGCATCTTGCTCTATGCAGCACACTGTCCTGTCGCCTTGATCACCGAGTGAATTCACCATCAAGTTGTAAACCTTAGTGAACCGGGTATGTCTTTTGTTGCCAAAAAAAAAGAAGTCTTATACATTTCCCTTTTTTCCGCAACTACCAAAAAATCAATCTCGACTCCCTCGCGCGCCCTTGACCCGTTCGTGTACTGGTATCTCGCCACTCCAAAGGCCCGTCCTTGCCAACCCCGTGCTTTCGCCATCTCCCGAGAGAAAGGGACCCTTTGCGGAAAATCCTGATCGCCGTTCTCGAAGAGCAGGACCGCCTCAAGGGACCAAAGTCCAAAAAGGAAAGGAAAACGCGTACTCGAAAGATAGAGAAGCTATCAGAAAGTTGCGTTCTGGGCCCTCATCGATTCGCTGTTCCCCATCAGGCGCCCGTCTGGTGAAGCTGTGCCGCAAAAGACGTAGTCGTGACGCTGAGGAGAAACTTCGATATCGCAAAAGCCCCTCCAGAATGCGCAGAGTGAGCCTACACCTGGTTCGTGAAATCATCACCCTCAAAACCCTCGTAAATGCAGAAACCAGGTCCAAAGAAAAGCCATTTCCCAATGCATCATGTTATGTGAAGAAGAAAAAATTGAAAAGAAACACGCAATCCGTCGGGTGATGATGCGCTTGTAGAAGCGACTCAGGTGAGTGGGGTATGTATACCCGAGTCGGTGAGAATTGGTGACGCGTCGACACCATGCTGTGCGTTTACTCCGTCAAATGTGAAAGTCCCAAGCCCAAGACGGATAGGATATCGCTTCGTGAACCAGAATTTTGCCGCGCGTCTAAAAACCGAACGAGAGGAAAGTCGTATGGACAGATGCCGTTGAGCTGCAGTCGTCGCGCGAAAGGAAACCCGTTAATGTACAAGCTCTCTCCCCCCTCTATCATTATATTGGGTCATTTCCGATGGCGTCCCCAAGCAAGTCAACGCGCCTCAGTGGCTCGTGGTCTGACCGCCGTTATCTTGCTGTGCAGTTAGCCTCCTGTGCTCGGTGAACGCAGGGGGTCTGAACTAACGTGAGCTGTACATGCTCTGGTTCGGCTGGCCGTAAGGTGACTGAGGCTGGTAGTTGGCCGAGTACATGTGGGACCCGTTGTACTCGGGGAGAGGTTGCTGAGCCACGGCTCCTGCGGAAGGGGGTGCCGGGTACTGCGAGGGCTGGTAGCCGATGGGCGGAAGCTGAACCTGACGGCTGGTGCCGTATGCGGATGCCGACGATGCTCCATCAGCGCCGGATTGGGGGTCTGCGGAACCATTCTGAGCGGCTGCTGCGGCAGCAGCGGCAGCTTGACGTTGACGCTCCTCCTCGGCCTTTCGCTGAGCCTCCTCCTCCTTCTTGCGCTGTTTCCATTCCTTGCGAATCTCCTTGAATTCTATAAAGCATCGTCAGCATCATATCAATTGGGTGGTAGTAGTCAACTCTTGTCGAAGTCGGCCTGTAGCAACAAACTAGCTCATGGCCACTAGCGCGCCAGGCGACGCGCTCCCATATCCTCGTGCGATGCTTTGTCCCGAAACATGTCAACACTCAAATTCACGTACCTTCTGGGGTTCTCTTTTGTCCATGGGACTGCATTGTGACGTGCGCGTTCAGGTGGTTCAAGGTACCATAGGCCTTCTCACAGCCATTCCAGCCACACTTGTACATGCGCTCAATCTCTTCGTATCGTCGGCGGGGTCGCTTGTGCTGCTGGGCACCGGGGATCGGAACGAAAGAATAGACCTGATGTCCAAACTGTTACGTCAGTACACTGTATCTCATGCTGAAGGTGGAAAAACGTGCGCGCGCGTGCCAGCCTCAGATCCCACGTCGATGGCGCGCTGCCGCAATGCCTGGGACCCCTCATCCTGAGATTTTCGCTGAATTTCCAAGCCAAACTGGGTAATTCTCGCGAAAATTGCCAAATCAGGGACCCAATTGACATCGCAACATCTGCCTACCGCGCGGGGCCAATTGGCTCGACACACTTCGCTGCTCAACTTACCTGGTTAGGTCGGCCCTGGGGAGGAGCTGAGCTCGGCGTCGGGGGGAAGACGTGGTTCGCGGGTGTCAAAGGACCGGCGCTGTGCTGACCATAGCCGGTCCAGTCGGGACGGGGTTGCGCGTAAGGGTGCTGGTATGAGTGCGACATGTCTCCCGGCGGAGGGCCGTACGGAGAGTGCTGTCCGTACGCGTAGGTAGGGCTCGGCGCCGCTATCGACGGATCTATGGGTACATCGTGGTCAGACTTGGCCAGAGGGACCTGATGGTGACGCCCATCTTGCTGGGGCAAAGACGGACTGCTTGCTTGTTGCGCCATGCCTCCGCTGCTACCGTTGTGGTTGCTAGCTGGATGATATGATCGCTGAATATGTTCAGGAAAGGATCCTGACCGCGCAGACGGCGGGTAGACGCTGTACTCGGAGGTGGGAGTGGCCGAGGTAGAGTAGTTGCTGGGGCGAACCTCTTGCTGGGTCGCGTATTGCGCAGCAGATGCGTGATCTGCAGAAGAACCTTCAGAACGGGTGTCGCCGCAGTTGCTTGGGTAAGGCGAAGGCAAACCTGACTGCGAGTACTCGGTAGCACTGCGTTCCATAGAGGTGCTGATGGACGACAGAAGCGAACTGATGGCAGCGGCTTCTGAGCGAGAACCTCCAAGCTGGGGAGAGCCTGAAGAGAGCAGTGAAGCTTGGTTGTCAACGAACTGATGTTGCGTTGGAACCAAGAACATGCTACAGTTCAGTGGAACGTCTTGATCGCAAAATATGGCCGGAGAGTCCTTAGTTCTCGAGCCAACAGCAGGTTCGTAGGTTGGTGGTGACAGGCCGTGTCTTTTTTTTTTATTCCGAGGTCAAGAGCGGTAGGTGAATTGGTCCAAGGCGCGACGGGTTCAAGTAGCGGCGGTTGGCTTGTACTTGAAGAATGGAAAGAAGGATGATGGAAGAATGGTAACAAGCGAATGATACCAGAGTGAAGTGAGACTTGAGGCGGCGCGGCGATGGTGTATAAAGATGGCGGCCAAGATAGCGCGGACCACCCAAGGGCTCGGGTTTATGGTTAAATGGGGATGTGATGACAACAAAGTCGACTAGCCACGGCCCTGAGCGAGGATCTCTCAAAGTGGCAAGGATAGCGTTGTCTTTGCCAGATCACGGAAAGGACGCCTCTTTTTTTTTTCTCTTTCCTGGCTGAGAGGAGGTTGACGGTAATGCCTGGGGAGAGCGGCACTAAAATAGTGCGCTAGAGAGGTAAAGGAAGGGCTGGGCTCCTCCGCTTGAGTTCAGGCCGAGCAGCTTAGCGTCTGGATCGGAGATAGAGCAGGGGGGAGGCCCACGAGCTGATGGAGCCCCGGAACCAGAGGCGGCGAGGAGTGCCGTAGGTACACGCTCAGTGAGGAGTCGCTATAGCGGCAGTGGCAGCTGCGAAAGCTGGAGGTAGGGAGGGCGGTGGTAGAGTGGGGATGGGATGTCGAATTGTTCCTCTTTGCGTATAGCGCAGGGTGTGTGCTGTCTTTGATCGGGAAGGCGTATGTCTGGATTTGGCGTGGTCTAGGCTAGGACCTGACTTGCGGTATGCGAAAGATTTGTGAATGGAAGATGGGAGTCCCGAGAAAGCGAATGACTCTTGTCTGATCTGGCTTGCGGATGCAGGAGAACGCAAGATGCAGATGCAACAGAGGAAAAGAAGCAGCAGAAGCGAGGGCGCAGTGCAGACGGAAAAAGTGTGAGTTGAATGCGCGTTAAGCGTGTCAAGGTCTGCGTCTCCAGGTGTGATTGACGGGAGCTTGTGCGTGTGTGTGTGTGTGTGTGTGTGTGTGATTTGCAGTACACAGCGCAGGGCAGCACAGCTCAGCAGGGCAGCCCGGGTAGCGTAGCGTGGGTGTGAACTTGGGAGCAGCGTGGGTTGGCCGGGGGGAGGTTGAGGCAGCTGGGTGTGTGGTGGTGGTGGTGGGTTTGGTGGTGCTCGGTGCTTGCGGTGGTGGTAGGGGGGCGTGGTGGCCTTCGCCTTGGCCTTGGTACCAATGGTGGGTTGGGTGGGTGAAGGGTGGTGGTGGTGGGCTGGTCTGTTGGTGGAGGGTGTGTGTTGCTCCTTCTTTCTTCCCGAGTCTTGCTCGAGTCGAGTTGACGTGACGAACGTATCGGCAGCGGGAAAGACGTAGTCAGACGCGCTGGTTGTGCAGTAGCAGCAGGTATGAGCGTCGTGCGCGTGCGTTGGTAGTGCGATTCGATTCCCCCGTTGGTACTAAGGGAAAGTAGTCGACGTCGTAGTAGCGCTGGCGGCGTACGAAGAAGGTACGGATGTTGCGCGTGAGATGAAAGTGGAAGTGTGGATGTGGACGGCAAAGAAAGAGAGAAAGCTGTCTCTCTGTCTGTTGGTCTGTGTCTGTGTTTCTGGTGTCTATTCTCTGACTCTCGCCCGGTACGGTACGGCAAGTGAGGTCAAGGAAAGAAGGGGAAGGGGCAGAGACGAGCTAGCGGATGGGGGTGAAGGGGGTAAACCCAATGAAGGCTATGACGAGGGGAGGGAGTTCTCGATCTTAGCGCCGTTCCCGGGAGAAAGAATGAATTTAATACTCCTCGGACGGAAGAGGGAAAGGGAAAAAAAAACCCCAAATAATAATGGGGTAACGTAGGCAAATATGGGACGCCTGGGTATGTACGGATACAGGTTGGGAGGTTAGGTAGCGAACGAGGGCTGGCTCGCGGTGGAGACGCGCAACGACAGCCTGCGCGAGGGGAAAGGGAGTCGCCAGAGATGGAGGGGACCCGGGAGAGGAGGGGTGGTAGGTAGGTGCGAATGTGAAAGAGCAGCAGGATGAACCTGGACTCTTGGAGTCGTGACCTGGACGTGAAGAGGAGGGTCAAGGAATGCCTTAGCCCGCGGAGGAGGAGGAGAGTGTGCGGGAAGGAAGAGGGGATGTTGAGAAAGACCCAACCTCGAAGTTGGTGAGAGATGAGAATTAGAGGAGCTTGCCCTGTGGTCTTCCTGTCTGCCTGTACTTCTTAGGTGAAGGCGAAACTACGAACGTGCAAATGGGAAGGAAGGGAAAGTGACGGCCGTTGCTGCCGTGCCTCAGTGACCTGGTGTGTCGTATGCCTTCTCTGTAACTCTCCCTCTCTTTTCCCCCTGTCACTTTCTGCGAGATGAGATACTCGAGAGCAGGGAAGGGACTACGACAATGGCCGCCGAGTCTGCGCTGCGAGCCCCGTCTTGCTGCCTCCGTCTGATGGGTGGCAGATGGAGGACGACGACGACTACGCGGACCGGCCCAGGGGGAGGAGTGTAAGCAGGAAGCCCGTGGTTTTTTTTTTTTTTTTTTTTTTTTTTTTGCCCCCCGTGCCCCCNTGTTTTTTTTTTTTTTTTTTTTTTTTCTTGGCCCCTCGTGCCCTGCTTTTCTCTACCTGTACCGCAGAACGTTCTCACTGTCAGTATGAATTCTCGCTGCTATCTGCGCTTTCCTTCGTAAAGTGTGAGGCGTGTACACTGCGTAGAAGCGAGGGGGGGGGAAGAAAGTGCCTCAGCTCAAGGGAGGTACGTATCGGATGATGGCTCACGTAGGCATGGGATGTACCGCAGGTGTCGTTCTCGAGGCAATTGATCTGAGAGGTGACGAGGACATGTAGAAAAGATGAGCACCCTGTGAAGTGCGCGTGAAGGAAGACTGAATTGAATGTACCTGAGGCAGAGGTACGGATGAAATGTTGATATGAGTAGATACGTACCGATTCCAGACACAAAGCTTGGGCGGCAGGAGGCGCTCCCCGATGCAGCCAGGCGGCGGGTACGAATTTGGTCTCCTCATGCGTGCGAGTCCAGAGCCTACCTCAGCACAGAGCTCTGCTCCGGCAGCTGCTGGCTGGATGGGTTGGACGCTGCTTGCCAGGATCTGCTGGCCGGGGGGTCTCCCAGGATCCAAGAGGAGGGGGGGGAGTCTTGTGGCTGATGGTTGATGGCAGGTTGAGCAAAAAAAAAAAAAAAAAAAAAAAAANGAAAAAAAAAAAAAAAAAAAAAAAGTACCTCCTCAGGTACCGACTTTTCCTTGGCGTGGAGGGAGTTCCTTCCATGCCAATCGGAAATACGTACCGACTTCCTGCGGCAGCCAGCCATCAGCGCGGCAGGGGCATCACCCATATTCTGCTAGAGGTGGCAGGCAGGTGGCAGGCGGCATCTGATGCTTCCTTCCCTTTGAGCCGTCCGGCTCTGTGCACTGTATGGCAGTCGCGCTACGAGCCTGCGATGATGATGGTGACGATGATGTGTTACTCCTCTGGTCCATGGAACCGCGAGGTGTCCATGCTTGGCGGGCGTCGATGCCGGCGCTAGACCGAATGGAATCCTCAGTGGCTGGTGCCTCAACCACGCCATCCAACATGAAAAGCCAAGGTATCAAACCACCAAAGAATACCCTTTGAGCGATTGTTGAAAAAGCCATGATGAGGTACTAGTAGTTTCGTCTTTTTCGGTCATGACTTTCTCATCGTGTCCGAGCTGGACATCTGCCACGGCTGCAAGTGAAATGAAATGAAATGAACTGGCTCAACGGATGAATCAGCGAAATGACCACAAGGCCCAAAACCACTTCCAAGGAACACCTTCTCTTTCTTGGTCATTTCCTAACAAAGCGAAGAAATTAGTTGCCGCGTCGCGTGTCAGATTTATTTTTCCCGATGGAGACTTGGGGCTTTAGAAGTTGGGGCAGATTCTGTCTTGTCTTTGAATTCTGCCCAATTTGTTTTGTTTTCCCACTTGAATATTACATATTGCATACCTCTTACACCTAACCTCCCAGGATGCTCGTAGATGCTGGGAGATTTGCTATGCTCTGCGTCCTGCCGCTGGTAATGCTTATCGACTGCAACTGCCGTAATAATATCATTACTCACCTACAATTGTCGAGGCGCAAAAGACCGCACGCCAAGGGGCGTGGCCGAGCAAAGGGGTGGGCTGTACTCAACTTGTCTGACTTGACTCTGACGACCTTTGTCCAATGGCATGTTCTTGGAAATCTTCAACCCAGGTCGAGTCATCAAGTCGACGACAATAGGTGAAGAAGGAATTGTACGCGGCGGTGGCAGGCCCCGTTATTCCCGCTGTCCGCGGCGGCCAACGCCGACGGCACGGGAATTGCGAGAAATCCACACCTGCTGGAAGCACAAGAGGAAAAAAAAAACAAAAAAAAAGCTTCTTTTTCCCATCCCTCCCTCACCTCCGCCTTTGGAGCTGAAGATCGGAATTCCGTAGAGCTGTAGGAACCGCCCGATTCCGGATCCGCCGTCTTGACTCGTGGGTTGGTGACATGACGAAACAAAGAAGAGGTAGATTAACCGTAGGTGCAACACCTTTGGTAAAAATCCCGTACCTGGTGGATTACAAGTGATCGATGATGTCTCCAGGATATCATCATGGTGTGGATTCGATCGATGGCTGTACGTAGCTGGGCGGCCGGTGTGGATTTGTGGTATTTGGATTTCCCATTCTCAATCGAGGAATGATGGTTGAGACCGCCCCTCCACTTTGTTCCTCTGCCCCTCTTCTTGAGACCGTAACCAGGTAAAGAGAGGAGAGGGAAAGATTGGTGATGAATTGTCCATGGATGCCGAGGATAGATGGCGGATCGGGGCTGATCCTGGCTCTCGTTATTTTGGCACAAATATGATGGCAAGGAGGTGCAGGTGAGCGAGCAAAAGCCGCGCAGCGGGCCGTCAACCACTGCAGTCCAATGCGAAAGATGAGCAATCGCGGTAGAACAGCAACATAAGCTGCCCCAGGGACAGACCCCTGCCCCCTGCGGCACAACCTTTGGGATTTCTACGGTCGAGGTCCCCAGCGGTGGGCATCACCAAATTGTGGCGGCGAGGGGTGTGGGTGACGGATGGAGGACGTGGCAAGCCTTGTGAGTGGCCGACACGACATTCGCACACACACCCAAGACATGTGCCCGCGGTTCTTTTTAGCCAGACACGACGACATGCCGAACTGGATGCTGCACGACCTAATGCTGGGTCTGTTGGCAGTGTCGCTGCACCTCCGAATGCGTGTCATTCTCTAAAGACGGCGAACTCCAGGTCTTGGTCGAGGTCTTGGCCTTGCTTTTGAAAGACTACGTCTCTGTCTTCTTGCTGGTTGTACAATGCGCAGGCCGCATGGCAGGTTGTACGTGCAGGCGGAGGTGAGTGAAGCGGACCGTCGTGGTGTCGATACTTTGGCATGTACCCCGTACACCGAATGTCTACCGAAGTTCTGGGAGGGGTCAATTATGCGTAGCGCCAAGGAAGCGAGGTAAGGGACCAGCACACGGCCGCCGCAGCGTCTTGCATAGGAAACCTGGAGTCTGGAGAATGAGATGGACGGGTAAGGCCATCCTCGCTGCAATGCAAGGTAGGGCTCGTTGCGAGAAAAGGAGTTAGACCCCAAATAGGAGATGGTTGGCCGCGCCGCGGAACGGGAGCGTGGGCTCAGGGAAACGGAGGGTAGCGTGTGCCTCGGTACCGAGCGAGGGGGGGAGAAGAGAACGGGAGAGGGTTGGGAGCTGGAGGGCCGGAGATGTTGGAGCCCAGAGCTGAGGGCCGGAGCCTGGAGGTTAGGACAAGCAAGCGCAGACAAGGTCCAGGGCCAGATAACCGCGGCCGCGGAGCTGAGGGAAAGCGCACCGCAAGTGGATTCTTGTGTTTTTTTGTGCCCTTCCCGCCTTCCCTCTGGCCCCTCTCTGTCGACATTTGGTGACATTGTGGTGGTACGCCGTGCAGATAGAGAAGTCTGGAGGTATGGCGGTACGGCGGTACGGCGATACAACGGGACAGCGGACGGCGCAAATACATGCTGTTGGTATAGGGTTCCCTGACTTTGGGTTTCCATGGGAGTTGCCGCTCCTCGTGGAACAGCACGGCACAATGATACATCTCAAACCACCAGCGGCCCAGGACTGCCAGCTTTTGGTTGCTGTACTCCGATTTGTATCCGTACCTCAGCTGCGGTGGACAGGCCTGAGGACGCTGTTGCCAATCCTGCTGAACGCAAGGGAAAGGAATAGCCATGGTCGATTGCCAATGGTCTGGTGGGCGGTGTGGGACTGCACTGCGACCGTATGAGCTGAGTCCGGCGAGCAGCGAGATGTGATGTGAGATTCAATCCACTTTGACCTGCATCTCATGGGTGGTCACGTCTCATGGAAGAAACAGAGAAGAATTTGAAATGGAAGCCATGGAGCGCTCAACTGGAGCGGAGCACTGCTGCTGGAACCCCCCCTGGCACAGCAAGGCAAGTGTGAATGTCGGATCCGGTGTGTATTGGTTGGGTCGTGCTCTGGCCGGGCGGGCACAGCACCTGCCTGCAAAGTACCAGCCAGGTATG
The DNA here is from genome assembly GCF_011800055.1 of Colletotrichum gloeosporioides. Taxonomy (NCBI): domain Eukaryota; kingdom Fungi; phylum Ascomycota; class Sordariomycetes; order Glomerellales; family Glomerellaceae; genus Colletotrichum; species Colletotrichum gloeosporioides. The sequence continues at coordinate 629,625 of NW_025544694.1, forward strand.
GTATCATCCGTACGTAGGTATGTACTGACTGTATGTGGCCCAGCGGCGGCTCAGAGTGGGCGTTCCTTGGGAAGGACATTGGCAATGGAGAGAGATGGAGATGCGCGCAGAACCACACTGATGCGGCACTGTGCGTGTTCGTTGGGATACCCATCAGCAGGTGTCAATGAAGTGGTGGTGGAAGGCAGCTGCCTTCATCCTGTCTCTCTGAGTCTGCCCCTCGGTCTCTCTCTCTCCTCCCCTCGAATGGAAGGCTCGACCAGGGAGGTACGAAATGGGCCCTTGTTCTTTCCCTTGAGTGTCTCCATCCAGTCGTGAGTGTTTCTGGGATATGAAAGTGGGGTGGGAGAGCCCAGGCCCCAGAGAACAGAGATCTGCGTCTTTTTTGGCGCTAGCCTGTTGAATGATGAGGTGGGATGCCTGTCGCCGACCCACTCTCTTTTTTCTCATTGCATCGGCGAACCAGCTCCAGCAATGCAAGGTGAAGACTGATGATCCCCTGCACCCTGCCTCGTCTTGGCTTCGAGTCTTGGGAGGGGGGTTTGATGTGCCGATTCTTCCATCCGTCACTGGCCACTGAGAGCAGAAGCCCATGTCGATCGTCGAGATGCTCGGTTGCCATTGCATTGTTGGCAGTTGCAGTTGCAGGACCAGGAGTACTGCGTAGCAGCTTCAAGCCCCCAAACTTCAAGCATCGACGCACTATCACCACCAATCACCACTTGCACGCCCAACCTGTCTGTCTGCAAGGCCGACAACGACAAGCCTCAGAACCCCAGGGCTAGGGATACTAGGTCCCAGGTTGCAGGTGAGGCCTGTCCTGCGCGCGTGGGGTGTACCTTATTCGTACGTGCGTGCTGCTGACTACTTACAACTCTTCCCTAGGCCAGCAATCCAACTAGCCCCTCGCCTTCTACAAGTCTCGAATACCGTCGTGCAGCTGTCAGTGATCACCATCATTCAGTCGGAACAATCGACGCGAAAATCGGGACCGTCTCGGCGCAGCAATCAAGGAATGCCAATTGCCATTAGCACTTCCGGATTACGGTACCTGCCCATCCAAAAGCACTGCCCCGTGTCTCGAAACCCCCGTCGATCCCGAGTCCTCTTCCGACGACAGCCACAACAATGTCAAGAGACAAGAAACAAAGAAGCAAATCCCGCCTCTTCCCATGGTGCTGGCCAAAGGGGTAACACAGCAAAGAGGGACTTGCCGTGTGGTGCCCGCGATCTAGACTCCCCAAGTGTGGGACCCTGACTCGGGCGGAGTCGAAGGAATGCTTGCACTGGAGTCGATCCCAGTGGACCAAAAGAGCATAGGCTCCTCGGGGACTTCTGAGCCCGCGCGTTGAGCACAACACTAGCCCCGACGGGCGTGACGAACGGGGCTCTGCTACCAAAATATTCTCCGCCCGCGACAGAGATTGTACGACGCGATACAACGAGTGGGCTCCAGTGGGCTATGGTCTGTGTTTTGTGCTGTGGGCTTTGACCTTTTGTCCATGCCCTTTGGACCGCGACAGACACTCCGACCCGTGTCTCCTTGTCTGCTTTGTGCGAATTCCATGGCACCATACTTGGGTGCTTGTCATCACCTCTCAAGACGACATCTACCAGACAACGGAAGCGGTGCCGCCGATTGCGATACGAGGACCACGCAAAACACGAGATGCCCTACTACGACTCGAGGCAGGGGCGTTTATCAAGCCTTTGGGGATCTTGCTGGCGTCTCGAAGGTTAATTTGGCGTACTCGCCAGGCTTGGGATCAAACGGTGGTCTAAACTCTCTGACCTTGAGATCGCCCTGCCACTACGATGTTTAGGGGTTCGCCGGTTTCCTAACCACCTATACTTGTTCTGTTCTGTCTCTAGGTGGACCTAAAACATTTGTTTCCTGAGCTGCGACGACAGACGGAGTCAAGACAAGAATAGCCACTCATGGGACGAAAGCCCTCTTCTCCTCTAACCGTCTCTGCTTCCCGTCCCCCTCGACAATTATCGGATGGTTCGACGCCCGTGTGGCGGAGTGTTCGATGTCAAGACAACCGGGAGGCCACAGGAAAATAACAGAAGCTGGCTATCCATCGCCAACAGTCCTAGGTGCAGATTTGCCTACGAATATCCGTACGGCGACCCCTCCCTTCCTGAGAGCATGTATTGCGTTGCCACATTTCCGAGACGAAGATGAGAATGGGTAAGGATAGACCTGAGCAGACAACCCATCGTTGGGGATCCTCCGCGACTTTAGTCTTGTCGAAGGCTGCTTTTCCCCTGAAGGTGTAGGGAACCAAAATGTCTATACACGTGTCTCCCGACACTGTCTGATGTTGTGCTTGTCCCTGTCACCCACAAGAGGTTCGGGGCCTACCTTAGCGTTTCCCCCGCAAGTTCGACTTGTCAAACGAATACTCGAGCTAGGGGCGGGCGCGAGCGCAGACAGGGACACTGACGCCGGCTCGTCTTATCTTGTCTCGAGTTTGTCATTGCCGCTTACCACCACTATCAAAGGCGAGACGCGACGCGCCGTTCTCTCTGACGCACAGGCTACTGGGACATCACAAACAACTAGATATGAAGGACGCCGTTGCCTGACCTCGCAATGATGAGAGGAGTTGCGTGTCTAGGGTAGTCAACTTGGCTTACACTGCCTCTCTCAGGACTGAACTTTACCGTGCCTTCTAATGATTACAGAGATCTTTAGAGTGTCGATCTTGTCGGGAACGACTGCAGTTGCGAGCGCGTAATTGCGATCGATTTGCCGAAAGCCGTGGAGGGCTCGCTTCGAATCTCGATGGGAGCTGCTGCGGCGTACCGACCTGGTAGAGATCGTATCTCAACAAGATACAGAGGTGCACACCGGGATTCGAAGGCGCTGAGCATCTGTGCTGCACCGTCTGTACCGACCACAGGTAGACATCTTGACGGCGGAAAGCCAGGAGGTTGACACCCTGTTGTCTCCAATTTGGTTGACGGTGGGTTTCCTGGAGAGCATCAGAATTCAGAAAATAGCCTCGGGGATGAGAAATGGGCGGGACTAACTGCAAGAGGATGTAGCGGCATCCGCTCCTTCGATTTTTAAATGGGATTTCCTCCTGTTCCCTGTCGTCGGGCACCTCGACTACGGCGGACGGGCCACACCTCCACGTCGACATGTCGCAGCTGAGATCTGCCGGGGGCGGATTTACCAGGAATACCGAGCCAGACGCGAGGCCGGGGCCGGGGGCCGGGGACCCAAGATCAAACCCGAAGGTTGAAGGTGTGGCTCAGGGTGGCCCAAGGTGATGGTGAGAATGGTAGGGGTAGGGCCCAAAGTTCTAGGCAGCTTCACCTGGGTTCCTTGTAACTTAACTCGAGGTCGCAGCTAGGAAGATGCTCCAGCGCCCAGCTCTGCCCTGCGTTACCAACGTCCCCTTCTCCTACTGGCGTGCTGGCTCAGGCGCTCAGGTCCAATGCTGGGCCGTCCGGATACGCCAAGGATAGCACTTCTCTTGGGAGTGTCTCTATCTGTATGTGTCGCAATCATGTTTCCCAAGCCCGATCAGCGAACACCTAGAATCTTGCTATTCACTGGTGCTTCAGAGAAATTCCAGAGGGCTGGGGCACTGCGATGGGCAGGGGGAGGGGATGAGGGGAGGTGTTCTTTCTTTTGCCTACCCCTCGCTTAGTTGTGACAGCCTGCAACCCTGCCCGACGATGGCTGCTCCCCTCAGGCTAATTTGCCCTGCGAGGGTGGGCTGCGGGCACTCAGTACAGAAGGTTGGGTTCCGCAATGCAGATGCATGCGGAGTTGCGAATCGACACGGGTTTTCAAAGGCGGGCTCTCTCTCTCTCTCAGTCATATCAGACGTGCGCGCGCACTGGGTCCCGCGAAAATTTGGATTGCGCTCGAGAGCCGAGGCAAACAGGGAGGGAGTGTCCGAGAGTGATGGGGGACGATCGAACACCTTGTCTGGTAAATGACATTGGAATCGGCGGCCGTCGGCGACGGCGACGCGATAGCGACGTTGACGGTGACGGTGAAGGTGGACGAAGCGAAGACAAGGCAGTGGCACGACCGCCGGAAAGGGCCGCTGAGCATATGCGAGCCACCTAGGCCAGCTCTCAGCGGACCAGCGACCAACCTTGGGGGATTGTTTTGAGAGGGAAGTACTGTACTTCGCGCTGCAGTAGCTAAGTACCTGCAACAGCACTAGGGCAAAAGTCCCGGTACATGGTCAACCCGCCGTCCAACGATGTCGACCGCGCCCTTTGCTTCGCAATGCGTCCGTACCGCTACCTGAGTACATGTACTGCAGAAGCAGGCAGTGGCGTACCTTTCATCCTCCCTTGGGTGCTTCCTCAGCTGGACATTGTCGGAGAAGGTGCAAGCACGGAGCAGGATGCGGACTTGTACGGCCGCCTCCGCCTCCTATGCTGGACTGTTGACGCCGATGGGAAGCCTTTTCTCTCTCGGCGTTCAAATGGCAAGACCTCGGTGAAATTCCGCCACGATGACTGCAATTTTTCCCCCTCCTCTGTTCAATCCCGCAGTGGTTGCCACATTAGAACATGGAGCCTCAATCCGCCACCTGCCATCGCGCAGCCCGCATGCGTGTCAATGTGGCCTGTCGAGCCGTGTCGAGCCGAGTCTGACTGATATTGCGAATGTGTCGGCCGTGTTGGACTCCTCCCTGCTTGATGGGACTGTACCCTGTTCTCACCGCTCAAGTTCACGGCCGAGTCGGTCGGTGTCCGACAGCTTACGATGCAATTCCCGGAGCCCTGCAAGCATTTGCATGCATCACATCTACGCTCCACGGCCCGCGGTCCACGGCGAACGGGCACGTTGATGACCAGATGGCGGCCGCCGCCGCCACTGCTCCTCTCCCACTGCTCCCACCTTCCGACACCCTTTACAGTCCACAGACGACAGCCTCGTCGAAGCAGTGTGGTCGGTCGTCCAAGTACCGACAACGACGGCTTTCTAGCCTGGTTCAGGCCTCAGCATGAGGTGCTGCACATGAGCCAAAGCCAATGCCAGGAACCGCCTCCAACGTGCCTTAGGGCTATCCGAATAGTTCAGGACCAATCTACGGCTATTCTCGAACAAACTAACTAAGTCCCGACACCCTGGTTTGGGGGTTCACCAAGAAACGCAGCCCGCTGCTAGAGTGATCTGTCGCGAAAGTTAGGGCGTCGACAGATCTCAAGCGACCCAAACCGCTGGGAATCGACTAAGCAAGCGTTAATGCCCCGGAGGGGCACAGTGTCTGGTCTTGTCTTTCAGTTGGCCGCCGCCGAGGAACCCAAACCAACACACGCACACACAGAAGAGCAGTGCCGTGCAAACGGGCAAACACCTTATCCCGACTTGACCTCGCACCTACAGGCCTGGCTGGCTGGCTGTTCATCTACCGCCGGTCCATCCTTGAGACGAGTAGCGCCGCCATCGCCAATTGTTTGTTCCAACGACAGCCCTCCAGGCCCAACACCTTGGACAGTCGCACCACCACACATCAAACCCTGAATGACAAGGACGCTAGTTCGTTCGGTCACTCATCCTGAAGGATTTGGGGGCAGAGAAGCCACGAGGAGCATGCCTTGGCATGGCCGGCGGCTAGCATCCCGACAACACACGAACATCAAGCTCAAAACCGTCATGCTACAGGCTGCTCCGTCCTTGACGAAGACGTGCCACACCGACCTGCAAACCCGCGCTGATGTCGGTGACGACTCGCCTGGTCGGCTTCAGCCACCTGCAACACTGCAACACCAACGACTGGCCAGACGAAATGTCTTGTACTAGTACACACGCACCTCTACGGGCACCCGTGCGAGCACACCACAAACGACAAGTGATTGTCCATGAGCAGCAGGCCCCCGCCAATCTTGCTTCCCGCTTCCAGCCGTCACCATTTCAACGGTCACTGGTATCACATCACCCTCACGTCGTCCCATGTTCATGTCATTCCCATTGATCCTCCCTCAGTTGGTGGTGCCGCCATCGACTAGGGCGAAGCAACTTTCGGCCAATGCACACTCCCAACGACCTGCTGCAGCCGGCCATGAACCTCATATCCCTCCAAATTCCGCCGATTTCATCTTCTTGCATCGGTCACCCATCCATGAATTCGAAAAATCGAGTTGTCGCTCCGAATGCGGCACTGCATTGCCGTCATTGGCCGAGCGGCCCAGCATTGGCAAATATTGTGACTCCCTCTTGTTGCCCGTGTACATTGCACACCGATACGAATGGCGGCGGCAACACACGAAATTTTGACAGGATAGGACCGCATTAGGCCACGAATCCCAGGGAACGAGGAACACGAGAAAGGATTGAGATTGCGCGGATACCTCGGAACGACAAGCAAGACACGGTCATCAGACCCAAAGTTTCTGACCGCATTACCCATGCGATGATTCCATTGCCTGAAGCCTGCAGCAGTTGAGCAGCGACGACGGCAGCCTTTCTGCCCTTTGCCTACGGGTACTATCCATGCCATTGAGTGCTGGTTGGCCGCCTTCATTGCCGCCCTTTTGTCACTCGCCATGTCGTCGCCTCCGTCGCCGGCGGCCTGCCACTCGACACCCCTGCTGCGTGTCTTGGCCATGACATGCTGGCTCGTACTCTACGCACCGCCCAGCACAAAGTACCGGCCAGACCAGCGCTGAAAATGCAGTCGTGGCCCTCTTCTCCGGCCCAGTGGATGACCGAGCGCTGTCACTGACAGGCTCAGGCTTGACCTGACCTGACCAGACTAGACCAGGTCGCGAGACACCATTTTATCGAAGTCCTCTGGGGCCTGTCTACCCCTCCTCACATCACCTAGGATTTTGTTCGCACGTCCCTTTTCGAGCTCGAAATGCTACCTCACCACAACATTCCACGTGCAGGCTAAAACTTTGTGCGCCCGATGTCTGCAGTCCGGCCATACTGCCTCACGTGGAGTATCCACTGATGTGCAGACCATGCCGTTCAGCGCGACGGACCACGGTCCAATCCACGCACCAAGGACAGTGGCTTGACCCTGTGCAACAATCGTATGAGCACGGCGAACCGTCTAGCCGTCGAGCCAGCCGTGGCAGCTGGGCGAAGTGGCCGAGGAAGATACAGACCGAATCCGAACTTGGATCGTCAATGAGGCGGTCTGTTGGAATCGTCCAAAACGTTGCACGAGGACCGACGCATCTCGCAAATCGGCCGCAACACTCATCAAAAAGAGCCGGCTCAGGGCAGACGCTACCACTGCCTGCCATGTCGAGTTCGTTGCAGCGGAAGTTGGAGTTGCTTGGTGTCTATCAGACAGGGTCATGCTCGCTCTTGGTTTCGCAGCAGGGTAAGATTTTATGCTTCCCTGCTCTGTCAATCACTTGCCATCGCACACAGGACTGTCAATGTCAACCATCTGACGTCTGTCTGTCTACAAGTACACCCTTTAACCTTTAATATATCATCAATGCTTCACCTTTCCTCAGCTGCTCTCACTTCTGCCGCACCCTGCCGCGTCGTCGTGCCCCTCACTTCCGCGACATGGCTGTCCCTCTTCTAATTCTTCGTCGCAGGACTTCCCAGCCAATATCGCCAGACTTCTTCGGTAGCAAGGATTTTTGCACATCTCCTGGGCCCACCATAAGATGAAAACCGGGGTCACTTTCGGCTGCTCTCTGCATTTCGGGAGGTCTCTCGCCTCTTGTCATTTGATGCCCAAGGGAAAGGGTGGGATTTTGAGTTTTTCGTGAGGCTGGAACCAATCTTGCAGGACGCACCGTCATCCGCACAGGTCACGTTTTCCTCTTACACCAGGTTTCTCGCTGGTTCCAGGCCAGGCCTTCTAAGGAAGGCACGACAACGCTATTCGACCGATTACGACCTTGATTACAGACTTTCGTTTTCTAGCCACGGCCGTCGCCGTGTTTGGCTTTCAGCATCAAGTTGCGTGTCGTTCGTTCAATCGCTTCCTCACGGCAAAGCAGGACAGAGCATTTGCACTGACTCGTCCAACGGCACGGCAGCGCAAGCTTCATGCACATTGACAGCCATGCGATAGCCAAGGTCGTCTGCCATGTATCTTGCTGCTCCTTTGAAAAAGACCTTCCTTTAGGCTGGGCAACTGAATCAACTTGAGGATCACCGCCGTAATGAGCTGTTGCCGACAACCACTTTCGGGAAGGCTAGAAAGCAAGTTTCAAGGCTTGTCTGAGACATATGTTCCTGACTATTCCCAATACCTCGAGGCGTATGTGCGGCTAAGACGAAGGGGATGCTTCAGGCGCCGCTAATGCCCATGGAATCATTTGCCAAGCTCCAGGAACCAAACCGGAAAGACATCTTTATCGAGGTATTCGACCGTCTCCAAGTGATTCCCACTGGTAAGATGCTCTAGCCGACGCGTCTCACATGTTTCTGGGAATTTTGCAAGACAAGGCAAGCCCGGCCCATCAGGGACATTATGCAACTATGGCATATGGTACCCCTGGTGGATGAAGTCATGAGGCCATCAGGCGGTCAGTCCTGCTGCTGTGGTCCTCGACGAACAAGCATCCTTCAGGGGGGTCTGGCGAGCCCAGCCAGTGTCAAGCAAAGTACGGCCAATTTTAAGCCCCCAACGGACAAGAGCAACGATACCCCTGTTCCCGCTAGCGTGAGCTGATGCAGTCGGAGCGGCAGACAGTGTTCACACTGCCGGGCTTCGCACTGTAATTGAAATGGGACAGAGGTGCATGCCCTTAGGTAACGGACATAGGCGAGGAGCCACGGAAAGCGGCTTATTTTCACTCATCGCCAGTTGGCTAGATGTTGCGCACATCCACTGCGGCAACAGACGACCGCGAAAAGCGGCACCTGCACCTAAGCCAAGCAGAAACGCGTACGCGGTATCCGTACGGTATTGCAGCGGGCGGGCGATGGATTGTTCAACATCGTTCTCGGATCTTCCTTCTATGGATGACAACAGTTGGCGGTGAGCAAGACGACACAGAAGAATGACAATGGCGCTCGTACCTGCAAGAGATGACTTACAACTGGACCGCCATGAGGCCTGGCTAGCTGCATGCTCCAGGCTGCAGCGCGCGCTGCAAAGCCGGTGCACCTATCACGATTGCTTCGCTGATTGATCCGGTCGGCAACGACGGACGGCCAATATCGGAGATGCCACACTCCGAGAGCCACGGCAGCGGAGTACCCAAGTGGAGGTACGAGGAGGCAAAGAGCAAAGTTGAGCGGCGGGAGTGGGAAAGTCGATTTCCCATGTCCCCAGCTAGGAATACAGCGGCGTGGGCCAATTCTGCTGCTGACGCCGGCTCATGAAGATCGTCCTCTGCCTGGGGCCCACCACTCAGCGGTGCCCTCCATCAACCTGCTATGTCGCATACAGCCTGATCTCCCGCATGATGGGATACAGACAGGGCTATCGCGATACCATACAGCCCCTCTCCTCTGACGGTCTGACCCCTCAAACCCCCAGAAGGTCATCGATAGTGGTTCAGGTAAGGCGGTTTTCTAACCCTCGGCTACCCGCTTTTGGATCATCCGCCTCGTCCTACGCAGTACGTACGGACACAACCTTCACATTCACACTGCATTCCCAGGTATCATCGCGCAAACTCCAAGAGAGGAGCCAACTACTTTCCGCTATCCGGTCGACTCTAGTCAAGCGGGCCACTAACAACCGCACCCCCACAAACTCACTATCCCCTGCATAGCCCTTTCGCTTCGCTGCTAGCGCGGTGTGCAAAGTCTACGCAAGAACGATCACAAACTACAGAGCACAGGAGTAGGCGCTCTGACTGCCAAATGATGCGTGCGGCAAAGAATGAACACCACCAATGACTCCCGACAGCTGGGAAGCTGACGAAAGCCGGCTAGCTTGATGATCCGCCGCGATGGTAGACCCTATCTGGCGATCATTTGGTCTGCAGGAGACTTGAGCAGAAGAATTCTAGGGCTTTACAGAAACAGTCTCAAATACTTCTTCGAAAGGCTTGAGTCAACGACAGTTAAGCTCATTCAGTAGACCGAATGGACAATTCGCCTCGCCACTGTTGCAACGCAAATACCTGCAACCGCGCAATCCTCACAACGCCTCCGGTGAGGTGTTGTAGGTTGAAAATCAAGAGAGAATGACTCGTGTCTGTTCATCGATGATTTGGAGGAGCGCATGCGCTTCCGTATTTTCAGGGATATTTTGCCCTGTCGATCGCCTTGCTTGCTTGTCATTGATCGACCTCGGCGCTCCACACATCCATCCTTGAGCGCGAGAGGCCGAGCGGTGGGCAATGTTGATCTCTGAAGAAACTTGCAGCTCGGTTGAAAGCCCCAAAAAGCACAATGATTGTATGTATGATCGAGCATCGATTTCTGGTGCTGTCAAGACCAGCGATAGGTGGACGATTACCCGCAATATTTTGGTTCATGACGGCCAGTCTCTCCCATCGTCCAGAGGATGGTTGGCAGACCGAACGCGATCGGGTAGCGGCAAACTGACTTCATCCAATCAGCGTCATCAATCATCGAGCGACTCGAGTTGGTGCACATGACAAACTCCTCCTGCGGGCGACTTATCATCCCAGAGAATGTCAGCCTTAGCCTTATTATTCGTACTACTCTAGAAATCCAACGCCTGCAGAGCCACTTAGCTAAGCTGACGGGCTGGTCAATCACATCTGAACTTACAAGGCTACCTTAAGGACAATGGGTCTAGTTACAGGTTCAGCCTTTTGTCTCTCTGGAAGTGAGGCACTTGGCTTGCGGCTACCGGAGAGATGTCTTCAACGGTTGTTATCGATTGGCAGCGACGCTCGCGAGTTTGCATCCTGGTCCAACCATCATAGCCCGAGACACTTTGAGAGAAGAAGATTTTATGGTGAGGGGCTTGCACATTGAAACTTGCTCATTAAGCATGCGGGAATATCTTCATCTCGAGTGCAGTGGTTGGCAATTGCAGACTCCTGGCAAGGTTCTGCCCGTCTCTTCATCTCCCCGTCTTCCCGTGGCTGCTGTCGCGCGTGCTTATCGCGGTCAACGATCACCATACAATGCAACGCAAATCATAGTTCTTGCCCGAGGCCGCCAACCCCGGAGTATCTGCTTATTATGGCATCGATCATGCCTGTGCGTAAAGCTCGAACAAGTCTGTTCTATGCCAAACCGCGCGTACGGCGTCGTGGTGCAAAGAACTGCGACACTGTCGGCAGGATTCATATCGGACGAAGGTTCCATCCCCCACAGCACTCCCCCTTTTCAGTCGCATTTTCTTCTCTCCTCTATGCTGCGGTCAAGTCTCATGTCATGGATGTGTGCGTCTGCACAATGATCATCCCCCTCAGGGCGACGCAAGCACCATCCATCTTGGACCTACCCCTGAGTGGTTGGCATCCAAGCACGAGGGAGATGCAGTCACAATCACATACTAGCATCATGTTTGCATCCATCGAAACTGCTTGGATGTTTTCGAAGCTACCCAGGAGAGTCATTCGTCCCAACAGGGACTCAAACTAACCAGCGAACATTGTCCGTGCTGATGAAAGCCTCAGCTTCATCCCTGTTTCCAACTGCCTTGCGTCGCACACAGTCTTTGTCTTCACCGCCGTTGGGACCAAAGTCCGCACGACTAAGAGCTTTGCAGAATAGACTTTGCCTCTAACAGGAAAGCGCCTACCAAATATCAGAAGAGATTGGTACGGAGCAGTCTCATGGCCTGCGCGCGGTCTTGGGAGCTAGTCGCTGCTCCCTGGGGCTGACCAACTACATCCATCCGACGATGCGGCGAAATCAGAAAAGCCTCTGAGGTGACATCCGGCCGTTCTAGCTGTCGCTCCCGTACCTGGATGTGTATCCATCGAAAGCTCCCGTCAACCATGGGTAGGCCGTCCCACATGGTCAAGCTCGATGCGAAGCCTCTCGACATGGCCGGCTCCTTTGTCTGTAGCGTCTCCAACGAGGAATAGCGGTGGATCATTCTTAGGGCAGGGTTGCAGTTGCAACCAAGTGCCTCCGTTAGTCTCTGCACAAGAGAAGCACCTCTAGTGCAACTAATCAACAGCCTACGCGAAAGATGCATCGGTCAGGTCGTGAGCCGAACTGACGATGCCATGGAGACGCCAGCGCATGAGAGAACCCTAACCCCGTCAAGGCAATAGCGGCTCCTGGACCCACGGCATCACCACTTCGTGGCCTTCTAATTGACCCCCTTTTTTTTCGCTCCCGATGACGGTGTTGACGCCGTTGGAAAATCACGCGCGCAAAGGCCAAGCAAGTTCTGGCCCGCCTGGTTCGACAGGGTTAAGGCAACGCCAACTACGAATTTCTCCGATCAGCCGGCGTCTTTCAGTTCCTGTCGACAAATGGTCAGGGCGCTATCGTGGCCTAGCTTTCAATCGCGGGCGTCTGCGTATCGGTCAGCAAATGCAATGAAGCGGAAACATGTTTGCGTTGGAGATGGCCTTAGTCGCCGTATGGCTAAAACATGGAGCCATGATATTTCTCCGCCGTTGGACAGCTGTTTGTCCTGTGGCTCATGAAACCTGGGGGGACTGCGACTAGCCCACGTTTCCTCGAGGGAAGGCCGAGACCTCCTGAACCAGTCGTATCCTTAGGAGGTTGCGAATAGGAATTGGGGAGTCGACTTCAGCAATTGAGCTTGCTATCGGCATGGCTATCGCGTTAATTGGCCTCTGATATGCCAGCACGCGGTGGTCGCGAACAGAACATTACCAAACGGCACGTCAACCAACCTACTGGTGCTAGAACCATGGCCTCCCTCCAGCTTTGCGTGCCTGAACAACAGGGGACTGCCCGGTACGTGCAGTCATTTCAATTATATTACGCCGGGCCAGAACACGAGAGGCGTTTCAACAAGAAAGAAAAACCGAGCGTTGGAAGAGATTGAGTCTGTCGCAAGGTGCGCCCGGTTCGACGCAAGAATCAATCAATTCGCAAAACACGTATGATGTCGTCAAAAAAAGGAGATTTGGCTGCATATCCCCGGGTGGGCTACTGTGGGCCGTAGCCGTCTCGACCAACCGGGATCGTGCAGATCCTTGTGAACATCATCCGTCGACCGGGACACCACGTTGTCGGTTCTGTCTCGCCCTCGACGCCGCTCCCTTCGCTGCTCCAGGAACCTGGGTCTGGGTTACACACCTGATGCAGTCCTTTCTTTTCCTCCTCTTGGCCTTCGCCCGTACCCAAGTTGCACAAAGACAACGCCAAAGAGTGTAACATGGCGTCTCAATAGCTCGTCCTGCCACTTGGGACGGCAGTTTGGTGGGGGTTCGATGAGAGGAGGAGGGGCGGGGGCTAAGCCTCGAGAGGAGGGGAATCAGAATGCTTCTGTTCCTTTGACTTCGGCATGCCCTGCTACGAGAGGGGCTCAAACTGTAAACATCGGATTACGGCAAAAAGTGCCTGCACTAGCAAGCCAACGAGGACGCATCACGTCCCAGGCGGTTGGCCGCGGTGCTGCTCTGGAGAAATCGGGGAAGTTCCATGCCATGTCTCCAAAAAGGTTATAATAAAAGATAAACCGGACGATACAGGCACATATTGGTCGATGCCACCCGATATCACTCGATACAAACCGTGCCCTAGAGGCTATCAGCTCTCCTGATATCACATCTTAGCACTCTCTTTCGCCTGATAATCGGGCATACTGCGGTTGTACGTCAACTCGAGTCGCGATTCCTACCCTGCACCCTGCCACTCTGCACCCTGCTTACGCGCCAAGTTACGAAATCTAGCCGATTTCCAAAGCATTATCTCCCAGCTCCCCGACATAGTTTCGCTCACGCCGCCACAGACGTAAACATGCCTTCATCAAGTTAGAGATTCTTCAACATAGGTCAAAGACTTGTCCTCACTCGCGCTGGCGGCCCACGGCAGCACTAACCAGCGCACTAAGCCGCTTGCTTACAAGCCCGCCTGCTGAGGTCCCGATGTCACGTTAATTACACACTCAAGGTGATGATGAGCCTGACCATACTGTATCGGGACTACTGGCGGGTCTCTTCCAAAATCTCGTCAATGTTCATCCAGCGGCTCTTCCAGGCCGGGACGGGAAGGCCAGCGCAAGCAATTGAACTGGAGACACAGCGATGCAGAATGCTTTGAGAGAGGCGTCAAGACGTGTTCACTACTCGCGAATTCATCCCTACCGTAATTGGGACAGTCACGGGTATGCGCAATCTGTCAGCGAGGTCTGAGGCCGCGCCCACCTCATCTCCCTTCAAGCAAATGCGTCCAATCATTGCAGATATTCCAAGACAAAGACTCGAATAGAGTTTCCCACCCATGGGCCTTTTGCACTTCCACCGCACCCAACGTCCGTAACGCTCCCAATTTGGACGAAACTGGGGACGATTCTCACAGGATGGCAGTCAAGAGGAAAATCTCAAATCCCACACCACACCCATCGTTGCTTGCTATCCGAAGTTACCCTCTGCCTTCCTCCCGCTTGTCCGCCAACGAACCTGCCAGCGGAAAGTCCGAGCTCAAGAGTCCGAGTGTGGCTCCAAGATGGCGCCCTCGCTTCTCGCGTTTGGTGCTCGGGAAAGGGTGTCTCTTTGTTCTCGACCTTCCCCGGCTTCAATTCTCAAACGACTTCCACAACAGAGAGAGCGCGCCACAAGGCGCTTCTTCAACAGCTCAAGCAATTGTGCAAGCCATCGAGTTTAACTGACTCGTGGGGGGAAACGGCATGCCGTCGTCTTTCGCCCCCGTTCTACTCGGTACAGGATCCCAGAGATGATATCGTGTCTGTTCTCCTTGGGAACCGATCCATGCCGTTTCTGAGACGGCACAGCCGTTCATCCAAACGCGGCAACAGCGGAGAGGAGAACAAAGTCACTATGTCAATGCAATAGCACCGAGGAGATATGGCCCCCAGCGTACTGTACACGCGGAGAGGAGCCACACCACGCATGTCGAGCCGCGTCTAGGCCCTCTATCCACTCGGCCTAATTCACACAACCAAGGATAATTAACCCGAAAACTTGTCAATTTCCCCCAGCGTCGCAGGTGGCGCATATCAATGATTCGTGACCTGCTGCATCCGCCTCTCCGTGTACGGTGTGGGTCAGTCCAATTATGAAGAGCTGCCGCGTCTTGTTGTTGGATAGATTGAGTCCGGCGGCGGGAGAGAGGTGGACAGGGGAAGGGGGCCACGGAAGCAACAGCGAAGAGATGGTGTCCGTGGGCAGGGTCCTTTCTCAGTCCCCTACTCCTGTTGCCATCGCGCTCTCCCATGGATGGATG
This sequence comes from Colletotrichum gloeosporioides, assembly GCF_011800055.1. Taxonomy (NCBI): domain Eukaryota; kingdom Fungi; phylum Ascomycota; class Sordariomycetes; order Glomerellales; family Glomerellaceae; genus Colletotrichum; species Colletotrichum gloeosporioides. The sequence continues at coordinate 644,854 of NW_025544694.1, forward strand.
GCCCGCTACCTACTCTTCCCCGCCCCGCTACCTTAGGCCGAAGATCTTTGCTCACTTGGCCGGAGGCTATCCGAGGGCACCCGGTGGCAGTGCGAACGAACGCTGATCACCCTGGAGGGGAACTGCCCTCCTCCGCGCAATTCCCTCTGCTCTCACCTATGGCATCCCCTCCTCATCTGATACGCTCTGCATGCGCTGTCGCATACGATACGACAATTGGCTGGAATAGACTACCTACCACCCGCCATAACTTTGCCTCCCCCGTGACATGGGCGTGTGTCAAAGGGACCTTTGGAATCATTGCCGTTGCGGGAGGGAAGGAAGAAGGCCAGGTGTGGCGGCAACGCACATGCGAAGAGGCGTTCGCGCGCGGACGGGCGTTGAAGCAAGCCTCAATCTTCATCTACTTGACCATTTTTAAAGAATAAAGGGTATACAGGAGGAGAGGATCTTTTGCAACGGAGATCAATGACAAATAACCTCCAACCTCATCTTAGTACTGCCTCTCTTCCGAGTCTCTACGGATATCCGGCCACAAAGGGGAGGCTTTTCTCGCCCTCGTTCGCTGGACTTATCCGGAGTCGACTCCGTAGTCAATGGATCGTAGCAGAAAGGACCCCAACGCTATCATGAACCCCTCCGTCAAGCGGGTTTGGCTTGCTTCGAGGTGTTCTTGTCCGCCGGCGGCATCGTCGTCTCAATTATTCTCCTTCCTTGTCCGTTCTTTTCGGACACGCTGCCAACGCTCGCACACCCGTCGACGGTGTTGTTGCCGGCGCTGATGATTGTCAAACTGGCGCTGGTTGGCGTCTCTGCGTGCCGATGCCCGGGGCTTGTGGCTAATCCTTTTGACCCTTTGCTTGTCCTCCTTTCAAAAACGCGACTTCCTAGCGCCTGCTTGGTGGCGGCCAGAGCAGACGTGTCTAGCGGGGGATTGTAGCGTCTCCTTTTCGTGAGTTTCCTCTTGAAGAGAGCAAGCCATGCTTCCTCAGCGATGAGGGAAGCAAGAGAAACGAGACGGCGGATGGTTTAGTGAGCGCCCCTATTTGGAGACGGCGCCGCGTTTACTTCGCTCTTTCACTCCTTCACCCCCTTTTTCCCCCTTCCCCGCCGCCTACGACGGACACTAGAGGGTAGAGGCGTGTGTGTGGAAGTGTAAGAAAGTCGGAAACTCTGTTTTTGCCATCTTTTTTAGTCTATGGGGTGAGGAAATCACGTACAGCACGTCTCGTGCTGGGCCAAGAGGATGCTCGTAGAGGAAAACACGACGGCGTCATGCGGTAAGACTGGCGGAGAGACAAAAACACACCCACGGCATGGCTATCGTGAATTGGCACAGGATACGGCTAGGCGCGCCATGGGCTTCTCTCCGGGGCGCCAAGGGGGCGTGTATTATCCAAGGCAGAGAGAAAGAAGAGAGAGAGAGGCTGGATGAAGTGTGCGGATGGTACACGACACGAAACGACACGATACACAATAACACACGATACACGCACGACGCGCGTAGGATTCATGCCGCCTCCGTCTGTTCAATCTTCGCGCTCTGGCGTTCAGGTTCGTGTCATCTGGTGTTCTTTCCCTCGAAGGAGGTCGGGAGAGGCGGGAAGAGCGGCGGCCTCTAGACCTGATCACACTTTCTTCCAACATTACCGCATTTGCGCATCACGGACGCGAGAGTCCGAGGGGCGCGGGTGAGAAAATAACAAATGGAGGAGGTGTCACGGGCATTTTTCTGGCGGCGGCGGTACACGTAGCTTGCTGCCTTCCTGCCGTGCCTTAGCCACTGAGTTGTGCCCGGACTAGTGATCCGGGGGCTGTCGTCTTGAGTAGGGTGATCACACTGCTCCAGAAGCAGAAGTTTAGGTGCAGATGCCCGCGGGGCGGGCACCATGTCGGACGGCTGGGGCTGGGCTGGGTGCTCGTGCTGTGCATACGGCGGCCTCGAGAAGAATGTGACGGGTGACCCGGCCCCTTTCGTCCAGTTGTGTGAGGCAGGATCGTCCAGTGCAAGTTGTTGCCGCGACCAGCGCAGAGAGGAGGTGCTTTCTCGGGCCAAAGGTGCTGCTGCTGCTGCTGGATTGCAGGCTGGGGATTGTCGGGTAGCTTGAGCGCAGCGTGCTTGCCGTTGCATATGGATTTTTGAACGCAATTGGCGATGAATTGGTTGGCGCAGCCAGCCCCCGTGAAGTGCAGTCGAGTAACAGCGAGGCAGAACCCCCTTCCAGCCTCCGTACTTGTGATATTGAACTTTGAAGCCAGAGAAACACAAATGCAAAGAGACAGACAGAGATCTCACGTCAAGATCTTGTGGTGGAGGAGGACCCTGATTGACGCCGTCAACGATCCAGGCGAGGGAGTGGCGTTCGACCGTCTTGGTGGTCTATGAAGCCCGCTCGAACCTGGTGTTGGACAGGTTCTTCGTTCAGTGTCCGGTCTTTGGTGCCGTCGCTGAGCTACGGGCGGCGTAGTTTGGGGGCAGATTTGACAGGTTTGACGGGCATCTTGAGGCTTGTGGGTATCGTGGCAGATATTCTACCGAACGCGTCGATGGAGGTGAAATGGGCGCGTAAAGATCGTTCAATCCTAGAAAGTGAATCACGAATATGAAGAAAAGATTCAACTGAGTTGAAGCAATGGATGATTTGGATGATTGTGTGTTCAAGAAGGGGCTCAGGGGTGAGGGACAGGCTGGATCTGAAGGACGCAGGTCGCGTTCGTGAGGCTTTTTGGTGATGTGAGGCCTGCTTGGCGTGTATCGCTACGCTCTGGTTCACGGGGAGACTGGGATTTGGGTTCGCAACAACAAAAAGCAGAACGCCCAATCATTCGTATGTTTCCTTTTGCAAACGTGATAATCGTGATGCGGTCAGGGGCTGGGAAGAGGATGACGATGATAGGCCATGACAGCGAACCCAGTCTTCGCGCGTTTTCAAGATATAGATGCTGCCCCTTTTGAGTGTTATTTCGACCTCATCTGGCTGTTTTCCTGACAGGGAGAAGAAGAGAGAGCGACAAACCGTTTGGTCAGGGGCGCGCGGACGACGATGCCCGTGACTGATTGTCTTCGCAAACACAATGACCTCAGACCATCACTCTGTTCTCTCCTGTCGAATGATTGTTGTGTGTTGTGTCAGGTTCACTTCCCACGATGCCTTCCCGAAGAACAGAGCCTTCGTAGGATCAAGACAAGTCTCGGCGATGATGAGTTGATGTTCCAAGAGATAGTAACATGCGTCGGTCTCGGCTGCTTTGGGCTCTATTGTTAGTTCGTCGATACAACTTGCTCTGGTTTCACGTCTTTCCAGGACGCATGGGAGAGGAGAGGCATCAGAGCGATGTAGCTGGAGTGGAAGATGTAGGGTTCATGACCAAGTCTGGCAGTGTGCGAAGATGTTAGCAGCATCAAGACTACTGGCCAAAATCTTTCGGAAACGAAGGGGATGAATGCTTCATTTCTACGCTGACATTTGGTAAATCTTGTGATGATGTCGAAAACAATGCAAAGAGGACGCGCTCAGTTTAGCATTCAAAATCAGCAAGTGAAACCAATGGATAAGAATCCGACAGTTGAGGAAGGCATTCGATGTCGACCCAAAGAAGTCAGCAGCTGTTGGAAAGCATTTCTTCGATACAACCTGGGTTTTAAAGAAGACTGCTTGGGCGATGATCTACTCAATATGCTGTTGTCAACAGAGTTTTGCTGCTTCACCGTAGACTTGACGAATATTTATCCGTTTGCGAGGGTTCTTGATACTGGGTAAAGGCAAAAGAACAACTCGTGAGTATTTGAGGGATGTTGCGGTCCAAGCATAGCCTGCATGAAGGACTTATGATGCATCCAGAGAAACGGGTTGATGACGATCAGTACTCGCCTCTGATATTCGACATCGAGGCACCATCGCAAGGTCTGCTGTTGATTCGTCGTTCGTCTCTTCACGCTGAGTTTCTCAGCAAGATGGTGCTGTTTGTGGGCTGTCAGTTAACCGGATGACAGTCATAGTTTAGTTCTGGGGATCTTGTTTGGCTCAGCTGTTGCAAGATTGTACTACCGAATACGGAAGAACATGCGTCGGAGGTTGGAAGTCTTTGGAGAGAACTCGTGCTACGAGATCATTAGATTGACTCCAACGTATCTCAAATATTCAGATCTCTGGGTAAGGGAACGCAGCGTTGCGTACATTTTGCCTGCGACTTCACCTCGGAAACACTATCGAGGACTGTCCTAGTGCATGAATGAACATAACATCAACATGTTGCGTAGTTTAAGCAGGCTAATGCTGGTGTCCATCAAATGGACGTGGGGTTGCTGCAAAATGCAATGGCGTCGACGTCTGTGATGTGGTACGAGAGTCATCTTGGGAAATTCCAAAGAGGACTCATCGATTTTGTTGGCCAGCGTCGTGCGAGCGTGCTGCTCACTTTCACCATGATGAAAGGAGTTACCAAGGCCCAAACCTTGCCATCAAGTCCGGGGAAGAAAATCTCCCATAAATTAAGCATGTGAATCAAAAACTCGTGGATGCAGGCAATCATCGTCGTCCACACGTGTCTTGCCGTTGCCAATCATGATGTCAAGGCTGATCTTCCAGGATCTCGGCCAGGCATTGCGTCGACCTTGCTTGTTGCTTTGATATGACTTGCGGTGTATTCCGACCACTAAAAACTCAGACGAAGAAGCCAACGGATACCCAGAACTCCAAAAAGAGGTCGAGAGGAGTGCTAAAAATCGATAGCTGAGACAGCAGAGGGTTGCGTTCTTTGGACGACTACTTACGTACATGATCTTGCTTGCTGAACCCGGCGGTTTCTATGAAATACACTGAAACAATAGTAACAGCTAGAAATACACTAGGAATACCTGCTGTTATTGTGGGAGTAACTTCAGCTTTCCTGGAAACGGTATATGTCCGAGAGCACCTCAGACAATGGAATAAATCTGTGAAAGATGTCACCACAGTCCCGAATCAATCATGAACTTATCCCCAGGACAACTTCGTGAGACCAAGGCATCTAAGACTGGGCACCATCCAATGTTCTTACTAAGTGACCTCAGTTCAGGACTGATGTTTCATTCATCTCATAGACATGGTGCAACGTTCGCCCTCACGAGAAAGAAGTAATTCACCTGCCGAATAGATTCGAGAACGCATCTGCCGGCAGACAGACCAACTCAACATTGAGGCTAGAATCTTATAAATATTCCCAGTAGTGCTGTGAAGCATTCTCAAAAGCAAGTCTTTCAGTTCTCAACCACTCCGAGTCTCTTGGGCTGACGCATCGCATTCCACGAGAAACAATACGTGGTGTTCCAGCCGAAGGGTAGTGTGATACGCAGTGTCCATGAACATTTTTCGGTCCCATTGCTGTTCTTTGTTTGTTGGTGATTCTAGCTTTCATGTGGAATAGTTCTTCAGCTGTCTGCAGAACATACGCATCAAAACAAAATGCTATTGATATTAGTTCTTACTGTGGTCTTCAGAATATAGTGTGTGCTTGTTTTTTGTAACATCTTGGCAACCCACGATTGGCTTTGCCTTCTCTTCTAAATATCATTCAGTACCTTAAATACCATATAGTTAATTCTGTGATATATATTTTCGGCCCTGACGTGTCCATCTTCGGACCATTCATACACCTATCCCACGGTCTTAAAGGTTAGTGCGGTTCTTGCGGGGCTTTCCATATCACGAAGCCCCGCAAGTACTACGCTAACCTTTAACACCGTGGGATAGGTGTACTATTGCTGCGCTTTGCCACCCATGCCCATCCATGTCGTGCAGCTCTGGGAAGCTGTGTGGGAGAGAGTCATTTCGGCCCCACCTTTGGATCTGTGGGCGCATGATAGGGCTCAATCTCACTGCGTCCCACAAGAACATCTGAACAACTCAGTTCGGTCGGTTAGCTCAGTTGGTTAGAGCGTGGTACTAATATCTCATCTGAGATGTTCAGTAATGCCAAGGCCGGGAGTTCAAGCCTCCCACTGATCACACTCTTTTGGCCTCTGTCGTCACCTACCTCTACTTACCTCTACGGTGGTGGCGGGGTAGATTCTTGCGTCCTTTTTTTTTTTTTTAGTTTTTCTTTTTTTCTGATAATTCATTAACATGAACGCATCTTACTGCCAGACGACGTTGTTATGCTCCGTGTCTGCTAAGTCCCTATTCATGCAAGCATCGTCGTGTCAAGGATTTTGTCTAAGGTCTTGTGTGAGGTTGGCGAGAGTGGTGAGGTGGTGAAGTAAAGTGTGAATGGCTGGCATGAGATCGATGGGATCGCTAGACTGGGTTGGTTCTGTCATTCAATGACAGCGCGGGCAAGCGGCAAGACCAAGTGATATGGAGCCTCGGGATGACCTAATTTCCCTGTGTCTGCGTGGCTACATTTTACTCGTATTCGACGACGATGATGACGAGAGGAGCGACGACCACGGTGGTAGGCTAGAGTATATCCAAAGGAAAACCAGCCGCTCCACCATAGGAAAACCAGGCGGTCTCCTCGGAATTTGCCGGGCATAACACGATGATGTTGATTGAAATTACATGCATGAATGAGAGGAAGCTGATTAGATGCTGTCTGGGCGTATGCCTTGGTCTGGATTCAATGGCTGGCGCTGGAGGTGCGTGAGGAACGAAGGCAAGGAGCGAGGCAACGGAACAGCTATCAGGGCGGGGGGACCTTCTCAAACAAGTCGGCAATCACAGGGAAAGCGAGTCCATGGACCTTGAAGGTTGAAAGTCATTCGTTTTTCCCTTGCCCTCTACACCATAACTTTTATGCGGATCGTCGACCTTGAAGGAAAAGAAACACGGCACACGCATAGCTCGAGCCCAAACGCCGTGTCATGAAGTTTCAATGTTTCATTTGCCTGCCTGACCCTTTACAAACCCAAGCCAAGCAGCGATACCGCGAGGCATGCCATTTGCATTTTGCATCGATGAGGGCGGTGGACGAACCCGCACCGAGCATTTCCGGAAACACGTCCCCCATCGAATCTCGTGTGAAAAGGACGCTACCAGATCATTTTTTGATCCACGTTTGACTCCTCCCGGTTTAAAAAGAAGAACGATGTGTCTTTTTTGCTGCGCGGGATAACACCAAAAGCTGACCGGACCGGAAAACCCCCACTCTGCCCAAATTTCCATTTTTCCCCACACACTCACACCTTCCCCAGCTGCCTGCGCGATACCAGGAGAGGTAGATGTCCCATGGTCCGACAGACGAAATGGAGAAAGAGCGACGCCAGCCAGAGAGAGATACCGTTTAACGGTAAGACTTCTGGAATCTGGAGCGGGCACCAACACCACCGAACTTCTTGGGCTCGCACCGGCGGTTGTCGGCGACGAGGAGGGTACGGTCGAACTGGACAAGAGCCTGCTTCAGCATGTTCTTGGAGTGCTCGTCGACGAACTTCTGGTAGTAGGCGACGACAGACTTGGCAATGGCCTGACGGATGGCGTAGATCTGGGAAGTGTGACCACCACCGGTGACGCGGACGCGGATGTCGATGTTGGCGAACTTGTCGAGGCCGAGGACGAGGAGGGGCTCGTAGACCTGTGGGTGAGTACGTTAGTATGTTTGTCGTTGCGAAATTTCGATGCATGTCCTTTTGCGGTCCCTCGGTCTTTGCATTTCCCAATCCTCTTGCTGGTTGTGAAGAGCAAGGCGCCGCGATGCTTCTCTTCCTCTCCCATTGAAGTATTCCGTCATCCTAGCGCCTTGCTCTTCGCCTCCGAGTTCCGCTACACGTGGTGGTTTCCTCCTCTTGTCGACCGGTTCTGCATTGGGACTGTTTCGCGCGGATTTGTTCGTACCTTGAAGCGGAGGATCTCAGGCTGGACAAGCGAGAGAGGCTTGCCGTTGACCTTGACGAGGCCCTTGCCAGCCTAAAGCAACATCAAAGTCAGTCTTCCAAAGTTCGATATCGAATTTTCGTTCACCACCCCAGTCGCTCTGGGACGGCCTCTTTCGTTCGGCAGGGGGAGGCAGAAAAATTTCGGGATCGCACCTTGCACTGGGCAACCGCAGTGGCGGTCTTCTTCTTGCCGAAGCACTGGACGCTCTGGGTGGACGACATGGTTGCTGCGGGATGGAGGGGGACTGTGAGGAAATTCGCAGCGGTAATCGTGAGCGCGTACTTTGGTGATATCGAAACGGACAAGATTTGGGATTTTTCGCGAGGGCTGTTGTGCGTGTGCCCTCCATGGGGCGCTAGACGAAAGAGGGTTTAGCGCCTCCGGAGTTGAGCCGGCGGACCTCTTCACGTGATCTATGCCGTCTGGGCTGCGTGGACCCGGAGAGCCATCCGGGCTTGCCTTATGTCATCACCCGCGACATCGAAGCGGGAGACCCGCCGAGTCGGAACTGCTGTTGACGTCGGCGCCAACGAAGACCGACATGGCGGAGCGTCCACCAAGATATCCGCCCCTCTATTAACCTCCCTCTCTGCCCCTCTTCCCCCCAAAAAGACAGGCAACAGAAAGCTAGCTCACCAACCAAGACCCCCCTTTTCCCGCTCCCATCCTCCACATCCAAACTCCTCCCGCCGTCCTCCTCACTAAACCACCGACCGACCGAAAGCATGTCACGAAAAGGCATCGGCATCGCGGCCTTTGACCGGTCCCGCCTGACCTCGGCGCAGTACGCCTCTCATGGCTCGAACCTGCGCAGCAGCAACGCCCAGGCCCTCGAGACGCAGCTCTCCGTCTTCCGCTCCCTCCTCCAGCAGTTCGCGCAGACCCACGCCAAAGACATCCGCTCCGACCCCTCCTTCCGCGCGCAGTTCGCGCGCATGTGTTCCGCCATCGGCGTCGACCCCCTCGCGTCGTCGTCTTCCTCGGGCAGCGGGGGCGGCTCGTCGTCGATATGGGCGCAGCTGCTGGGCCGGTCGGTTAACGACTTCTACTTTGAGCTCGCGGTGCGGGTCGTCGAGGTGTGCGGCGCAACACGGGACGAGAACGGCGGTCTGATTGGGGTTCGTGAGGTGCGGGAGCGCATCATGACGGGCCGGATGGAGGGCGCGAGCGAGGTTACGGAGGACGATGTGCTGAGGGCCGTCGGCACGCTGAAGCCGCTGGGCAGCTCGTTCAGCGTCATCAAGGTCGGAAGCAAGGACTACATTCGGAGCATACCCAAGGAGCTCAACACGGACCAGAGTGCCGTGCTGGAGGCTGTTCAGGTGCTGGGGTACGTGAGCATCTCCATGCTGATGGTCAACTTGAAGTGGCCGAAGGCGCGGGCGCAGACGGCGTTGGAGGACCTGTTGGGCGAGGGCATGTTGTGGGTTGACAAGCAATGTCCGGAATGGGAGTACTGGAGTCCCGGGTTCATGGTGGACACCGGAGAGGCCACGGCCGGGGATTGAGAGCCGCGTGCGGAGACATCACGAGCCACATATCCACTTCTCCGTTCGACAGACCGGCGGAATCACGTCACACCGACGATTGACCAGTCCAAAATTCGGACAAGGGGGCACATCGCGTCCATGACTAGGTCTACACCGGGCTGGTTGTTCAGAGACATAAAAGTCCTCCAGTTGTTGCCGAAATCATGAGAGTGCATGCTACACAAGAGCACCTAATAGTGCCAGGTAGAACGTTAGCATACGGCCATGACGAAGATATAAAAGATATCAAGCCAGGCCAGCCTAGAACGCAGTTCACTCGATAGTTAGTCACAATAGACGCCGATGCAGCAAGTCGAACCATAAAACCAAGCGCATTGAACCTATCTACCGACACACAGGACATATAACATGACGCAACGTACGAAGCAAGCAAATTGTACAAAGATACTCAGCGGCCGCTTGCAGCGTTTCCAAGCCGCCAGCCTCTTGCTCGCGTATCATTCACACTGCCCCCCGCCCCTCAACTCCAGAATTCCGCCCCAAGGACTGAACTCGTTTTCGTATTAGATGTTACTAGATCTCATCAAGGGGGCGTAATCTTGCCGTCATCAAAGTCTCCTTTAGTAAGGAGGGTTGGGGCCACCCATGGGGCCGGGGTGAGGGCCTCCGTGAGGCCCTCCGTGGGGTCCGTGAGGTCCGCCGTGAGGAGGGGGGTAGTCCTCCGGGCGACCTCCCATCGACGGGGAGCGACCGTCGGAGCGGCCGTCACCGAAGTGCTTCTTGCGGAGAGCCGCGAGGCGCTTCTTCTTGGTGGTGGTGTTGATGTAGGTGCCGATGATGAAGGCAACCAGGTTGAAGAAGGGAACCCAGAGTTGATCCGGGAGGAACTTCTGGGCAAAGGCCAGGCACAGAGGAGAAGTAATCCAGCTGACCTTCATGACCTTCCAGAAGCCGACCTTCACAGTGGCGCGGACCTGGTGGTACGTCTTGGCGCCAGCAATCAGAGCCATGGCAACCAGGTAGACGGAGTTCTGAATGGGCGCAATCTACGGAAAGTCAGCCATCTCCTCTATCGCGATATATCAGCAATCACACCACGTACAATCAAGTTGCTGACAATGATCTGCAGGACCTTGGCGCGCAAGCTGGTGCGGCCGGCAAAGGTCTTCTGCAGGGCCCAGATGAGGAAGTGGCCGAGAGGCGCGCTGACGATAGCGCCGTAGGCGGCCATCTTGGGCACGCGCGAAGTGAAGTAGTTGCCATGCTTGTTGCGGTCCTTGGCGAGGAAGGACGCGAGCAGCTCCTGGGCGCCAGCTAGGGTTCCAGCCGTGAGCATCTTGGTTCGCAGCGGGTTCTCCTCGAGCTGCTTGATGTAGGCCTGGTTGTAACCGCGTCAGTGGTGTATTCTCGTGGGATTTGGCCGCGTCTTGGCGGCGATTTCGCGGGCATGACGGAATCGAGGGAGTGTAAGACGAACCGCGAGGTAGCCTTTGGAGCCTGCATTCTTCTTGCCTCCGGTGATGGCAGTGCCGATGGCCTCAGAGATGGGATGCTTTCCGCTGGTGCCGGGCAGAGGCTTCTCGGGGTGGAAGGTGTCTTGGACCTTGTCGACGGCCTTTTGCAGCGTCTCTTTCGTCTCCTTCTCGAACTTGACGGACATTTTGGGCTATGCGTCGGGGGGTATCGCTATCGAAATGGGAAACGCGGGGAAGACAAAACTGCGGTGAGGGATGAGCATTAGCTGAGAGGGTCTTCTCGATTGTGTTCGCGATGGATTTTCCGGGGGGGTGTTCGTCAATTGATTTGCGGCTCCAGCTTCCAGACCCCGGGGGCCAATGGTTTGTTTACCGCGTCGCTCAGCCGACCGACAAGGAGTGGGCAGTAAATTGCGCGGCGACAGCTTGGAGGACTCGGAAAACCGCAATTGCAACTTGACGATGGTCGGAAAAGTGCGCGACGAAAAATTAGGGCAACGTACTGAGTGTTTCTTGCAAGATGACAAGAAGGTGGGAGTCTGGCCGTCTCGGAGGGGAGGTTGGGCGGCAGCAGCAGCAGTAAGAGGCGGGTGGGTTGTTGATGTGTGGTAGAGTGGTCGAGGAGGTTGACACAATTGGGGCCCTCTGGGCTCCCCTTTGGTGCGTGCGGATCGGATCCTAGGTACGACACGGGAAACTAGAACCAGGCAAGCTGTGTGGGCTAGGAACTGGGTGACTGGTTGAATGTGAACCGGCTGGGGGGAGGGGGGCGAGGGACGCTGGACACTGGACTGGGCAACATGGGAAGAGAGGGACGGGACTGGGAGGAGATTGATTGCTTGCCTGAGATGGGGGTGGTGCCTCGACCTGGACTCTTCTCTTCCTGGACCTGCTGGACCTGGAGCTCGCTGCTGCGAGAAGCTCATTCGTCTTCGAGCGCTAGTCGACCGGGATGTTGCATGATGGGGCAGAGCTGGACGGAGCTGCAGGGGTGTGTCAACTGAGAGCTATGATTGGCTGCACTTAGCCAATGGCCCGAGGTCTGTTTTCACTTCCCGAGGAGGGGACAGCGGCCAGCCAGAAAAAAAAAAAANTCTGTTTTCACTTCCCGAGGAGGGGACAGCGGCCAGCCAGAAAAAAAAAAAATTGGGGGGGGGCAGCGGACAGACGCACGCCAGCTCATCCTGACAGACGCTGGAATCCTGCACTTGCCGGCAGTGATTGTCTGTGCTGGGTTGACCCCTAGTGAACCCTTCCCCAAAAATGATGGTTTAATGATCAAGCTTCATGCTTTGGAGATGCCGAATCGTCCGAAGGTCGTCTGAACCACTCATTCTCTTCCCGCTTTGCATCCCACCAGCTTGGCACCCTCGCAAAATTACACCAAACTTTTTTCTTCATCGAAACGAAGTTTGTGTGTGCTGATGATGGGCTGGGTCAGAATGATAAGCGAGCCTGGGGTGTGACATCTGATATCAAGTCAACATCAACGAGCCTCAGGTTTTAAAGCTCGAACCTGCTTTCCACGGAGAATACTTAAAGTGGTCCTGGGCTTGCGTTAGCATTGTTCGACATGCCAAGGCGATTGGAAGAAGCAGACTTCCTTACCTCGGCGAGCTATGCGATTGGTGACATATTCTCGCCTATGGCGAAATCCGCACTCTACCTAGACGAATAACCTTGTCAAACATATGCAAAAGATTGTGGATGCCCTTGGTTCTTCAGCAAGAGTGGCATGTTGGTCGACAAATTCGTCCATCTGCCGGCCGGTGGAAACGAATAGCGGATATCATTGGCAACCAAGGTGTCACCGTACGCGTCCGGGTGCAGCAAAATGATATCAGAGAGCTGGATAACATCGATGTAAGAGAACCTGAGCAAGTAGCGGTGGGAGAGTCGAGCCCAACGGCGATAACACCCAAAGGTTTCGCAACGACTAACATGAGTCACATCCTCGAGAGCTTTACAGAAGCCCACAAGTAATGCGTGAGAGTATTGTTTCTTGCATCGGAATGTCATTCATACATGTCAGCCTGCCGATAGTTATGAAAAATATGCCAATGTCACAGCAGATTGGAAAGCGATGCTGAATGGCACCAGAAGCTTACATGGAGACGTCAAACCACCGGTCGAGATTGCTTAATGGAGTTCAAGCGCCATTACGTCTGCTCTATCAATATATAATAAGGTAGCGTAAATATCTGAGGGTTTGGGCAGTGCATCACGGGCAGGAAAATGTGCAGTTCAAACAAAGAAGGCGGATGGTGACAGGACTTGGGAGCTCCTGCACTTTAAGATGAAAGCACGATGTCATCGCATTTCGCCTTCTAGTGAATGTGAAGTTGGAGCGGGTGCTCCTACCCAGAAGTTCAGTTTTTCCACCTCACCTCCTACCAAGGCCCGAGTATGCTCCTTCTCAACTCCTTGAGGCTGTTGACTCTTCGCTCCTCCCGGGACTTTTTGGGTTTGGAGTATCACCAAATGACAACCTGACCTACGGACCTCCTACAAATACCCGCCACTACCATCCGACGCCCATTTCCTCGAGATCGTGATGGCTGGCACCAAGATCAAGACGGGCTCGAAAGGTTCCTCCCGTCAGACGCGAACCTACGCGGCCTGCACTCACGTCACGTTGATCCGCGTCTATAGCTACCATCTCCGCTGCGATTCTTGTGGCAACCTTGGCCCCTTGGGCTGGCTGTACTGTTGTACTCAAGATCACGAGGAGTTGCTTCGCGAGGCCATTTGCCGCGGAGAAGAGGTAGGTGCCCAGGACTTGGTAAAAAGCCATTTGACTGACGAGGAAAGTGCAATTTTGACGAGCTGGGCCGTGACATGGTCAATACCGTCAAACCCAGGCTTCGCGGACCAGAGCAGCGGGCCACAAACCCAGCGAACTTTCTCGAGGAAATGTCCCCTGAATTTATTGCCAAAACGTACACTAGCGAACAGCTTATGACCATCTTCAACCAACGCAAGCATGTCAGTGACCCTCACTTACTTGGGTATGATTCGGGGACTGACATGATCCAGCTTGCCAAAGTTCTTCAGCAAGAGTCGGATCGCAAGACGGCAGCCACTGTCAAAGAATCCAATACGTCCGACTTGGCCGAGTTCTTGACCCAGAGCGCCAAACCTTGGGTTCCGAATCCGAGAGAGGGGTGCAAGTACAGAATTTGTCCTTGCTGTCGCCCTGGTGGCGCAGACAGAGCGTATCTCAGCCTCGACAGTATCGCTAACGGCGACGTTCCCGCGACGGCTGCGACTGGTTGGGGATTTCATCACTTCGGTCGCAGGCCGATCTGCCATCCTGAAGTAGTCGCCAACCTGGGTCTTCGCTCGCAGACTGCCGTGAGTATCATAAATGAAAGTATGCGCAATTTCTGACACATCTGCAGTCGACGGCTCCTTCTCTTACGTCCACGTCTCCGGCATCGACAGCCAGCCGAGACACTTCGAGCACTGAAGATAACCTCGAGTCACGTCTTGCAAGTCTGAACATGCAGATCGATCTACCTACCAGACTTCGCAACCCCGAAACATCCTCGCCATACCCAAGCCCACAGCCTCCCTTGCCCCGATCTCCCGGTTCTCCAAACCTCGCTGCCCAAGCTGGACGCCGAGAGTCGTTGGATGGCGACTCGTCCATGCATGATAGCGCGAATGCGTCTGTCAGCTTGCCTTCTGGCGCGGGCAACACGACCGCTGACATCACCACTGCGATGGAAGAGCACGAGAAAGAGGAGGGCAAGTTCTCAGCCCAGCCGCTGAAGGTTCAGAACGGAGTCGCCATGTTGGAAGAGAGCGTTGAGTTACACGTGCCGGATGTGATGACCCAAGTTTGAGCGCAGAAGAGGAACGCTCTCATTGCGGATGGTCAAACTGATCCTTGAAAGCGACGACACGATAGGCGGCCGCGAGACGACCCGTTCGTGTCCGTCGCTAGTTGTTGGTTGACGAAGTGGATGTAACCGTGGTTTTGGTTGTTTCGGCGTTGGATGGAGAGAGATACCCTTTTTGCTAGCGGAATGTCGCCTGTATTCTTTCAATCACGGATAGTGGGCAGAAATACTCAGCAGAATGCAGATTGTAACCTACGCCGCCTCTGCAGGTTCCATAGAACGAGTCATAGATCCGTATCATCATTTTGTAATGGGTATGCATCTTTTCACGACAACATCTTGGTTTCCCGAGTGGGAGCTCCCAGATGAAATTCTCCTAATAAAACCGGCATTGAAAACCCCGCAAGCTCAGTCTCTTGTCTCATACTCCTACGTCTCAATTTCCCAAACTAAGCCCTCAGTCCTTCGTACTTTCCAACACGGCCTTCATCATGGCGTTGCCAACGGCAACAGCATCCTTAAATCTCGGCTGGAAGAACTGCTGTGTCGTCTCAAACCGGTTCTTCCACGTCTCAAAGTGCCCCTGGGAGACACACTCCGCCCAACCCCTCGCACCAAACGTAAACTCCAAGTCGTCGCTGCGGTACGTGTGATCCTCAATCGCCGTCCTCAACGCATCGTCAAGCATCTCAGGGCTGCGGAATAGGTACTCCGCGACGCCGAGCCACAACCGGAACAGGGGCGTCGAGCAAATCATGTGGTCGTACGGCACGATGCCCAGCTCGGCCCAGCAGTCAACCATGGCGAGCAGCGAGAGGTGGTTGTTGGCGCGCGGGGGCTCGGTCTGGTCCTCCTTGCGGCCGAGGGAGAAGCGCTCAAGCAGGTCCGGGTTGAGGAGGGGCCGGTCGGCCCACTTGGGGCTGCCGTCGTGGCCGAAGACCTTCTCCTTTGCGGCGAGGACGCGGGCGCGGAGGGCGGGCGCGTTGCCCTCGAGCATGAGCTTGTAGAGGTCGGTGACGGAGCGGGCGAACTGGGAGATCTGCTTGCGGGCCTCGGGGTTGAGGATGGCGAGGCCGGCGTAGACGTGCCACTTTTGGGAGTAGATGCGCAGCATGATGTTGATCTTTACGTTCTCGACGCCGCCGACGTAGCGGGACATTTCCCAGGGGAACTGGGTGTTTGCGTGCCAGGCCTTGCCCATGGAGAGGAAGGCGGCGTGGGTGACGGCCTGGGTGTCGGCGGTGATGCGGTCGTGCTCGTGGGCGGAGAGGTAGACGTGCTTGGAGCCTAGGACGGAGAGGACGGTCTCGACCTTCTGGACGGAGAGCGGAGAGGCGCGGTGGGCGATGATGACGAGGGGCTGGTTGCGCGGGTCGACGTTGGGGCCGTGGAGGGAGTGGCAGGAGACAATGTCGACGTCCGAGGGGAGATGGCGCTCAAAGGCCTTGATCTCGGGGTCTTTGCATGATGTCTGGCCGCCCACGATGGCGCCTAGTTTCGTTGCTGTCGCGGAGATTGGTTAGACTGGGGGGAACGAGGGACAGGAGCTGGTGGTGAAGGCAAGGCATACATGGTCCGTACTGGGAGATCACGCGGTCAATGGCGGCGGCTTCAACGCTGTAGATGATGTAGTCGCTGGCTCGGGAGACGTAGTGTCCATTTCGGCAAATTTGTATATTGTTCTATAGTTCAAGAGAGGACATGGCTCAGCGGGTGCGTTGACCGGAAGGGCAGGCAGGAGCTCCCATACGTTTCCGGAGAACTCTTCTTTCAGGCTCTCGTACTTTTCCTCCTGGTCACACGCCATAATCCTGCCGGAACCCGCGACGTTAGCCTCTTGTTTCCTCCCGACATTTTCCTCATTTCCTAGCGCCAACAGGTGTGTAGCAAAAGTAAGGGCATGCTTGCGAGTTTCCTGGGAGCAATTGTTAGCTCGTTTGCTTCGATCATGAGAGCTTGTAATGAAGCAGATTTGAGGTGAAGGTTCAGACAAAGTAAAGTTAAGGTAGCTAGGTGTATCATCATGGAAAGCCTTCAGCCATAGCCGGGGCCAGAATGGCTTGCCAGCAAGGCCTTGGGCGATACTCTAGCCAAATGCGCTCTTGTCATCATTACCAAGGGGGAGGGGAGCAAGTTGCCTTGCGTGAGAGAAAAGAGAATGTGAATCTTACCAGAAGAAATCGCGTTGCGCAGAGGCCCAGCTGGGACAGGAGAGGTGAACCAATTACTCACTTCCATCCAGCGGCAGAAAGCCTCTGCGCGTACATCTTCCCCATGTCTCCCATGCCTATCAAGCCGACCACGAAATTTTCCATCTCGGCGGGTATGGCCTGCGGCGTGTTGGGAGTCGAGGAAGATGCCATGATGAGTGTTTGTTTCTGTTTGGGTAAGTAAACGAATGCTCTCTGGTGCTGGAAGTTTTCTGTCAAGACTGCAAAAGTCTGCGCGAAGCAAGCTCTCACATCCTGAGCAAGACCAGGAAAACTTTTTTCGCTTGAAAGCTTGGTTTCGGGGGCGCTGAGTCACGACCGAGAAACGAAAGCTGAAGCTGTTTGGTGGGATGCAGAGGAGAAGAAAAAAGTTGCACGCGGTTCGAGTTCCGCTTTTTGATCTCGCGCCGGTGGGTGTGGAGACGGCAGAGGGCCGCCGGGGACGCGGGAATGATTGGCCGAGGAAAAGGGTCCCCTCCATTGAGCTGCTTAGTTGCATGTGAAGAAACTGGTGGGGGACGAATTCTGTTATTGCGATGTTTCTGGTTGTCGTCATATCCACATTGAAGCTACACCTGCAGGAGCTCATCTCATTAAGAGCTTGAACCAACGCAAACACAGAATTTCCCGAAATGTCGGTACTTTTTGCAATCGGATCCAATGGATCTGGCCAACTCGGAATCGGCCACAAAGAAGACGTGTCGGTCCCCAAGCAGGCTATTTTCTACCCTGACGAGCCAGAGTCTCCCGTGGTTAAGGTCGCTGCTGGAGGAAATCACACCTTGCTTCTGACTGAGGGCGGACAGCTTTGGTGGAGTGGGGATGCCACGAGCGGGGCGTGCGGTTTGACTTCGACGGCCGAGACTCAGGAACCTGTCTTCCAGAAGATTCAGCTGAGCAAGGACGGCGGGGAGAACAATGCTACGACTGCCCTTGTTGCTGCCACCTGGGAAGCCTCGGTTATTGTCCAAAACGATGGTGAAGGCAAGGCGACAAAAGTGTACAGCTTTGGTGCGGGATTGAAGGGTGAACTCGGCCTGGGGGAGTTGCTCGTCCGTTCGCCTTCCGCTACGCTGTTCAAGGAATTCCCACCGACAGGCACTGAAGTCGTGGATTTGGCAGGCTGCATGGGACATGTCATCGCGGTCTTGAGCAACGGGGAGGCGTATGGGTGGGGTAACGTGCGCAAAGGCCAGGCTGGAAGCCCTGAGGCTGTCATACACTCGCCCAGGAAGATCGAGGGCGTCGACTTTAAAGTTACTCGGGCTGTCTGCGGAAAGGACTTTAGCTGCTTGTTCGGCGCACCTGATTCGGGCAAGCTGCTAATCCTCGGATCCGACAAATGGAGCATCAAGTCATCAGCCCCTGAAACCATGCCGGAGTGGCAGGACGTCGGAGCAAGCTGGGGCAGCGTCTACGTGTTGAAGAAAGACGGGGAGCTCCTTGCTTGGGGACGAGACGACCATGGACAGCTACCGCCACCGAGTCTTCCCAAGCTGAGTAAGATTGCTATCGGAAGCGAGCATGTCATTGCTTTCACAGACAAGGGCGATGTGCTTGCGTGGGGATGGGGAGAGCATGGGAACTGCGGCCCGCAGGTCGAGAACAACGACGTCAAGGGACGATGGAATGTCATTGCATCATCAAGATTCATTCCCCCTGGATCGAAGATCACGGGTATCGGCGCAGGCTGCGCTACTAGCTGGGTGACTATCACCACCGGTTGAGCAAATCGGCCACTGCCCCCATCACCGGACAGATACAACTCCTGAACTGCAACATGCCACGCTACTCGTTCGACTTCCTCCTCTATTCTCGGTAGAACAACCCCAGACGCCTGACATCATCTAGGGGTTGTGTAGGCGCCAGGCCTGCGCTGCTTTCAGGTGCCGGATCGATCTCGCCGTTCTGATGGGTAGCACCACGGTCTAGATGCATGATGGATTGGTTCTGCAGCGTGTCAGCAAACATAGTCGTGGGGCGCGTTCGGAGACGTACGGGTTGGTTGCTATGATCCCACTCCAACCTTGCATCCTCCTCAGCCTCTTCATCCTCCTCGTCTCTGACGGGCTCCCACTGGTCGTCGTCCACAAACAACCCCTCGGACCGTATACTAGCGGGAGGCGGTCGTTGAGATGGCCGGAGATCGAACAATGACGTCCTAGCAGCACCGATTCGAGCAGCAGACGCAGCTGGAGGCGGTGGCGGCATGATCTGGGCGGCAGGCTGTTCGGGTGGTTCGGAAGGCGCAGCGCTCTGTCTCCTAGATCCGGCGGCAGCCTCAAGTTGCTGTTGCGGCCGGGGCGGGGCTTTGCTGCCGGCCCTGCCCTTTTTCGTCTTCTGTCCCGGGTTGCCCCTCTCACCGACCGTCATCAGGAGAAATTCGCAATTGATACCGTCGCCCTGGTATGCGAACTGAATAGGACGGGCTGGCGCGGAGTATTTGGCGGAAAGATGAGTACCAGCGATGCCAGCGTGTTGGATAATGGCGCGGAAATCCTTGACGCTAATGACGATGCGGAGGTTCTCTTCGACTTCAATATCTTCGAACTCGTCTACTTCTATGGCGATAGACGTGTGTAAGGGTTTCTTGAGGACCTCTGGGACCAGTTTAGCATGGACACTAGCTAGATCCACTCCACTATGACAACATAACATACCGTCTCCATTTGTCGTTCTCTCTGCTGTACCAATAAAGTTGACATGCTCTCCGTCCGAAACGACCTCGAGGAAGTCGATGCCGGATCCAAAATGCTCCATGAGCTGCCTCAGGGTCCGCGAGGGGATCTTCCAGTGGTGGACGGCCTCATTGCGGTCGAAAGTTGCGCGGACTGGTACTGCGACTTCAAAGGAGAGTCTGTGTTCGGATGTGATGCCTACAAGCTGTCAGTCGTACCTCCAATTTGATTGAAGACCGGGTGACTCTACCGTTTCTGAAGAATAGCTTCACGATGAAGCGGCTTTTGACACCCGGGCCGTCTTGGATTGCCACGTCGCAGCGGTCGATGGAGGTCTCCCTCTCGCGGTCTCGCGTGGGATCACCGCCGCCGCGGCTTCGGAAGATGTTGATGAGTGCCTGTGAAGGGTCAATGGCAGTTCTTCCTCGCAGATTCGGATGTAGCGACGACATACACGGGTGTAAAGCGTGCAGTAAAACTTCTCGCGATACTGTGCGCTGCCCTCAAATTGGTACCGGGAACAGAAGCGGCTTGCTGTGAAAGTAAAGCAGGCGTAGGCTGATTTTGATGAGTTGAGTGTCGAGAGAACAAGCTGTTGAGTCTCGTCAGCTTTTCACATTCGCATTGTCTCGGCGCTGGCGACTAACCTGGTCTTTTTTGGCTTCGAGGGAGACCTCGTCGCTGAACTTGTTTAGGCAAGTGAGGACCTCACGGAGGGCGGTGACGGCATCCTCGCTGAGTGTGAAGTTGAGGATGGCCATGTTGGCGTCCAATGAGTTGCTCGATTGCTGTTATGATGTCATTGAGGCTGGGACCACTGGTACGAAGTTCGATGTTGGGACACCGTAGACGATGTCGTCGTAAGGAAGGACGCGTTTGGTCGCGTAAAGTGGTGGGGTCCAGGCATTTGAGCTGGTGCGGGGCGATGTCGGTTGCAGCCCAGGTGCCTGGCTAATGGAGGTCACCCAATCGGATTTTACAGCGACTTATGCCCCTAACGGGCAGTTTAGGTGCCCGTCCAAAGGCCCTGAGAGACCACGGACGTTACCTAAAGAATTGGAAGAGCCAGGTAGAGCGAATGCAGGCAAGGACACATAAACAGCCAGTGGGAACGAGTAACTGAGGCTCGCAAACTTATTCACTCTTATCACTCCATTGAGACTTCTACTAAACTCGCACTATATCAGGTCCGCTCTTCTTCTAGTATCAATGTTGCTAGACGTTTTCAACGAGATATTGTCATAGACAACAGCACCTTGAAGTTGAGCAATAACAATCGAGTAATTAAGTGCCACCCAAAAAAAAGCCCTCAATGGGTAGACGAGGTCTCTCAAGGTGAAGCATATTTGATGTAAAACTTGGGAGATAGTGATGATAACAACGATTATGATAACGAGGATAATAAGGAAGACGACAAGGACGAAAGTGATAATAGTCAATAATGACGATAATAGTAAAGCAGAGTTATATCTATAATCACAGGGAAATTGGCGGTCGCACATGTCCAGAGTGAATTCCAAGTGATGCACCTAATTCACAAGCAAAGTACGATAATCCATCGCGTAAATAGCTTTATAGGCTGTGAGAAAGTTGCTAAGCTAAGATCTCGTACCGGAATGTAATTGAATGCAAGCAGACTTTTGTGACTGTCTGTCGTAATCACTCCCAACTCGAATCTGAACCAAAAACCATTTCCAACGGCCCGAAGAATTGCCCAGATCCCTCAACGGCAACATGTCGCTGGGGAGCATGGAAACAGCTCCAATGACAGGAGTCGCTCGTGAAGATTGGTTGAATATTGTGCGGCATAGGGGTGCATGCTGTGGGCATGTCGAAGGGTATCTCGCCGCGAGCGTCTCCCTCCCAGGTGGTCAGCTGATTAATACGCTGTAACTCCTCCATAATAAGATGGCAACTAGTGTCAAAGAGAAGGAGCGGGTTATGGTGACATGTCGGAATGAGAAGAACGTAGATACACATGGTTGAAGCGAAGCCGTCCAGGGCTGAACCGGTGAGCTCCCCAGGAGCTTGACTGATGATGGTGTACAGATGCCGGGAGGGAAAATGAAGAACATGCCATTCAACAGAGAACCAGGTCATGTTATAAAGTCCATAAACTTGGGTCGTGTTTCTTCAGCTATGTTTGGTAAGATGCTTAGCCATTTGTTGCCCTCTCCTCATATGTACCACGACTACATCTTCAGCAACGAACGAAGTGTACATAGATGAACCGTCAGTGTCTTGCAGACGAAAGAATACTGACACATCAAACTGTCAAGAAACCAAAGGAATGCAGATAAACGCGACGTTGATGTCTGGCTGCCAGAATGAGGCTGTTGTGACAAACCGGCGGCACAAGCTTTTGCGGCCAAGTCCCACTGCTTCAAATAACCTGGAAGGTAGCTGCAAACACCCAACGGGAATCTCAGACCAAGCTTGTGCATCACGATGAAGCGAGACATCTGCCACGGCCACCAGATCTAAGCACCTCTCCAGATCCCACCTCCGAGCAAATACACTACAACGGCCCGTTCAGTGAAAACCAACCGACCATCCCACATGCCGGATATCATTTAAGAACATCAACGGCCACACAGCGATACACCGATGTTACCCTTTCTTACCCAACCACACCTCGTCCAACCCTCCATGAACCCAGGCCATGCCGAGTCGGGTTTCGCTGGCATGGCAGATCACCCGCTTAGCCCGTTCCCCGCAGATGCCACCCAAACCACCTGATGCCATCCCATCCAACGGTGACGAGCAGGTGACAGCTCCCTGCTGCACACAGACCAAGACCCCTCAAACCTTGGAGGGCGGATGTGGTTGGTGCGCGCTGTAGTCAGTCAGTCCATTAGACAGAGATGTGTGAAAGAGATGGAGAGAGGGAAAAGGCTCGTCCCGCATATGCTGGTCGAAAGTAATCCGAAGTCGTAGCAGCAGCGACAATAAACGCAATCTTGCTGACCATGGGACGTGATGTCACTGGCACATGGGCTGCAGACCTACACCAATCCCCACCCGCGCAATTCAACCCCAAAAATGTGAACCCCGTCTTCCAGCGTCTTGCTGCAGGCAGCCCGTGACCCATTACCCAAAACATGCCTGGAGCTTCGCTTCTCCCCAGGGTCGGGTCGCCAGGCACCTTGTCCGCCGCGCTAGACTTTAGGCGGCAAGGCAGCTTTCCCAAACGCTGCTACCCCGTCGCCTACCCAGCCTCCTCACCTCTGCGGTGTGGGCGGTGGTGCAATCAACACAGCTCCTTTATCAATCTGACGGGGGTACTTACGTAGTGTGGGAGTCAGCGACAACCTTCAAAACCGGCGCTCCTCCCCAGCTGCGACTGCGCGTGCAAGGCAAAATCCTGCGACAACATCTGAAGCAGCTTGCCACGACACGGGCAAGACTTGCCGAACACGTTTTGCAAACATGGTAAGAACTGCCCTCCTTTCTTCCCTTCTAATGTTCCCCGAGCAAACAAAACAAGCTTCCGTCACCCAGAAACTTTCGCAATCTCTCTCCGAGAAACACGGCCGCAGCCACGCACGCGCGCAGTGTATGAATCACGATACAGAAGAAAATGGCTAACAAAACGTCTCCGAGCAAACAGTCGACCTCTGAGAGGACGCCGCTCATCTCAAACCCGTCCGATGACTCTCGCCGTCAACCCAACCCCGACGATGCCTCAGACGACGCCGACCCCCTCCCCCCAGGCCCCTCCCGCCTTCGCGAGATAATCCTCTTCATCTGGGCCCTCGTCGCCACCGCTGCCGTCATCGTCCTCGCCGTCTGGGCGCAGCACCGCAACCAAACCGGCGGCGGCCAGTTCCGCCACCCCACCAAGCGCAACCTCATCTTCATGGTCTCGGACGGCATGGGCCCCGCCTCGCTCTCCCTCACGCGCAGCTTCCGCCAGCACATCCACGGCCTGCCCGAAGACGACGTCCTCACCCTCGACAAGCACTTTTGGGGCTCTAGCCGCACCCGCTCCTCAAACTCCCTCGTCACCGACAGCGCTGCCGGCGCCACTGCCTTCTCCTGCGGCAAGAAGAGCTACAACGGCGCCATCTCGGTCCTGCCCGACTATGAGCCCTGCGGAACGGTCCTGGAGGCCGCCAAGCGCGCCGGCTTCATGACCGGCCTCGTCGTCACCACCGACATCACCGATGCTACCCCCGCCTGCTTCGCCAGCCACGTCCTCACCCGCGCCATGAACGATGACATCGCCCTGCAGGAGGTCGGCGCCGGCCCCCTGGGCCGGGTTGTGGACATCATGCTCGGCGGCGGACGCTGCCACTTCCTTCCCAACGGCACCGAGGGCAGCTGCAGACTGGACAGCGAGGACGTTGTCGCCAAGGCGCAAGACGAGTTTGGCTGGAGCTACGCCGGCGACCGCAAGGCCTTTGACGCGCTCCAGCTCGGCGAGAAGGTCAGCTTCCCCCAGCTCGGTCTCTTCGCGCCCGGCGACATCCCCTTCGAGCTCGACCGCCGCAACATGAGCGATGTCTACCCCAGTCTGAGCGAGATGGCCACCACCGCGCTGCGCGCACTCGAGAAGGCGACGGAGAACAGCGATCACGGTTTCTTCCTCATGATTGAGGGCAGCAGGATCGACCACGCCGGCCACATCAACGACCCCGCCGCTCAGGTCCACGAGGTTCTCGAGTACGACAAGGCCTTCAAGCATGTCTCGGACTTTGTCAAGAACAGCAAGACCGAGTCTCTGCTGGTAGCCACGAGCGACCACGAAACCGGCGGCCTGGCCACGGCTCTCCAGGAGCCCGGACACCTGCCCGTGTACAACTGGTACCCCCGCCAGCTCGCCAAGGCCACCGCCTCCGCCGAGCTGCTCTCCAAGAAGTTCATCCAGCACGTCGCGAACAACAAGGCCAAGAGCAAGGACGACCTGAAGAAGTGGGTTAACCAGGAGCTCGTCATTCCCGGCCTCGGCATCGAGAACGCCCACGCGGAGGAGCTTGACGCGCTGGTCAACGACCCGGGCGTGTCGGTGCAGACCTTCGCTGCCATGATCAGCCTGCGCGCGCACATCGGCTGGAGCACGCACGGCCACACGGCGCTCGACGTCAACGTGTACAGCACGGGCGGCGAGGAGGCGATGCAGATCCGCGGCAACATCGAGAACACCGACGTCGGCAAGTTCCTGCGCGGCTACCTCAACGTCGACGTCGACAAGATCACGGACGAGCTGCGGGAGAAGATGAACATCAAGCAGTTGGGTGCCATGAGCATGCAGCAGCTGCCTGCCGAGGACCCCGGCAGCTGGAGCCAGGAGCAGGAGTACGCCCACCTCTTGTAAGCCTACATGTGATATGAGTCATTGGTTGTCTTGGGCATATTCGGCATATTCTGGAGTTTACGAGCGTCTGTGAATTCTTTCATTGCATAGGGGGGTAGGCTGGAGGGACCAGTACGTACGCTGGACCATTTCTAATCATAGCAGCAAACGACAGCTAGAAGCATTGTGTGAACATCATTGAATGGAACCACGTTTCCGCACCATGTTTTCGTATGCCTGGCGGTGATCGTTCTTCGTTGGGGCCAACATGTTTTTGGTGAATTCGTCGTTGACCGTTCGCGTTGGGTGCAAAGCCCGAGGTGCATAGTTGGCAGGTCATGTTTTACCGGGGCGGTAAGAAGTAAAAAGAGTGCAAGCTGCCGTTTACCAAGTTCTAAAGGTCATTCTTCGAACACATCCCGTGTCGGAGGGGAGATATGCCAGAGACAAAAGACGCATATTTCGACTCGTCCGCCCCCAGATTTGCGAGTTGGCCCATGTGCAATTGCCGTTTTGACTTGCCTCACCTGAGGCCCATGCCTTTCCCGCACTTTTCCCGCATTCAGCCTCATAGAAACGGGAACAAACCTTGGCGTTGGCTCTTCATGCGCTTCATCCTTCGGCCCTTGTGCAGCCCCTGCTTGTATAGTTGGGTACCGCGGGGGGCCTCGCGTATCGACCTTCACAAAGCGATGTGATGTGACGGGCTAGGATTCTCCCGATTTCGTTGGATGCGCAGGCGACGGTCGTTGTACAGGGGCTTGCTTGCCTGACTTGTGCCTCGCGGTTTGCGCACGCCCAGCTCGACAGGCGAGGGCTAGACGCGAGATAGATACCACCTTGGGTGTGCAGCTACCTGATGGCTGAAGGGATCGACGAAGAGGGAGGGATGGGAAAAGAGGAAACAGTGTTTGCTGCCCGACGCGGGAGGAACCCCTGGTCGAGCAGGCAAACATGCTAGAAGCTTGGATCCTTTGGGGCCGCATGCTTCTAGGCGGCTTCCACGATAAGTAGCAAATTGTGAACAAGGAATCGTTCCATGGATGTGCATCGAAATAACGATTCTAGAGGTGAGCAGAGGCTGCTGCCTTCCGACTGCGAACCTTTCAAGTGTCCTTATTGGAAGGCCTAGACGGACATTTGTCGGCGGTAAACGTCGCTTGCAGAATGGGTTGCTTTCGAGCTGAGTATTCCTGCTGGTGTGTGACTGAACCAGAAGGTCATTGCAGGAGGTGAGGGGGATGGGGAGAGCAATGCCCTTTTTGGGATTTATAGAGACAATCCCTCTGAGCGGTTGGTTAGATTCTTACGGCCGGTTACGTTGGGGGGAAATAAGGCTCGGGTTTTCCGCTGTCAATCACCTGTGACAAACCGGCCCCGGGCACCGCCGCCGCCTCGGCGGGATGCGTTCTCTGTTCGATGAAGTTCGAGGGCCGCTCGCAACCCACCCACATCCTTGCAGACGACGGCATCGACGACGACAATGCATGTCTCGGGACCAGGAGGGGGCAAACGTGTTGGTGAATCCAGCTGCCTGCTCGTGACATGGTGCTCCACCACGACCCCGAGTCGCCGGGTCCGACAGTGGCCGAGATACACACGTCTCATTGCCGTGATGTAAGCCAGTTAGCGAGCCCCGACCATCCCTGATGGTCCCCGAATGTGCGCTTTGATCATGTGCATGGGGAAAACAGGACGAAGCAGCCAACGGCTTTGTCCTCACTGGTTACCGACCCGATGGATTCGTAATAACCGGGAAAAGCGAGTGATCTGAATAAGGACAGCAAAGGCGGGCAGGCAAACATGACGAGGTCTCGTTTGGATATTCGAGACATGCCCGTCGGAGCTGGTTGGTAGGAGTTTTCCGCTGTCCATCAGTCTGAGCCGGCTGGGACTGGGCTCGGCGGGTAGAGTTGATGCAGGCGCCCTTACGAGCGATGCATTGTCGCCGAAAACCCTCAAATTCGAAGGGCGGGTTCCCAGCTGTTGATAGGCTGTCACGCATCACGCCGTGCAATGTGACTGCTGCGCCTGCGATCGAGGGACGTTGGCTGGTTCTCGGGCTCTAAATGTTGACCGGAAAGTGCAGGTAAGGCGACGAATTCTTCGGATGAACGCACAAACCTGCATGACATCCTGGGTTGTCCAACGCGCCCGGGCTTGAAGACCGAAATGAGTCCTACACAGAGAGGTTGCGCGCGGTTGCGTAAGTGGTGGTGGTGGTGCAGACAGGGCGTGGTCTGGAGCTTTGGATACCATAGTATGCAGGACCGGGGTCCGTTGGGATGCTGGGATGGGTTTCGCAAGTTGGGGTGGCCAGTCGTGAAATAAACCCGTTGAAAGGGCACCGAAAAGAAAACCGGAGAGGGCGCGGGGGCGGAGGGGCTTCCGAGCGATCAGGTCAGGCTACCTGCCTGCTAATCTCGCGCGTGGCGTTCCTCTACCCGGCGTGCATTGTCTCTATTGGGAACATTGTTTGCTACCTTACCAAGAAGGAAACCAACCGGAGCTTGTTATGGAGGGGTTTGTTCGGGTGTGTGGGAAGCTGGCCAACTCCTTCACAGTGTGCGCCTTGCGGACGTGCGAAGTTGGAATCCGGGGTGTCAGTTGATACTGTGCCGCGGACTGGTCTCCGATATGCAATCCGTGTAAGCCAGGACGGACGTATGTCTCACGGTCGTTGTTGGGAGCAGATGACGAGATAATGCCTCTGGATCCTGGGCGGAATAGCGACGTTCGACCGGTTGAGGTGAGAGTTGCAACGGCCAGGTCCGCAAAGAAAGGGCAATCGCAATGTTTAAGCTGTCTCCTGTTACGTCATGCTTCGGCACCCGGCTCAGCTGCCTCGAATGTCACCTCACCTTCCGCGAGTCAACGCATTCACCAAGCAATGGGAAAGAACTGTGGACATGTACTGGCTGGTATTGCAGTCGCGCTCTACCGATGATACGCCTCTGCTCTCTTGCTACAATGAACCCCATTGTCTGCTGCTGCTCTCGTTTTGCCAAATCGCAAAAAGCCGGCCCCCGCCTTGCGCAAGAAATTTTCGTATAATAACATGACCTCGAAACGCATCAATCCAGAGCAAACCGGGACTGATATCGTCCTGTGGCTGGAAAGAGGTGAAAAAACACAGATGATAATGAGTCCCAAACGCCCAAGCCTCCCTTCAACGCCCTGATAACATGACATGCCTGCCCATCCAGCCCCGGGTCTGGCTCCCTGCCTGAAGTCTCATCCTCGAGAGAAATGTGACCCTGAATCGTCTACTCATTTTCTTCCTTGTCTTGGTTCCGTGTGACGCGTGGATATCGATGTAAATGGCCTCGGGTCGACTAACATGGGAGTGCTCTATGACAAACCAGCGTGGTTGTCCGTCGCGTATCCGCCGTGCGCATTCGCGCCCGACAGAGCTCCCATGCCCGACATGTCGACTTGGCCGTTTTCCTACATAACCGAGGTTGACAGAAGTCGGGCATCGACATCATCCATAGGGAGCTCCATGCTGCCACGGGCCTCCACACCTTGTAGTCGCGACTCCATGTTCTGGAAGCGGGGCTCGTATCCTCCGGCGCGGTTCTCGAGGTTCTCCAAACGCTTGTTCATCTGGTCGAGGGCTTGCTCTATCCGCATGAAGCCCTGGGCCATGTCGTGGCTCATGCGGTCGATCTTGTTGGTAAAGGACCGCATGGACTGGGCCAGCGGCGTGTTTTCCTGGCCGGGAGGAGCGGTCGCGACGCGAGGCTCATGGTTGTGGCTACCCTCCTGAACGGCGAAACGCCACTGGTTGCCGAGTTGAACTTCGCAGACGGCCTTGGCGCGCCAGGGACAGTCGACCTTGCGCGTGGAGGGGTTGCGCTTCTTTGCAGTGCTGCTGTACTTGACGCCGCCGCGGTCGCATACCAAGTCGTAGCGGGTGGGCTTGCCATCGCGGTAGTTGGAGGCGCGGAGCTTAACGACACCGTAGCCCTGGTCTTTGGCGACGCGCTGGACAGAGCTCAGAAGATCTTCGAAGGAGCGGAATATACCCTCGGGCGGAGGTAAAAGCGCCGGCGGGGGCGCATTCGACATGATGGCGGAAGAGTCCAGCTTGGCGGATGTGAAGGGGAGGTGGGGAAAAGTGTATCTGGCGACGAGTCCGGAGAGAAAAGGACGCGTCGAAAAAGGAATGATGAAGCTCTGCTGAAGTGAAGTGAAAACGAAGTGCGGGCGTCAAGGTTTTGTTGGTTTAGCTCAGATGCAGCTTTCCACAGTTGGCAAGTAGCTGGGTTCGTGACGGAAAGGTAGGAACACGGAGAGGTTGGAGTCAGAGAATTCCAATCCGCACGGTCTGAACTAGGTTCGCAGTTAATCCGCCTTCCGGCTAGCTTTTAGCGAGTGGCAGCTTCCAGGATCCCAGCTGCAGGCCTGGACCCCTTGGCGCGGCAGCGTACCTTTTAGGTACCAATGTTCCCTGCTGCTTCTGTACGACGATGCTGCACTTTCCTCGACCGGACAGATGCGCAATTCGTTCGGATGCACTTCGTGTCCTGCAGTGGTCTGATGAAGTTGATGGGGGCGAGAGCGATACTGATGTTGCAGCTGAGGCCTCTTTTGTTTTGTTTCCTCCCGTTGTTACCGCTTCTCTCTTTTCCTTTGACTGTTTACCTCCTTGCTGGACTCGCAGCTCACGTGACCCAATATGTACCGCCCTTCAATGCTAGGCACAGCGACCTTGACGCTGCACCAGAGGGCATGAAGTGGGGCCATCTGTGGCCCGCGCCAACCACCTTCCAGATTGACGTGTCGCCGGTGACCACATTCAGCGTCTTTCCGCGGTCCCTGGCTTGGAGCGGCTTCTGGCCCCTACGCTAATTCCCGTCGTGAGCTCTCACTGTCACCGCACTGCGCCGCGCATCGGAAACACCAACGCTTCCAAGCTGGCTCACCTAAACCACCAACAAATCTCTGACTTGCCTGCCGGCGCAGTGCCTGCTTTGGACCCCAAGTGGCCAGTTGCATGAAAGGTGGTACGTTTGCACTTGCACTTTGGATTTGAGGCGGCGCGCAAACAATTTTGCGCCATACATTACACCTGGATCTCTTTCGGACTGCCAGTGTGCCCGACTCTGCATCTTTACCTACATTCATCGCTGCATCCACCCTCTGGACCAGGCTCTCAAAGCAACCTCGGTCCGCGGCGCTCGACATATCTATTCGTCCCGGTGTCAACGTCAATCTGCCCCTTGAGGAAACAATTACCGAACCGGCCTTTCAGGGTTTCCATCTACAAGGGCGACAGTTTAACCCGCATCATCATGGCAAACAACAACCCAGCGATCAAGTCCGAGCCTGGCAATGAGGCGTGGGATGAAGAACGCCTAGAGCAGTCATTGAACCAGCTGAAGCTGTTGCACACCCAGGTCGGTGTTCCCTGCAGTCTTGCCCGACTTCAGTCGAACTGACCCCTCTCATAGCTGCGAGGTTTGCGGACCACGATCCCACGGATGATGGACCCTTTGTCCGCGCATCAACCAACTCGTATGTGCTGCACATCCACGGCCATGAGCATTTTCCACTTTCGTCAGCTAACGTTTACCGCCAGCCAAGGACAAGTTCGCCAGTTTCATCAAGTCAGTGGAGGCGGCCAGAAAGGAGGTGCAGGATTTCCAAGATCTTCGAAAGAGTGAGGAGATGACCAAGATCATGAACCATGCCTCTCAGAGACGAAGGGAAGAGCCCAACGGCGTCAAGCCCTGGCGCGCAACTGAACACCCGGACTGGACAACATTAGAGCCAGAGTCGTCATGACCTGATTTGAATTATTGCACATGGCGTTGGGGATTTCTAGGGAAAGGGTTATGTTTATGCGGCGTTGCTTCGAAGCGCTCGGCATCAGACGTCCTGGATAAAGACTCTGACAACGTAAAACAGCGTTTGCTTTCCTTCAGTTTTCCTTCCGGATGAGTGCTAGAATCCATAAAAGGATGATAGTTGATTAAGAGACCGCGTATGTTTCCTGTGCTACCGCTTTTCCTTGGTACTTAATTACTCTCATTGAAAGCGAAGACGATAACGATAACGACTGTAGCAAAGACAAAGACGACGAGGACGACGAGGACGACAAGGACGACGACGGTGAGGTAGAATATGCGACCGCAGGCAAAGTAGTCACTCTAACACAGAAAAAATAAGACGGTCTCTTGATTAAACCCGTATAAGTCAAAAGTCACTGTCAAAAGTCGCTGAGAGCACTTGAGCCACCGTTAACGCTCACAATCGGGACGGCATCAGAAGCAGTGGACCTGGGGATAGGTTGTTAGTGCAGCCAGCACGTGATGGGGGGTTGGCTCCACATATTCCGCTTAAGCAACCAATGAGAATGAGGTTGGGTTTTTGATGTGGAACTGGCAGGAGCACACAAACTTTCAATTTTATCATAACTTCCTCCAGCTTGCGATTCACGACTTCTGCTCAACTAACGTCCGCAGCACCATCAATCAGTCAAAATGGCCGGAGCCCGTGTCACCTACCGCCGCCGTAACGGGTGAGTCTCTTCCCATTCCGAATCGAAACGTCGCGATCGAATTTATCGAGAGACGGCGTCTGTTTTCGCATCGGCGTGCACGCTGTACATGTCGAGAAAAGACCGACGAGACTGACTTGGGAAATTTTGCAGCTACAACACCACCTCCAACCGGACTCGTATCGTCAAGACCCCCGGTGGTGAGCTCCGCATCCTTCACATCAAGAAGCGCGGCACTGCCCCCAAGTGCGGTGACTGCGGCGTCAAGCTGCCTGGCGTAAGTTCGATCCATACACCACGACCGAAGCGAGACTCGAGGGAACATCATCTGGGAGCGCATTGGACTTTTGTGGGAGGACATGGACGAGGGGTGGCCGTCATCAGCAAAGGCTTGCGATCATCCTCGGATCAAGGATGAGCATGAGGAACGAAGTCGGCGGCGCTCTCAGATGGGATTCCCATGATGTCGAACTTCAGCACGGCTTCACACAAACGCGCGGATAATACTAACTGTCCCGCTACAGGTCCCCGCCCTCCGTCCCCGCGAGTACGCCCAGATCTCCAAGCCCAAGAAGACCGTCCAGCGTGCCTACGGCGGCTCCAGATGCGGCAACTGCGTTCGTGACCGCATCGTCCGCGCTTTCCTCATCGAGGAGCAGAAGATCGTCAAGAAGGTGCTCAAGGAGCAGAGCCAGTCCGAGAAGAAGAAATGAACGTCTCATTCTTTCTTGCGTCACGTCAAAAAACCAAAGCTGGCCGGAATGGGAAATTTTAGGGGGTTGGTTCATTGCTTAGGTGTTCAATAAGGGCAAAAGGAACTGCATGATACACAAGAATCGTCGGCCACAGGCGGATTGATGACGGTTCGTCTGCTGCTGTGCGTTAGGGCACTCTTAGGCCTCGATACCTGAATGAAAACGGAAATCGAGCCCTTTCAAATTTTTTGTTTGGTTTTCAAACGTGGGATCTCATATTTTTCGTTGCTTTCTGAGTGACGACCCCGCGGTTTTCAATCGAGTCGAGGCGCCCAAAACAAAAGTGGTTTATCCCCCCCCCCCCAGTATCGGAATTATGACAGCGAATTGAACTTTTGGCGCCGTCGCGCTCTGAACTCCACGGTATATGATGATGTGTGACACTTGTGCTTTGGCCTGATAATTTTTTTACGTGGCTCCCCGCCATCACGACTGGTGGTTTTTTTGGTAGGTCGCTCAACCTTGTAATCATGACGTTCAAGATACTGAAGTAGCTCTGCGGGAAAAATTCCAGCTTGTACCCAACTTTTCCGTCAAACAACTCCAACCACCCCGACGCAAGCTTCTCATCTCTACCCGCTGCACTCGTTCACTCATTCGACACAAGTATCCGGCCCGTATTCATGAATTCTTCCGCAAGCACTCGCGTGCTTCGCGCATTCGCGCGCGCCCAGCGCACGATTCCCCGATCGCTCCCCCGAGTCTCGACGCCTTTACGACCCTCAGCAGCTCCTTCGCAAATTGCATGCCTACGCAGTCAATTCCACACGGCACCGCCAAGGTCAAAGAAGAACAGCACGAACGAATATGAAGGTGGCACCGACTTCAGCGAGCTCGACGTCTTGGGCAACACGCCGACTCCGTCAACATCAATCGATGTCTGCATGTCGGACGGCTTCTCCCTGAACAGTGGCCTCAAGATTCTGGATGGAAACGCTGCCCTCCTTATCGGCGGCGAGGCATTCGAGTGGCGGCCGTGGGAGGCCAAAGGCACGATGAACTTGATCAATGCCAAGGGCCAATTCGAGATTCCCCCAGAGGCGTTTGGCGTGCTGGAGCTGGTTTGGCCGCGACCTGGTTCGTCCCCCTACTGACGATGTCTATGATAAACTATTCTGACTTGGCTCTTTGCAGATCTTCTCATCCTCGGCGTCGGCCCCAAGATCGTTCCGCTTGCTCCGTCCACGAAGAAGCACCTCAGCTCGCTCGGAATCCGCGTGGATGTGCTTGACACGGGAAATGCGGCATCACAGTTCAATCTGCTTGCTACGGAGAGGGGCGTCGATGAAGTTGCGGGTGCCTTGATTCCCATCGGATGGGTCGAGGGCAAGGGCGCTGCGTGACGTGCTCACGATGGGAAGACCATATGGACCGCCCTGACTCGGGTTGAGGATAGGCTCCTCGCCAGAGTGCGCACGTGGACGGGAAGAAGCATTCAAGACGGCATACTCACGATGATCCTCCATCAGATGGGGGCTGCATAGAGCATCGAGATCTGGCTTTCTGAATGATGTGGGATACCCGGGGCCGGCCACGTCCACAAACCTCACAGCTCCTTGCTACCCCGCCATGCAAATTCCAGGCGAGATTGCTCTCAAGGTTCTCGCTGAACGCTGTAACACCACCTGCCTTCCTGCACAAAGCCGGCCACCACTGGTAAGAGATCACAAGACGCAAAGACTCTGCAATGGCTCATATCATAGACCAAAGTGTAATATTAAAACCACAATTTACATAATTCTCATGTACAAAGTTCCCAGCTTCCGCTCGATCGCGTACGTAATCAGCCTTGCCAGGTCCCAGCGCGGGCGCTGATTCGCAGCGAAGCTCCAATTGGCCAAAAATTCCAGAGACAAGGAAACCAATGGCAGCGTTTCCCCGGGCCCAGGTGGAGGAGACATGACGAACTGTTGGCTGAGAATGGGCAATGACATAAATTGCCCAAAGACAAAAGTTTGGTGCCTTGCTCCCCACTGAAAGTACTCTCGCTGCCCGCTGCCCGGTGCCCGCCTGAGTGGTGCCTTCTGTGAGGCTCGCTTTTCTTGCCTACCTAGAAGCATCTTATCTCTTACTTTCCCCAGTTTCTTCCCATCGCAGCGGTATTTGTACGGAGCAGCTGGTGGCGCATCTCTTACCTTAGAAACGGCCTGCCCCGACCACGTTCTGGCCTGCCTCCGTCTCAGTCGATCCCCTCAGATCTCGACGCTACCTTGCCCACCTCACCTGCGGTCTGATTAAAAGGAAGCCGCCTTTGCTCTTTCCTCCCTGCAGTGCTCTGGGCCTCGCGCCCAGTTGCACACAGCAGGTGCGACGGTGGAATACCCGCGGAAGAGGAAACTGGAACTGGGTCCTTACTTCACAGCGGCTACCCGATTTTGAGTCACATTCCGTGTGACCAGATCTCATCGTTATCTCGGTCTATCTCGCCCACACTCACTCCATTTTGTTTACCTCCCTCCCCCAAAGTAGCGAACTGTTGAGAGATCGTCGGGCTGTCATACCCTCCTGGAACGACACACACAAAGATCGCCATTTTTTCCTTGCAGCGCACTACATTTTGGAGATACCCGCGCTTTATTCAGGCTTCTGTCTTGTCAGACCAGGCTTATTCTTCCTCTTCTTACCGTTGTATTCGCAACCCTTTCGGTGCCGGTGGTCAAGACGCGTCTGAACGACAACCCACATACCCTCGGTCAACATGGGAGACCAACAACAGGCCCGCGGCGGGTGGTGGTCCAACCCCCACGACCCCGAGTCCACGGATCCGGAGTTGTTAAAACAGAATTCAGAGATACGCATATTCACAACAGATCGCTACACTTATGCTGATATCCGCATATTCTACAAACGGCATCAACAAGCAGACCAGCTGCCCAAGCCACCCATCCCCTTGCTCGTCTTCATTCACGGGCTGGGAGGCTCAGTGGCGCAATTTCACCCGCTGCTGACGAGCCTTGTCCACATCTCATCATGTCTGGCCATCGACCTGCCCGGATGTGGGCGTTCCAAGTTTGCACAGACGTCATGGGATGCCTACAGTCCGGAAGCACTGGCCGAGCTGCTGGAAGTCATCATCGATGAGTACCGCCAGAAGGAGCCTGACCGCAACGTGGTTCTCATCGGCCATAGCATGGGCACGACGATGTGTGCACAACTGGCTAGCCGCAACACGACGCACCGAACAGATTTGAGAACACACATCGTGGGACTCGTAGCGATTTGCCCCGTCTCTGGACCTCCACCAGCTGACAAGACGGCGCTGTTCCGCAAACTTTTGTGGGTTCCCGGCTGGCTTTTCGATCTGTGGAGGGCCTATGACCGATGGGGAGGACCGCAGAGTGCCAGCGTGAGCCGGTTTGTCGGACCGGGAGCAGACCTCGAGCTGCGCAAGCTGCAAGACCGGTTTAACAACCAGAGTCGCACACCGGTATGGCGCCGTATGGCTTGGGGGTCTTTACCGACGTTCAAGAATGGCGTTGCCAGGGGTGGCGTGCCCGGAAAGGACGTATGGACCGGCGTTGACGTACCCGTATACCTTGTTGGCGGGGAGGCAGACAAACTAACCCCTCCTGGTGAAGTCGGCAAGATCGAGGAGTATCTTCAAACCAAGGCACCGCTGTCACCAGAGACGGGTTCGGAAGATGGCCATGAGACCGTCGTCGACTCTGCTGCGCCAGTCAACACCTCCCAAAACGTCACCGATCATGTGCTTGAGAGCATCGACGACATTCGAGATGAAGACTTCCAGCGAGACAGACGACTGGATGAAGGTGCAGACACGACTGAGGACCCCTCTACGCCAGACGAATCATCTCCTGCAAACCTTCCGCCTCAGCCTCGACATCCCACCAAGGTGGTCAAGTCGATCATCATCCCGGCGCCTGCCAATCACGCTTTACTGTTCATGCCCTCGACCGCTCGGGTTCTCGCCCATCACATTTCCGACTTCCTAGCCTGTCACGTCACCGGTCGCTTCGAACTGAAATGGCAGCTGCAGTACCTCTCGCGTGAGGGCAAGTGGGACGTGAAGAACCTAGCCAAGTGGAAGAATGTCGTACCGGTATCGCTCCCGATAGGGCCCAAGGGCAAACCTGCCGTCTTTCGGGCAATGAAGACGTTGCGAGAAGCCGACGATGTACACTGCCCTGCCGAGTTCGTCAAGAACTGGGGCAAGATTATCAAGGACGTTGTTGACATCAGTCACGACCAGCCTGTCTACGACCCTAGAAGCATGGAGAAGGGCGGCGTGCGCTACCACAAGTTCGCCACGGTATCCAAGGTTCCGCCCAGTGATGGAGAAGTTGCGCATTTTGTGGCGCTTGTGGACAAGCTGAGGGAAGAGCAGAAGAAGAGAGCCGAGGAGGAAGGATGGGAAGCGGTCAACGGGGAAAATCAGGTCATTGGTGTTCACTGCCATTACGGGTTTAACCGCACGGGTTACTTTATTGTATGCTACCTGGTCGAGCGGTGCGGACTAGGTGTGCAGGAGGCGATCGACACGTTTGCGCAAGCGAGACCTAATGGGATCCGACACTCGCATTTCTTGGACAAACTACATGTACGATATTCAGAGGCGAAGAAGACGAACGACGGGGTGGAAGCATCATAGGAAAGGCGGTTTTGGAGCAGACAACTCATGTCTTGCTTTTCTGTGAGAGCGGCATAACTGCCCAGCGAGGAGGAAAGGTTTTGTTAGGTTTTGGGACCGGAAGGTTTAAGAGACAGCGATTCTGAATATTCACAAACATTTCTTACACTTCTGGCAAAACTCTCTCATCAGCGCTGGGCTCACGTCTCAGCTTCAGTCACATTTTAGCTATGACTTGACCGCCTAACAGAGCAGAGGCTCGGAATACCTCTTCATGTTGGTCCTTCAGTACCTCGTACAGGTCTCGCAGTCAATACCTCCGTTGCTCTTTGCAGTCTGAGACACCGAGTACAGAATTCTTTCTTCGGCCTGGTCAAACTTAATATCGTTGCTCAAGAGAGGTGCTCCATGAACCTTGATTGCCAAATCCTCGCAGAAAACGATAAAAGGGGGGTTTCAGCAACGGCTGCTGCAGAGATTTCCAACCTTCATATCTTCTCTTCTAAGTTTCACAACACCTTTCATCAGTGAGCAAAGCCTGCAAAACTTAGTGCCATTTCTTCTAATCAACACGAGTTGCCAAGCAAGTCTATCCTAACTACAACTGCGACAACAACTATATCAACTACTACAACGGCTACTACAACAACTTTAATCACAATCACAATAAAAACTACAATAAAAAAACCAACATGAACGGCTTCAGAGTTTACGCAACCAAGGCCCTCTCGGGCACCGTCGCCGCGCCGCGTAAGTTCCACGCGTGCAAGCTCAGCCACGACTTCGGCTCCGCGCCGGCCCCTAAGCCGGCACAACAACAAACAATTACCATCGCAGCCGCGGACATCGAGTCCGACGTCCAGAAGTTGGCGGCGCTGGTCAAGAGCGCCAGGGCCGCGACCGAGCGGATCGAGGGCACGTCGGCGTGCGGGGATGTATCGTTGACGACGGCCGCAAGCTCGCGGGCCCGTTGTACAGGGCGATCGGGTTCGATGTGAACGCCTTTCAGAAGGTGGACAAGGCGGAGGTTATTCGCCGGAAGTTGAAGTTGGCCTCATCGTCTTTGGGTAAGAGTGAGGGCGCGGGCGAGGGCGTAAAGGTGTTGCAGAGGTTGAGAGAGGTGCAGGGGGAGATGGGGGAGGTGCTTGGGCGGCTGGAGGCGGTGGAGAGAGAGTCGAGGGTGCCGGTGGGGGGAAGAGGGAACTGGAGGGGTGGGAGGTTTCTTGATCTGGATTGCTTGTAGTCGTCTAGTCTTTCTTCCGTGTGATCTTCTGGATATCTCTGCACATTCCAGCAACTTCGGCGGGAGACGTTCTTAGCTTTGAAGATACCCAACCGATGATTTTGGCTTCTACCGGTTCGTGGTTCGGAGGCATATCAATTCAAGCATGATTAGTCAATTTACATTTCAATGTGAAACTGTACCAACTTACGACGCTTTCCCCGTCGTGCGCAGGCTTAGCGATGAGATTTCGCACCGTCAGTAAGCCATAGAGGGGCGTGCCTTAAACTCCTATGGAGAGATGTGGACAGGCCACGGATGATTAGAGGTTTCTGGTGATCAGGGTCGCTGTCAAAACTTTTCTTTTTCACCCTTCCGACTCTGCGAAAAGAATCTTCGCAGAAAGAGACATTAGGGTCTCCAGAAGGGTAGACCAATGTGGCTTAGACAACTACCTACCTTCTCTGAATGTGATCTATGTGGTCAGCAAACTTGGAGCAGGAACAACGAAACAAATTCTGTTAGCTATACGTCAACTCGGAATCGAGTGTGGACCAGAAAAAATGTAGGTTCAATCGTGCTTTCGTTACCTGCTTTACTCGACTGTTGATTTCGACGTCGTTTGCGGCTGAGATCAAAGAGGAGAGTATCTCAGCTCCACAAACTTGTACTGCTTGACCCTCCACGATCCTAACATCACTCTTTATCCCATTCGTTCTCGATTCACTTGCAGCAAGTCGTGAATTCACCTGCTACTGAGGCTTACAGATGCAGCACCACATCACTGACGACGAGACAAAATTTCATTTATATTCCAAGTCTGCAATGGCCAAAATGTCGCAAATCTCGCCTGTAAAATCGCATCATTTGGATACTCCAATATACCAGCTGTTTTGCAGCAAACCCGGGAGACTTCTAGCCGCAATGTCTTCAACGACCGATTTCCCTACTTTAAATGCGCCGGTAAAGACGGTGGTGCACATCGATATCTGGGAGGCTCTATTTGACCAACTTGCTTTCCTTGGGTATCACAGGACCTTGGCAAACTGTGCCCTCACAAGTAAAGGAAACGCCTGGTTGGCACTGAGGCGACTCTATGAGTAGGTCTGTCCGCATCGGACCTGAATCACATAACACGCGGCTTATCGTGGAACCATGGGCACGTTGTCTAGCTTGACATTTCTTCCCCCGACAGACAAAACCAGTTACTCAACCGGGATGTTGGAAACTATCTACCGTTCATCGACGTTTACCGACAGCCCGCTGAACACGCCGCCTCTCACTTCACGCCCGTATCTCACATACGTCCGACGTTTCGACGGCTCCAATTTGTATTACGCTCGGCAAGTTTACGCTTGGGAAATGGATTTGAAGTCTTTGGAACATTTTGCGGATCAGAACCCACAATGGACTGAGAAAAGAACACCGCCCTATCACGCTCATGGTATAAAGCAGTTCGAAATACGATTTCTCGAGGACCTGGTCACAATCAGCAACGAGAACGGTCGGCAACCGATGCTGAGAGAAGTCTCGATATATCGCTGGAAAGACAGAGGCTCCTTCATTCTCTCCTGTCACGCGCTGGAGCGTTTGTCGATGACTTGGACCGAGGACTTGACCGCTGAAACCGGGAAACAAATCAGCAAGAGTCTCCCAAGGCTAAAGCATCTGGAATTCCCTTTTACGGCGGACTCCACGGCGGGCTCACAACAGCTGGGCGAGTTCCTCTCTCACTTGAATGCAGATCAGCTGCACTATTTCGAGTGCGGAGTCGGGGAAGTGCATGCCCCCGTATTTAGAGCCATCGCTAAGCAGACAGAACTACGGTGTCTGGAGTTCCGCTTAGTCGAGATCCCGCCCACCGATCTGCTTCTGCTAAGTCCGCTCACGAACCTGACGTCGCTGACCCTGAAGTTCAACTCCTTTATTCCTAGCTCGCGGCTCCGAGAGAAGTATGAGCTGTGGGCCAGAGAAAAACGTAGGCATATTGCGAATTGGATCACGTCTTGCAGAAGTCTGAAGCGCCTTCACCTCTTCCGACTGCCGGACTTGATCCCTGCCATCGCGGACGCCCTCCCTCATCTCCAACTCGAAAGGCTACACGTGTACCATACCGGCAACCATCCCGATTTCTACCGCGCGCTCAAAACGCAGTATCATCTTACACATATCTTTATAGCGGAAGAATCGACTCGACCTCCTCCTAGAGATCTCCGATGTCGCAAGCTGGTCATGGACGCAGTATGCTCCATGAAGGACCTGCGCGACTTAAGGCTCCACACATCCTTCTCGTTGTATTATACACAGCTTCAAATACTGGCATGCTGCCAGCCTAATCTTGAATTCCTTTCCTTCGTTCAAAGCGGAGTAGAACAGCCTGCTTGGATCTTGAGAGCCCTGGAGCTTTTCGAGAACCTCAAAAACCTGACTATTCTGGGAATGACGCGGTTCTCCGCACCAGAAATTCTAGAGTGGATTGAGAAGACTGGATGCCATCGTCGCAACGGAGGGTTCTTGCTGAGTCTGCCGTCTCAGGAGAAGGACAGCTGGTACCGCGCTGTGCCACCCGCCGAGCTTCCACCGATGAGGACGATTGGGAGAGACTCCTTTACCAGGCGCATCAAGGAGCTGTTGAGGTTTTGTGCGGTGAAGGTTAGAGGCCCGGCAGAAACCGGGGAATCATGGCACGGAAACGATTACCTTGAGTACGAGGAGTCCATGTTCCAGAACCTTTGGGGAGATGCGAGAAAGCCAACTGCAGTGTCGATATGGAGAGGACATGTTCAAGCGGACCGTGAAACGAGTCTTCATATTGCTTAAGTGTATATAGCATCTCCATACACTGAATGGGAATCAAATGCAGTGAGTCGATAATCTTCGGAATAATTGCCCGTCGACAGCCCATCGCCAGGCTGAATGTCAACAAACGGTTTCAAGATAAAAAAGCTGAACTACCATGGTTTTCCTCGCCACACACTGTAGCCATGTTTGGGGCTTTTCATCCACGTCCTAGGGCTGCTGTGCATGGTTGACTTAAAGCCAGGCTTGTTGCAGATCTCCGTGCGCGGGGAGCGCTCGTTGTTGGCTGCCAAGCCGCGGATCATACTTTGCCGTCGTGATGTGTTACACTTAGCTCCAGACTATCGGCGGATGAGTCCAATGGATGAGGTGATGAAGCCGCGCGAAGGAGCCCAAGGACCACGGTTTGCCGTGGGCCATCACTTCCGCCCGTTCCTAGTGCCTGAACCGGCTGAGCGTTGAGTGCCGACCAGCCTTTGTCACGCACGGCGAGGAAAGATTTGCATCCGAGGAAACAGGCCATTGTTATCTGCCACTTTTCAGCCATGAAATGTGCTCGTGGACTGTCAACACCACTTTCGCAGTCTGGCTGTCAGCTGGAGCAGTCTCAGCAGGCGCCACTTGGGCAGATTTACTGCTTATAAGCACGAGCTCAGGGGAAGTGAGACACGACTAATGAGAATGAGCAGCTCAACAATTCCTTTCTCTCCTGAAATTGTGAGTTTCCCGCGACTTTGCCAGGTTGATGTTTGCTCCCTGACGGATGGCTTGGTAATATTTATCAACTAAGAAGAGGTGTGCTTTGGTTCGAAGCTTGACCGAGTCGTGAAAGCCTCCAGGTCCCCACGAACTAACACCATGCAGCACAGACAATGACTGAGGTCGGGCCACACAATGACACATCAGCGTGGGTCAATTCTTCTTTGCACCACCAATCACGATTGTTACTGCTTCACAAAAACCTGCCACTGCGTCAGCTAGGGTTTGAAACTCGCCGGTCTTCATCACACGTGGCCTTCTTAAGCCCCAACTCGAGCTGGGTCGTCAACAACATCCCAATCAGCTCATTCGAGCTCATCCCCGATGGCACAATTGGCTAGCGCGTCAGACTGTTAATCTGGAGGTTGGTGGTTCGAGCCCACCTCGGGGAGATTCAGTGGTTAAATCCCACCTGGGAACATTTTCTTTTGCTTTTTGATGTTCTAGTTTACGTCCCCTTTGCTTATTTGAAACGCCTGACTTGACCTTTTTTTTTTTTCGAATGTAGTATCTCATAACTAACTGTCTTGATTTCTGCTGGGACCGGTAATGTCATACTGACGACATATCACGTATGCCTGAAGACCAACTTTCTCATTGCCTGTTTTAGGACAACTGCTCCGGCCGCAAGCAGAGACTCGGAACTCCGACACCGTGAGCCCCCGCCAGCACCGAGAATGTGACCCACTCTTACCGGAGCGCGTCCCCGGCAAGCAGCTCCGTGGTAGTTTTCTCGCGGTATCGTGGTCTTTTAGTTTCTACAGCGCCTGTTGAAAGAGACTGTGCATCGAAGTGGAGAGGGAAGTATCCCCCAGCCTCAAGCCACAATCGAAACTGCCTTCGATGCACCTTGCAAGACCCGGCATGAGAATGATTGCGCAGCATCGACTTGTGACTGGCATATTCTTCTCGATTACCATCGACTTTCTTTGTCAATGATTTTTTTGCGAAATGCCAACATTCAGCATCGGGGCAGGATCCTCCGCCTCATTGTCGATGTGTCTCTCGGGAGGCAGAAGACGTTGACGCTCAGATCAACCAGCGATAAAGGAACCGAAGACAAAGTGGCGTACTTATGATGCGTGGAGAAGCGCAAGGCGGTGCCATTGGCATTCTTTGATGAATCAGTGGCTGCGCAGAATTAGAGAGTCACGGCTGCCGCCTTCTCAAAAGCTTGCCCTACCTTGTTCAAAGTTTGTCAGCGCCTGATCATCTTGAGATGGCACGAACCCAGGAATCTGGAACCGCATCGACAGCTCGCTTAAACGAGTTTTCGGAAGACCAGCCTTAAACGGCGAAACAGCATACTACTTTGGTGTCTTCATCAAGCTAAGCCATGTGTCTACGGCACTTATTGGGCTTGCATCGTCCGAATTCCAGTGTTCACCGGCAAACGGTTCTTCGTTTTCTTCTCGGGGTCTTCGCGGTCCAATTTGCCCGTCTCAATGAGGCTGGAGGCCAAGGACCAGAAAGCTGGTAACAACAATGAGACAGGACCCCTCTTGCATTCTTTTCCTAGCTCGCCATTCCGTGGTGACGCCCCGCAACCACGAGGCGTGCTGGCGAACTTCCACTGTTTGGATCAAGCTCTGAAGATCATGGGGAGGCATCTGAAGTGCTTGTCAGCAAAAGAGCTTGCCATGCCGGCCTTTCCATTGTTCTCAAACTCCAATGACTGATCGCTACAAACCTCGAGAAAGGCTCCATTGAGAAATTGCCGACCCTGGATATCTACAGGTCTAATGCTTCCGTTCACATGCCAAGGCGCCTGGATGCACGCGAACGGCATTCCTCTTGAGGAGATACTCTCAACATTCCGCAAACGTCACGATGCCCCTGCGTTGGGCGCGCACAGCCCGCAGCTAGTCTCACTTTAGGTCCATGTTCGCCACGCCAATGTGGGACTCCGAGTGCCAAAGCTTCTGCTTTAGCTCGAGTACTAGCTTGTTATGGGGCCACACATCAGACGCCATCTTCCCATCTCGTCTGCCAAAAGCACCTGTACCTAGTAGACTTCTTCATGGTCTCAGCCGCGGCGTGCTTCGGCTACGCGAGGGCAGGGGGAGCGACCAGTGAGGAAGGAACTGGTCCGACATGAAAGGGTAAAGTGTGAAATTAGCCAACACCCCCTCCGCAAACGCAAAGGAACTCAGGCAAGCCGGGCCAAATACCGCGGAGGCGATCATTGAGCGCTCGCGTGTCCGGTCCGCCCGGCTACAGCGGCCGGTGAAATGCAGTGTTGTGTGTCCTTGAGAAAGAGAGAGGGGGGACCGAAGTAAGAAAGCCACAAACCAGTGCACAGCTTTTGAATCCAGGGCCTAGGCTAGTCCGCTAAGTTAGCTGGGCAAATTGACAGCCGTCAGTACGTGCTTTCTGGGGAAAGATTGTCCCGCTAAATGCTGGTCCTTGCCTTCTTCCCTTTCCTCGAATATCTGTAGGTCTTGTTGGCACCATGGCCAAGACTGCTTCCCGAGGTTTACCTTGACGTTGGCTCCTGCTTGTCGAACCCTTGCGGACACAGTTTTCCATCGACAAACGCTCTCGACGACAACGACGACGACTGGTATTGTGGGGGTTGAGGAAGGGGATACGAACACAACATGGCCGCCTTTCGGTTTCTCGTCCTGCTGGCCTGTTTTCTCGGCCTGAGCAGCTACGTCGCTGCCGCCGACCTGTCATACAACGGAATCCCTCCATGCGCGGTAAGGATGAACGATAGGCATATTTGGGTTTGCGGTTGCTGACGGGATCTAGATATCCTGCATTCTTCAAGAGATCGGGGCAGGGCACTCGACATGTGCCCTCACGAATCAGACATGCATGTGTAACGACAAGGTTCTCGCTGGGTATGTGCAGACTTGCGTGATGGCAAACTGCACAGTTAAAGAGATGCTGGGTGAGAACTCCAACCTCGTAACGGTATCATGAAGGTAGCATATTAATC
The DNA here is from genome assembly GCF_011800055.1 of Colletotrichum gloeosporioides. Classification (NCBI taxonomy): domain Eukaryota; kingdom Fungi; phylum Ascomycota; class Sordariomycetes; order Glomerellales; family Glomerellaceae; genus Colletotrichum; species Colletotrichum gloeosporioides. Next base: position 689,273 of record NW_025544694.1, read on the forward strand.
GTTTTGCAGTCGCCCAGAACCAGTCGCTCGCGGCTTGTGGCGTGCCTCCGGCCCAACAAGACACTGTTATGCAGTGGTTCAGAGCTCTTCTCTTCGGCCTTCCAACGTTCTTCATCATCGTACGGATCACGAATAAGTACATGAAGCTGTCGCCGTGGGGCTGGGACGACACGACCTGTCTCGTCGCATATGTATGACAATGCTCCCTGACATGATAATGACGTGTGCTGACGTTCACCTAGGGTGTTCTAGCAGCCTTCTTACCCGCAGCCTATCTTGGTAAGGAACCCAAAATCTTCGTTCTATTGTTCACCTTTGCTTACATTTCCTAGCTGAGGAGACAGGCGCTGGACGAGACATTTGGAGCCTTACTCCCGAGCAAATCACGTACTTCTTGGTGGTGAGTTCATAGATGAAGCACCTAAACACTTCTAGGATGATGAACTGACACCTCCCAGCTCTTCTATGTCTTTGGGATGCTCTACCTGACTGCTCTTGCCTTCGTCAAGGCATCGATTCTCTTTCTCTATTTACGCATCTTCCCGGACGAAAAGTTCCGACGAGTCCTCTGGTGCACGCAAATGTTCAACCTGCTCCTCCTCATCGCGTTCGTTGGAGGCACTGTTGGGTCGTGCCAACCTATTCACTACTTTTGGGATGGATGGACTGGGGAGATGAAGGGCCAATGCATCAACCTGAACGCCTTTGCAATGTGCCACGGCGCTCTCAACGTTGCCTTGGACGTCTGGATGCTCGTTCTTCCGGCAACCCAGGTCTATGATCTGAGGATGCCGCTCATGCGCAAACTTGGAGTGATGCTCATGTTCAGCGTTGGAGTATTGTGAGTTGACCTAACCTGGACACAACGATCTTGGTGCTGACCATAAGCAGCCTCACAGCAGTCAGTGCGTATAGGGTCAAGGCATTATTGATCTTCTCGACGTCCTACAACGTCACAGGTAAGCCATAGTTACCCACAATGTGAGAATTGCACTAACACAACACAGCCGACTCCTTCCAAAGCTCGCTTTGGTCACACATTGAACTATGTGTGGGCATCTTTGTTGCCTGTTTACCGAGTACTCGCCAAGTCTGGCGAATCCTCTTCCCCAAGATAGTAACACAACTCTCGAGGACTGGACGCTCAGCAAAGGGATCTAACAGCGAGTCCCAAGCCTCCAGAACCATATCCAGTCCCCCCGAGCGAGCACGAGTTGTGTCCTACGAGGAAGCATCAATAGCCCATTTGGTCGGAGACTTCAGGAACATCGACCTCAACGACCTCCCGTCAGAGCCAGATACACCAAGCACACCGAAAACACCGAAGAGTCGAATCGAGTTCAAGGAGGAGCCTTGTTCTGGCAGCTCAAGGGGCAACGACAGCACAAGAAGCATGTTGAAGATGAAAGAAGAGGCATGATGGCTGGGTTCCGATTGTGATATGGAAAGGAATCCAACGACTGCAAGTACTATGCAGCATCGAATTGGCCGCAAACAGGCCATTGCCGACACGAGAGACGAACGTCGGAGGGTGTCAGGGAAGGTCATCAGCAAATGGAGACGTCACATGACTTGTCATTGACCGCGTCAAAGAGGAGAGACAGCCCACGGAGGATCAAACAGTAGCGCCTCTTGAAGTTGGAAGGCCGCGGCACAGCACGAGAGGCCTAGTGGTCAACGCCCTAGACCATTGGAGCAGAAGATATCAGTCGAGATTGATTGACAGAGGGATACTATATGGCAAGAGGCAGTTCGTGTTTATTTAATACCTGATACCACTAGAACCTTGCTCACCCAAGCGTGGAGCGATGTTGTTGATAACGAGTGTTACCGTCGGTAGCACAGCGAGCGAATACACAGATTTTGCAAATGATATGGCTCTCTCATCTTGATGGGCTGGTGTGTGTGCTATCTAGCGAAAATTATCCAGATCCATCGATGTCGTCGCGGCTTGTGAGTCGGAACTGCCCGGAACGTAGGTAGGTACGTTGTTGGTAAACCAGGGTATTGAGCATCATGTATACAACTTACTTGATACATCAGATAAACACCACTCCGCCGAAAGAGAGTTTCACCGGCTGCTACAAGCCCGTAAAATTATACGTCACCCTGTTTAGAGGTTCTCCGTTTAGCCCCCGATGCCGAAGCGGATTAAACTCCTCATTCTCCTGGCTTATTTCCCTTTACTCTTGCCCTTGCTTTCTACCTCTTGCCTCGGGATTGTGCTCTATGCCTTCCGACCGAGCGGCTTAACAATCCAGTAAGTACTCATGCTTCTCAGAGTAGGGTTCGGTTATGTCTCCGACTCTCATATGGAAGGTGTGGCTATGGCACATCCGAAGAGTCACACGATAAGTTTTGTAACAGCCTCACCTGCCCCGACAGACAAGATCTCTGCCCACGACATCAGCAAAGCAAACCATGCTACCTATGTTCATTTGAGTTGATGCTATCTGCTTCAAATCCAACGTTGAGGTGGATCGCATGAGCACTCGGGAATACCGTCGTGGTAATTGGTCGCAGAGGATACCTTCCTCAGTTCTGGCCTCAGGGATACCGTCGTCAGCATTTATTATAACAGGAAGAATTGAAGCTTGACGGCCACTTGTGGTCTCCTGATTGTTATCTAACCTTACGGATTTCATTCAACGGTCTTGGGTGAGCCATGTGAGCCCAGGGGCCCTTAGGAGCCCTTGGTTGGCATGTTATCGCGCACGCGCTGGTGTCCGGCCCAAAGCGATCCGTGTTACGCAATGCCATCAATGCCTCCAATGATAGAGATAAGAAATGCCGCTCCTTCATCGTCGCTGTCGCAACAAGGCAGCTCTCTATTGGCCTCTACTGCGGGTCCGTTTACCTTGGTAAGACGTTGCAGGCATTGTCATACTTCGATGCCACTACACGAGAGGCGAACAGAGCTAAGAAATCAATGACTAGGAAGCATCAGATATGATATGAGTAAACATGTAGATCGAAACCGGGAGCGGTCTCGCCGAGACTTCAAAGTCTCTACAGGCACCTGGGCTGCGAACCAACCTAAGCTGACGGCCTGGCTTCTGGGCTACAAAACGACGTCCAAAGGGACTGAAAGCCGATTCCGGTGAGTTGAAAGAGGCCTATTTTTCCATGCCAATCCCGATCACGATGATTCTCTGTATTTTTATTCCTGAGGATGCTCGCGCAGTCATTGCTGATGATAGACCTGCCAAAACACAACCTGCAGACCTCAAAATCCCCTCGCCACCAAATCGACGCAATGCCGACGAGACCCCCAGGTAATCCGACAGGAAAATTGATGATTCCTCCCCTCATGGGCCAACGAGCAAACCAACATGCCCGCCGAAGCAGACCACAGCAATCGGGCAAAACCCCGGCCCCACTCGGCCCCGTCCCCGATCGTCCAAGCGCTTACATCCGCCTTAGTGCCCATTTACTCCGCCCCGCGCGCCCGATCCGATAAAGTCCGCGTCCGCGCGCGCAAGGAAGTCCGAAAGGATTGCAGAAGGAATGAGCAAGTCTGAATCTTGGCGCAGCACCTTATTTTAGACACCCTTCCCCAAACCAGCGCCCAAGGCTGAGCTGAGGGTTACTAATGCAGCAAGGTACAACTTTGAAAGCCCAAAGGGACCAAGCAACCCGAATGGTAACAACCCAAGAGGTGACTGCAGAGGTACTGTCCATACGTATTACTTAAGAGACACGGAGTCCTCAAGGCCGAGCACCGCTCTAGCTCCAGGCACCCTCAGGTCTCGCACAAACACGTGCACAACTTAGATCCCAGGTTCCTGCAGATCTGCGTCGGCGGGAGGAGCAAACGCCCATGCGTTGCGAGACAAGTAGGCGGATAGAAATGCTTCGCCAAGTATTGATATGCACTCCCCCAAAAGCCAAGTGCCATGGCGCGTTAGTCCCCGTCCTCGTAGGGCAGTCACACAAGACCCCGAAAAGAAAAATGAAGTAATGAAATAAATAAAAAGAAACAAAGTTCGAGACATATAAGGACAAGCCTTTGTGTTGTCTGGTTCTGTTTATGTAATCCGTGAGCACCGTTGAAGACGTGCTGAAGAAAAACAAAGAGAATATTTAGAGTTCTGTCGAGGACCATTTGAGTTCAGGCACGGCGTGGTCCAGACCAGGATGGGCACTTCATCACCTCACTGGCCAACTTCACGTAGATGAAAACTTGTGTCTTACTTACCAAGAGTTGACCGCGATGTTGTGCGGTGCGATGCCAGTTCACATGCCACCTATCAATCTCACTCAGAAAGGAGCACGAAAATCACGAAGGGGTTGAGACCGAGAAATAGCTGAAAGTACGTGGCTTCTCCTCTAATTACTGTACTATATATATGGTATCTCTGACGAAGAGGTAATATTTACGTTGTTTCCTGGCGCCGCTCCATGCCCACCCATGACCTGATGTGACTGTGGTATACGTCTATGGGTATGTACAAGCCAGAAAGAAAAGGAGAAATCAAAATGCGCTCGTGGAATCAAACTTTTCCCTTCTATGCCCCTCCCGAAAACCTCGTGTGTTCCCGAGAGCCGCAAGGGTATCATAAGCAAGAAAAGGTCGCCTCTCATCTAGGCCTTGTACCAGTTCTCGGGAGCATCGCCAAGGCACTCGCCGACCGTGACGGCGCGGTACCCCTTGCCCTTCAGGGTGTCGATCATCTTCTGCACGAGCGAAACGACGGTCTGCTCATGAACGTCGTGGGAGAGAACAATGTACGAGTTGGCACCAACGTCGGCACTGAGCTCGTTGTTGAACTTCTCGGCGCTGAGGTGGGTGGTCTCGGGGGTGTTGTTCTCGTAGTCCTTGCTGTCGAGGTTGGTGTCGACGATCACGTAGCCGAGGGCGCCGAGGTCGGCCTGGCAGTCGGCCTGGCAGGAGAGGTAGGGCGCGCGCATGTAGCGCGGCGCGAAGCCGTCGATGCGGCGGGTGGCCTCCTCGACCTGCACCATCTGGGCCTGGCGCTCGGCGGTCGAGATGGTCTGGAGGTCCGGGTGGGTGCCGGTGTGCGAGCCGACCTGGTGGCCCTCGGCGCGCATGCGGCGGATGGTGTCGGGGTTGGGCGCCGTCTCGATGTTGCCAAAGTTGTTGGCGTTGACGAAGAAGGTCGCCTTGACGTCGTTCTGCTTCAGGATGTCGAGAAGCTGGGGGGTGAACTGGAACGGGCCGTCGTCGAAGGTGAGCGCGACGAGACCGGGCTGAGTGCACTGGGAGACGACCTGTCCCGCAGCGGCGCGGCGGGTGACCGGGCTGGGAGGATGTCAGTCTCATGTGTAAGTTGGACAGTTGGGCAGGGGAAATTATGGGACGTACGTCGCGTTTGCGGTACCGGCGAGGACGGCGACAGCCGCAGCGCTCAGGAGAGAGGAAGTGATCTGCATTGTGAAAATGGATGTTTGTGTTGAATTCAGAGAATTACAGTCTGGGGTAAAGCTCAGACGTGATGGGTGCTAGAGAAGTGAGTGGCTTGCAGGATAAAGATGCAAAAAGTTCGGAAACAAGAAGGGGAGAATGGATCAACTTATAACAAGATGGGACGCAAAGGAGAAAACCTGCATGAGGAACCATGAACAGTTCAGTCTGAGTTCATGAAGGGACCCAGAGCCAAGACCTTCGTGGGTCGGGTTGTGCCCCTCCCAGAATAGACTCTAAGGTGTCTCCGGTTAGAGAACCATACACAGCCTGGTCACGGAGGGGCGGATAGATTGCCTTACCCAATCGCACCTAGAACTTTGAGGGAACGGGACGATGACGGTCTGATTCCCCTCTCCCATCAGAGCACTTGCTTCAAGGCCCTGGACCGTTCAGCCCTGGGGCGCCTTGATGATCTTGGCGGGGCAGGAAGGAAGAGACCCGATGAGGCTCCGATACGAGAGCCGGAGCAAGGCAAGCTGGGGTAATAGAGGACCAGCGGTGGGAGGATGTGCGTATTGTGCTGTACGTTTTGACGTCAAGAGGGCTTAGAGACTTCTAAGCTGACGGATTTCCATGGTCATGGGCTGTATGCAGCTGGTATCCGTAGGTGGACGACGCGGGATCGGAGAAGGAGAGATTGTCAATATGGCGGAGGAGTGGGGATGAACCACGCCCAAGCCTGGGGTGCGAATGTCTGTCATTCCGTCAACGTCGACAGGGATAGCTTGTAATTCGGCCAAAGAGTGCGGCACAGTCGAAAACTAGGCATCCAGGTTCATCCGTCAGAGATGGCTGGGATGGGCACGAACGGCACTAGGTAAACGGAGTTGAAAGGAGTGTGTGTGCTCGACTGAAAGAGTGTTGGTCGAACGTTGACGTCCACGCCGCACCGCAAGGCCACACAGGGATCAGCGCGAAACTTTGGCAGGGTGGAGTCAGCCACAAGCGCACGTCGTTGCTGTCTCGGGATGGACCATGGCGACTTGTGGAGGCTATTGGAACGCCGCTGCGGGAGAAAGACCGCAGTTCGTATCTCCTGACGATGGTGCCAGTACCAAGCAACCGATGCAACTGCTAAATCACACCGATGCCTTTCGAAGCCTTCTATTGTGATGGTTCCTTGCTCAAGGGGTTTGTTGGAAACTTGGGGTGGTGGCCTTTCACGGAGTCGCTGTCGCAGCACGGAAACATGTTCTCGTCGCAGAAAATGCTTGTGCTGAGGGGAGCATGCCCAATGGCACCAAGGCCGCCAGAGGAAGTCGCAACAACACAGACGCTGCAGTGTGGCGCGGTTGCATCTGCTGCTGCTGATGCTGCTTAGGTGATACGGCAATAGCGCGAATCGATTGCCGAACCAGGTCCTTGAGAGAACGGGATGAGAGTCAGAGGCTCTCTCGCGCTTAATCCATCTCCCCCCCCCTCATCGCCCCATTGCGAATACGCCGTCGGGCTGAAAAGGACATCGAGGCGTGGAGGAAATGTGGGCGGCGGGATGCGGATGCCTGACAGCCCACCGCGGATAATGATAGATCGTCCCGCTGGTTATCTGGGATTATCTTAGTCGACATCGCTTTGAGGTGGGATGGAATGGAAGGCGAGGTTAACATCTTAGCGCTAGCGCCAACAACGTGCGCCCACGATGCGGTAACGCTACGTATTTTCCAGCGCGGGGGTTCGAAAGGGGAAAAGGAAAGGAAAGAAGGCAAGAGAAGACGGTGTGCTATGTCAGACGGCAGCAGGCTGAACGATAAGTCGTCCCGGGACGGCCAAAGGCCCGGCGTCTACCACACTCAAAGTGTTGTGGTCGGTGAGTGTGCTAATGCATCGGAACGTATGCCAAGGCCTAAGCAACCACTATCACTGGTCACTCGAAGGTCTTGAATGGTGATCGTCCCAAAGCCTTCTGGACCCCGGAGCCCAGAAGAGGACTCGGCCGGGCGTGCAATACGAGTCTGCTGTGCAACTAATGTTGGGTCCATTCGTCGTGGGATGTGAGATGTGCCCTATTTCGCCTTGAAGATGTCGCAACTCATCCGTACAGAGCAAGGCGAACGTTGGGACGGGAGTCTTGGCTCCTCCACCGGGCGCATAGAGCGCCAAAAGTGCCTCCCTCTTTCAGACCTGTCATGGTGCGACTGAAAGCTTGGCCTGTCGTGTCATCAGTCTGCCCAGAGTCGACGGCAGCGACTTGCGGCGAGTCAGACCCTCTTAGCTCTCCCAGACCATGAAGCTTTTCAGCCCCAAGTCAAGGATCGGGTCTCTCGGTCTGCATAGTGACTTGGCAGAGGCGACTTGTGGATTTCCATCCATCATTACTGAGTGAGCGGAACGTGTTGAGCTGATGGGAATGTCTTGGACGACGAAGACTCGGAGGTAGGCTACAGTGCAAATTGCTTCTGCTTCTGCTTGTTCTTCTGTGTGCTTGCTGCGCAGCTGCTGACGGTCGGGTGAGAATAATCCCTGCTCGCATTTTCGCACCGGATGCAGACCGTGAGCGCATGTTCTCGAGCAATTCGGCGCTGCTGCATTGCTGCAGTTTGCTGCAGGCCGGAGCAAGTTTTCAGTTCTCTGCCCACTCGCCGGTGCAGTTCGTCTGCCTTCAAAATGCAAGAAAAGAGGGAGGTCGGGAGTCGGTAGAGGCTGAAACTAGCGTAGCGCTCTACGCCACCATCATGGCGGAACAAAAGATGAACCTGAACATGGTTATTTTCGCTCTCTGCCGACTGGTTGAACCGCTTAAACTTTGACTTTGGGACGGGGATTGGAGAGATCATTTCGTGCGCCGGCAAAATAGAACCATGATGCTGGGTCTGCGACTGCGACATCAGACTCAAGTTCCTGGGTCCCCTAATTTTCAGAGGTTTCCATCTTTGGGGGCCAAGACTCTTGGCTGATAAAAGCTAGACAACCTTGCCAGGGGCGACCCCAGCCCGTCGGAACCCCGCATCGCACCGCGTCTGCGTGTGATTGTGTGTTGGTGTGTTGGTCCCGTTGGTCTTGGTGCCACCACTGCCGAGGGTGCGCTGATTTCCCGGTTTGTGATGCATCGACAAGACAACAAAGGGCCCCGGAGAGGAGAGAGGGAGGACGTGCTGACCCGGCGCGGCATCTCATCTTCTCGCTGAAGGTCATCACTCAGGCTGCCCGCGCAACGAAGCAACTACCGACGCATCTTGCCCATGCTCACGATCGGCAGCCGTTATGTATGCTTGTTTGCATCTGCAGACTGTAAGACTGAATATACTGCAGACAGGATCAGGCGACTTTTCCAGACCGTACTCGTCAGCTTGCAGTTCCGCGGCCAGGCTTTCCTTCGCGAGACCACTAAAAAGAAATGACGACCGTCGGGCTGAGACCATGGTGAGAGCACAATGGTACACCAGGTATCCCCGTGGGAACGACACCTCGAGAACGAATGTGACCGTCATTCCCTTCGGCGGGCCGGGTGGAGACCTATTGTTTCTGAGACATAGGACAAGACCTGGTTTGACGTCAGCCCCGTGTCGAAAGAAGAGCAGGCGGCTTCTCCTCACGATGCAAGAACACGTCAGGTGTGGTGTTGGTTCTCGTAAGGGCATCGCCCGCCTTGACCACCTTTGCCAGATCCAAGTCCGAATTACGGAGTCTTGCTGACGGATGAGGCGATCGCACACAAACGGTGAGCAGACGGAGTAGCATTCGGTTCACGGGATCCTGCTGTCGCCCGAGATCGACGGCCGGGTTGAATGACGGGCGGCGGCATGGTAGACGGCTGCCACCACCAACGCCATCATCAGAGACAACGGCCCCAAGAGTCCGGTTCAGTGCGGAGTAGTCCACCGTCCGCCGAGAACACATCCTCGTTCTCACCGGATACCCCGATGTCGCCAAGACGCGCATCTGAATCAAAGGCGATGAGGTTTCAAGATCCGCACCGCATAGTTTGCCAAGACGTCTTCGTTTAGAAATTGACAGCCCAATACGAACCCCTTAACGAGTCAAGCCAGAACGACATTGCCATCGGCTCTGCGCCAAATGCTATTTTCTGGACCTCATGCGACAATTCAAAACGAGTTGATGAAAGTTTCGATGCCATATCAGGAGTAGTATAGAATCGCCCAGACTTCCATAGTGCCCAGCGATCGCGTGCGCACATCGCTAACACGACACAATCGCTAGACCACCGCACCGCTCTCGAAGCTTTGCTACCGCGAACACACGATTCGTAAGGTGGCATCGTGACTGACTGCAAATACTCCGAGAATTTCTAAGCGATTCTTCTCGCATGAAGCCAAATGAAGCCAGATGCAGTCTTGGGAGTTTGATGGCTGCCTCCGGCCGCTGGTGTCTTCCGCTAGCGCTGTCAAACCAGCTTAGACTGAACATAGCGCCGAAGATGCATCTCGAGAACCACGGCCAGCAGTGCAGAAGAACGTGGTTGCGCACTCGAGGTTTGACCGGAGCCGGCGCGGACGTCCGCATCAGTCCAGAAAGGTCCGTTGTTCTCCGGTTGCAAGAATGGCACGATCCTTGGGGACGCCGCTCTCAGCGGGAATGGAGATATGCTCAACCGCACTCGAGTGTGCATCCTTTTTGGCAACGCTCGTCCGCATCGTCGGGCGAGCTAGAATCATAGCGTAGCCCGCGCCTCTCCCTCCGCCAATGGCGCAGTCGTGTTCTGAGAATCCGCATGGTTCTAGCTCATCCTCCACACGAACTATTCCAAGCCCCGATGTGGTTTTCCGATATGCTGCAGTTGGAGGGAACCTGCGCAGCGTCTGATGTTTTGAATTGCTAATAGGGGGCTGCCAGAGGGATAGTTGTGCTAGGCATGAGAGGAGTGGTAATCGTGTCTACCATGCCCGAAATGCTGCATCAGCACTGCGCCAATTTACGGAGATGAAGGTAACAAGTCTTGCCATGAGGGATTTGGAGAGATTTAGCCCATAAATCAAGCCATTTTGACGAGAAAACATCGTCGCAGCCGTGACTCCGATGACCATCAAACTTTGCCAATCGAAGAACCGCGGGTCGTCGACGTTTGGTGAGGATGAACTCCGTCGTCTTGCTGTTTCCCTTGAAACGGTTTGTCCCCATTCTCTGCTCGCGAACATACCATCCGCCATCAAGTCGATTAATTGGATCTCTCGTGGACATGGAATCCCGTTGGGAAATGCTTGAGAGAAGAAAGGAGGCCCCGCGCGACAGGATCACACCTCGACGGCTGTGCACACTCTGAGACCTAGCTGCTTCTTGTTACTTCTCTTTTGAGCTGCTTTGCTTGAAGGCTGACAACTTCTGACTTTGAGGTCTTACCAGTGGCTTGCGGAGATCTTGGGCCGTGCCCGTTGACGGATCGTAGTCACGATGAATTGGGCATCGTCAGCTCGCTCAGGCCTCGGTCAGCAAACACCTTGTTCCTTCCGTGGCTGTTGTTGTAGCAATAACGCGAGCTTGTCGTAAGGTACCTCCCATAGGGCTGGACCTCTGCGTTGAAAGTCGGAAGACAGTCATATCAAACGATTCATTGCCCTTCGTCTTGGCCGTGATCGCAGGTAACTTGAAGGCCCGATTTCGTTCGCTCCAATGGCACAGCCACAAAAGCGCGAATTCCGGACGTCCAGCAGCCTTCAAGATGACCAACCGGAGTCATCAGCACGGCTTTCTTGGCAGTTTCGTTCTGATTGTTGTCGTGCTTGACGCCGAGATGTCAATGTCACCCCAATATGCGGTTCCTGCAAGTGCCTCGATGCCACCAATGCTATCCGTCTAAACGCGGTCCCTGGATTGCGTGCTCCCGCCATGTGCAGAGTCGAATTCTGCCGGCAAAATGCGTCGGTCGAAAGGCCGCAATTTCGAATCCGCGGACGGTTGATGGCGCCTGCCCACTTCACGATGCCTTCCAGGCACCGTATATGGCTGATGTCCCTGAGCGGATGCTGACCGCATGCCGTGTTGTTATTCCTGGTGTGCATCCGTAAAGACATTCTGATGTTGGGGAGCGACCGAGAGCTTCCCTCTCAGCCCTTCATGCTGTCAGGGCCATGGCATCGTCCGTCCTGCATGCGCCTCTGAAGGTGAAGCGGGCATCGTGGGCTTGTCCTGAGGGCATGGACCCCGCCAGGTCGGGGGGTCGACATCGTGCACCTTGCAGTTGTTCGTCCCTTATAAGTAAATGGGAGATCTCTTGGATCTTTGGCCCATAACCAGCCTCTCTTTTCTGTTCGATTCTCTCGTTTGGTGCTCGCCGCACGGTCTTAGTGGTTTAGTTGACACGAGTTGACAAGACAAGACTATCGCGGTCTAGCAGCCGATCTACCGTCCCGCCCGATCAAGACCACGGCCGTTTGGTGTCCGCGTTTGCAATCACTGTGCCGCGTCTCAAGGTGCCATCGCTCAGGAACGACCGAAGTGGCTAATTCGGGGTTGCATCTTCCGGAATTCACGACCATTGTCTCGCCCGGATATCTGCCGGCAATCAAATCGTCAATCAAGAACTCTCGGCGCTGGACTGTCGGGTTCGGAGGCTATCTCACCTCGACAACGGTATAAGAATCTCTGTTTCGAAGCACGGAAACGGAATTCTGTCAAGTGGAAAATCGGTTGTCGACACGTTCCAGAAGGAAAATTCTGAAAGGACGTCTCCTGAAAACAGGTTCTTGAAGGTGGAAGGAAGGACTTACGTTCTCCTTCCGGCAGAAGTTCCCCGTGCCGCCTCACCTGGTCAGCTCGGCGCCCCACACACAGCTGTAGCTCTCCCCCAATAGCGAGCTGTTCAGGCACCACACAGCGGGAAGGACGGCAGACACAGCCCCTAAGCCTACGACGTCAGTACCCCACAGCGCCCCAGGACGACCCCTACAAAATGACGGCAGCTCCCGCGACGGCCGCCAGGCCACCCCTCCCCCTCCCCCTCCCCCGCGCCGCCCCATCAACATCAACATCAACATCGCTGAGCCGCCTGGCATTCTTCATCTTCAGCATCATCACCGTGTCAAGCTTCATACAGCCCGTCATGTGCGACAACGGCTTCGTCAACATGATCTACTACCCCAATTGGCACGCCTACAAGGGCCAAACGCCTGCCAAGATGGAGCTGAACCTGGTCACTCACGTCCTGTACTCCTTCATTGGAGTCAACACGGATGGGTCTCTGCAGGCCATCGACAGCCACGCCGACAATGATTTAGTGGTTGACGGCTCGCCGGGCGCTCTCATGGCTTTGGCCAAGGTGAAGGCGGCAAACCCTGGTCTCAAGACCCTCATCTCCGTCGGCGGTGCCAACAACAGCAGAGAGTTCCCCGTCATGGCAGCAAGCGCCGAAGCCCGCACCCGCTTCGCAAAGGCAATCCACGAGTTCGTTGACAAGTACCAGTTCAACGGTGTCGACATTGACTGGGAGCATCCTACCGACCCGACCATGGGAAGCAACTACATTGCCCTCCTCGAGGCCGTCCGTGCCGAGATGCCGGCGGGCAGGTATCAGCTCACCTCAGCGCTCCCGCCGGCGCAGTGGACGCTGAGGAACTTCGATGCGAAGCGAGCGGCCGCTGTGCTCGACTACATGAACCTCATGTGCTACGACCTGACGGGTCCCTGGGCTTCCGTCTCGGGCAACCACGCCCAGCTGTTTGCTTCGTCAACGTTGGCCACCAAGGATGCGGAGCTGAAGCTCGCTTGCTCCGATGGCGTCGAGTACCTGACGGCCAATGGATTCCCAAGCCGCAAGATCGTCATGGGAATTCCCGTCTACGCGCGTACGTTCCCGTCGGCTAAGGGCCCTGGACAGAGCCCGACAGGCTCGGGCGAGATGGACTACAGCGAGTTACCGCAGGAGTGGGTCGACAAGGCATCCGTCGACGAGACGGCCATCGCTGCTTCGTACGTTGACCCGGTGAACGGCTTCGTCACTTTTGATACACCGAGAGTTGTGACGCTCAAGGCGAACTACGCCAAGATGAAGAAGCTGGGTGGCCTGATGTACTGGACTGGTTCCGGCGACCGTTCAGGAAAAGACAGCCTGGTGCAAGCTGGATGGAATGCGTTATACGGCAAGTGAGTACCCGATCTTGAATGCCTTAATGTTCACACCTGTCCGCTAACTCGCTCTTCAAAGGTACTGGGTCCCACCGCCAAAGCCGCATTAAGGTCGGCATTCAACGTATGATAGAATGGGGACGCAATGAACTACGTCAAGTCAATATGGGATGACAGGAGTCTAAAATCATGGGAGCATTGAGCTTAGCTATGCATATGCAATGATGATTGATGACGAACGGAAATGTCACAATCTAAATAATAATAATAATCCTTATAAATATCCTACGTGCGCTCGGAGACCACCGCTGCATCAGTCTGGCGCTACTCGTCGATGTCGTCAATAGCATCCATGGTTGAGAAATGCTGGATGCAATTTCCCGACTGACACTACTACCTAGTACACCCGTAGCGCTTGTCTGACGAGGCTCAAGTCCAACACTAAGCTTCAAATGATCTCCAGGCACATGGCCACTTTCAAGTAGCACCCGCAAGCTGGGTTCTACACCACCTCAAGTTAAGGTACGTGGATGATGGCCCGACAGTCCGGCAAGCGCCCACCAAGCCCCCGCCCGCCGGCACCGACCGAGACCCCACGCGTGCGGCAGCGCTCCCGTCCAATCATTCCCTCAGGAGGCAGGGGTTGAACAAGCGCGGACCTTATCTTAATTCTCGCCGCGATGGAATTTCTCCCTTTTTTCCCTTTTCCGTCTCATCTCTCCGCCACGAGCACCGCGCCATCCCTTCAGGATCTGCCGCCCTGCAACACGAGCCGTTTCACGCGCCGGGCCATCCCAACCAACAGCTCCCCTCGTCCTGTCCTGCGCATAATTGAACCCCTGGGCTTCGATCTCTACCGCGACAGTGGGCGACCAAGCTGGACGACGACGGAGGCTGTCTCTGTCTACACCACCAGCTCTAGCTCCGAGCTACCCGTTGAACGAGTGTTCGGACGGCCGCTCAGTGATGTGCGACAGGAGTAACTGCGGGCGACAGCAGGCCAACTGACCTTGCCTACTTACCTTAGTGCCTACTGACAGGTCGCGACTTGTCGGGCCCAGGCCACCAAACGAAACCACGCTGCAGGCAGGAAGATCGTGAAACCCTGTTCAAACTGGGCGCTTTGGGGGAACACGCGCAGGATGCACATGGGATGGCAAGATGAAGGGAGGCGCGATGGCTTTCTCGAGGGGCTTCATGGGATGGCGCTTGGATGACGGCTGACAGATGACGGATGGCTGCGGCCCACGAGAGGTTGAGTATAAGGTCTGCCATGCGGCCGACCCAACCATTCCATGAGTTCCCTTTTGGAAGCATCGCTACATCGACTGTGGTTCTTCTTCGTGGTCTTCATTCCTTTCTTTTTCCCTCTTTCCAATCCATTCGCTTCTTGCCTCTAACCTGCTGAGCAGGCTATTATTCACTTTCGCTTACACTCATTCATTCAACTTTACCTACCTTCATTCTTTCTTCTGTCATCATGGTTTCCAGATCGGCACTTCTGTTGGCTTACGCCGCGGCGATTGTGTCCGCCACTCCCGTCCAGCGCCGAGTTGTCACGGAGCTGAACGAGGACGCCTTCAACGAGGCTCAGCAGCGCGATGCCACTGCTACCCGAGCCTTCTCCAACGTCCAGATCAAGACCGCCGACGGGAAGTGTCTCTTCGTCGACAAGCTGTCGGGCGACTTCCGCGCGAACCTGACGCCCATCCAGGTTGCGCAGTGCGGGACTAAGGACGGCGAGGGCTGGGATGTCATTACGGCTGGAAAGCACAATGACCAAGCGGGCTCGGCGCTCATTGTCAGCACTTTGGTGAGCCGGAATCTGATGCCGAATTCCAGAGATGGTCACTAACATCGAACAGACGCAAGCTTGCGCCAACTTCGACCCTCGCCGTGCGGCAGGAAACCAGGTGCTGCTCTTCTCCTGCGGCGGACGAGCGGATGGCGGAGGCCAAGTGACCAACTCGCAGCTCTTCACCTTCAGCGGGGGTGCTGGCCCGTTGGCATTGCAGCCCGAGAGCGACAAGGGCAAGTGCTTTACCGTCAAGGGTGCAGTCGTGGACATTGCGGATTGCAACGCCAGTGACCAGAACCAGGCCTTCACCTTTGGAGGAGCGGCTGGCAGTGCTGGGGGCGCCACTGGAGGCAACGGAAACACCAACAATGACGGGCAGAATGGCGCTCAGAAGCCGGCATCCTCAAACGCTGCTCCGGCTGCAACTGAGGCTCCTGCTGCGGGGGAATGCGACGGCGAGGATGCCACAATCACCATGACCGCCACGGCGACCGTCAAGCCTGGTCAAGGAAACGCCGCGGCACCTGCCGCGACCGCGAAGCCCGAGACGACCGCCCCTGCTGCTGCGGCACCAGCCTCATCCGCCGCCCCGGCAGCTGGAACCGGCGGTGACAACGGCGCCAAGAACGGCAACATCCCCGCCTCGAACCCCACGACCCCCGTCCCCGTCTCCCGCGCCGGCGGCACTCTCAACCCGACCGCCGCGGCCGAGGCCAACGAATTCGACAACACGGCGACGCGCTCCTTCACCAAAGCCTTCATCCGCGCGCCCAACGGGCAGTGCCTCTTCATCGACCCCACGGCCGGCGACTTCCGCCAGAACCTCATCCCGGTGTCGCTGGTGGAGTGCAGCGGGGCGGCCAACGAGCAGTTCGACATCGTGACCAAGGGCAAGCACAACGACGGCAAGGACGGCGCGGCGCTGGTTGTGAGCAGCTTGACCAACGGTTGCGTCAGCACCGACGG
Source organism: Colletotrichum gloeosporioides (assembly GCF_011800055.1). Classification (NCBI taxonomy): domain Eukaryota; kingdom Fungi; phylum Ascomycota; class Sordariomycetes; order Glomerellales; family Glomerellaceae; genus Colletotrichum; species Colletotrichum gloeosporioides. The sequence goes on from NW_025544694.1 coordinate 705,481, forward strand.
GCGCCGGGCTGACGGCGACACCGTTACCATGTTCTCGTGCGGTGGACGCGCCGCCGGCGAGGGGCTCACGAACACCGGACAGCTGGTCAAGATCACGGGCAACACCTTCGTCTGGACTCCCGTCAACGACAAGGCCACCTGCGTCGTTCCCGGAAACAACGGGCGGTTGGTCACGGCGGCGTGCAAGGGAGACAACAGCGAGACTTACACCATCGTCGCCGGCAACGGCGTCTAATGGATTCCAACTCTACAATCAACTTTTATTCTTGGGTATTCGGTTACTTGGTGTTTGGAGGTATTGCCATTTTTCGGTTGACGGTTTACTAAGGATTGGATGGGATTTGTAAGGAGATATGTAGCATTCAGGATTAGACGGCCACAAGCAATGATGAACAGCCACTTCCTCCAACACTTAGTCTTGCCGAGAACGCCGCCTTGGTCCACACTGCCAACCTCCATCGGCACCCAAACCCGACGGAGATCTGGAGAAACGTCTAGGCAAAAGCTTGAAGTTTTCTCCAGAGTCTAGACTAACAGTTTTTTCATCATCATTGGCCACACATCAAGAATCACCCACATGCGAGGAGAAGCTTGGACCGGGTATGCGGCACCAACCGAGAGCTTAATCTCAGCTATCCAGTCTGCGTCCAATGGGCGTCGCGGTGATGGCCAGTGGAGGTGCGACAGCGGGTTTTTAGCGAGGTTTCGCTACCAAGCGACGTCATTTAGGGGCAGAATTCCAGCGCGGACAAAAATAACCCGCCTGGACCTGGAAGATTCCTCTGCCACAGGTTCCCCCTCGGCAACGAAAACCTTAGTAGGATCTTCCCTCCCGAAAGATCGCACGACATCCCTTCTTCTCGTCCGGTTTCCATCCACTCAACCCACATTCATCCAAGCATCCTGCATCACTTCATCGCAACACCCGCATTGGAGAGAGAGAGAGCATCGCTGCATTGCGATGCACAAACTACCGCTCACCTTGGACCCTTTCAGCTTCTAGACGCAGCTGAAAGGCTGTCCCTGAGATTAGTGCTGATCCAAACGCCACCAAGCGCACCCGAAACCCTGGTCGACTCACAACCAAGACATTGTCTCGGCGCCCGTTGCGAGGCCCTGAATATCATCACGGGTAGCGCAGGCCGCGCCACGCGGTATCTCGATTTTCAGTAAATACTTAGATGGTTTAATTCGCCCTTACCAAGTCCCTCTTGGCGTTCCCTCCCTCGCCAGTCGCCATGTCGTCCTCATCCAACGTCGATTCCTACGGCGAGCCGCTGTCCAAGACAGTGACCGACCCCGACGATCCCTCCTCCCGCCACGTCAAGTTCCCGAGTCTCGATATCGAAGCCCACGACTATGCCGACGTCGTCGCCCAACCCCCGCCCTCCAGAGGCGTGCGCATCTCGGTGCCCAACGAGAACATCGGCGTGCCCTTGACGCGCGCATCGACCGACCAAGCAATCTCGCCCCTGCGGCGTCGCGCCGGCACGTTCAAGCCCGTCGAGGACTTTGACGACTTTGAGCTGTCGCGTCCAGGATGGCAGCCCGGCTCCGAGCCCGGTTTCGACCCGAACAAGTTGGATGGAGGCCACGCCTCGATGCCGACGCTCCACGCAGACTGCGACATCTCTGTGATCGACTTCAGCCAAGATAATATGGTGAAGCACAACTTCGGCAACGAGGGGTTCATCGACTTTGTCAAGAAGCCGCAGGAGCCGTGGGTCAAGTGCCGCTGGATTAACATCAACGGGCTCAGTTGGGACGTCATCTCGGCATGCGGACAGTACAAGGGCCTGCACAAGCTCGCCATTGAGGATATCATGAACACGCGCAACAGGACAAAGGCGGATTGGTACTCGAACCATGCCTTCATCGTCCTTACGCTGCAGAAGCTTGTGCTGTTGGTCAATGATGACAGCAGTAGCAGCAGCAGTAGCGATGACGACTCGGATGACGACGCGAGTATCCGGACGATCAAGTCCAGGAAGAAGAAACTGAAGCGCGCGTTCACCAGGGCTGGCAACAAGCGCGAGGACCCCGAGAAGGGCAACGCGACGGGCGTGTCTACTGGCAACACCCCGTACGGGCACACTCTAAACAACCACCCGAGCAACCTCTCCCAGCTAGCAGAGACATCTTTCGTACGGACCCTCCAGCGCTACCACGCGTCAGCAAACGAGACGCGCACCGAGTACATGGAGCGACACTCCTCGCTGATTTCGCGCGGCCTCGCCGTCTCCGCCGAGCAGGTCGCCATCTTTCTGACGTCGGACAACACCGTCATCTCCTTTTTCGAAATGTCAGCCGAGGACATCGAGCGTCCCATCACCGTCCGTCTGGGCGACCCCGCCACCATCCTCCGCCAGTCCTGCGACGCTTCACTGGTCATGCAGGCCGTTATTGACGCCATCATCGATCTAGCCATTCCTTTGACGGCGGTCTACAGCGATGTCATTGGCGATCTCGAGCTCGACGTCCTGACGAGTCCGAACATGAAGCAAACGCGTAGCCTCTACATCTGCGTCTCGGAAATCAACAAGATGCTGACTTTCCTGAACCCGATCGATAACCTCGTTAACGTCCTCCGCGATCACCGCACACCGCTGAGCCAGGAAGCTGCCGCACGGGAGCTGCAGAACCCCGCCAGCGGTGTCATCGTCACCCCGATGACACACACGTACCTCGGCGACGTGCTCGATCACTGCGTTATCACGACTGAGGCCATGCAGCAGATCAAGCGGTCCGCGGACAACCTGATCGACCTCATCTTCAACACCATCTCCGCCAACCAGAACGAGAGCATGAAGCAGTTGACCATCATCACCATCATCTTCCTGCCCCTGACCTTCTTGACCGGCTACTTTGGACAGAACTTTGAGAATTTCAAGGACATCCAGAAGCCGCAGGGCATCCTCTTCTTGTAAGTCGCCTCACCCATCATCTCTGCCACGACCAAGTGACAAGTGCTAACGTTGAGCCCCTCACAGCTGGCAAATCGCTGTTCCCGTCGTCGTTTGCACCATCATCATCATGATGCGGACCTGGATCTTTGCCTGGTTCGAGATGTTCTGGCAGCGCAGAAAGATCAGCGCCGACAGGAAGAAGAGGAAGAGGAGAAGGGAGAAGCGGAGGAAGGCGCGGGGCAAGTCGGATTAGAGGCCTCCCTGTCCCTGGGGATACGGACTGTGACGTCGAGTATTTTTGTAGTCGCGTCTTTTCTGTGCAGCGTTTCGTGATACCCATCTGATCGTAGATCATGTTAGACTTTAGATTTGGGCGTGTTCGTCCATGCGTTTGAACCAACTCATAAATATCTTGAACAAACTTAAGACAATAGTGACGCAGACTGTCAGATGGTCTGTTACTTTTTGCCGGTCAATGGGGCAGTGATGTATTTGAAACACAACTGCAGCTTGCCCATTACGGTTTTGAAAGCTCGGAATCTGGTCTCCTGACGTGGTTCCCTGGACTTGGGGCGCGAGGCATGCTACAAGGAAGACCTTAGTCGACTGCTTCGAGGGTGTATATGTGCAATTTGCAAAGGCTCCGAGAGGATATAAAATGGTCTTCGACCCCAGATTCGGAGACATCAGAACGTATTCGCTTGCCAGATAGTGCAGAATCCATGTTGTTTGAAGTGAAGAAAGTGTCAAGACGTGACCAAATTATTGCGCTGCGAAGTATCGTCTTTTTGGGAGCTATGCCTTTATATAACAGAATCCAGCGGTTTATTCGACAAGCATGAGACTTGAGAGAACCTAGAAGTCTCATGTGTCATGGCTAGACCGAAAATTTCAAAAAGATAAAGATCAAATGCCTCAACTCGAAGATAATCTTTGAGCAGAATGTTGGCTGGAGTGAGGCCTCTCAGATAAGGAGTGCTCTACACCACACGATGGACTTGTCGATTTCTGTCAAATGAGAGCCTGGTTTTCACGTATCAGGTCCCAAGAGTTTCGCCTTGTATGAATTTGGTTGTGAATCAATCATGGGCGACGGGAGTGGAGCCTGAGGAGTCATGCCTCCTAAGAGTGAAGCGTATGTTCGAATCAACTTCTAGCGACGCAAGCTTTCGCTGTCCAGTACCAACGGATTAAAGAAAAGTCTAATTAGAGGGAAAAAGGATAAACGAGAAGTTGATTCGTTGCGGTTGTTTCTGTAGTAGGATCTATCAAAGAGGTGGAGTGCACTTTTATAGTGTGGTGTCTGAGAATGAAATCATCTCCTTATGTTACTCGTTACATTGAGAAGACATCGGCACAAAATGGTTATGAAAAGGGGATGAAGTCTTGAATCCTCGCGAACAAGATCAACGAATGATAGAGAAGGGCATGACGTATTGTGAGTCCGTCTGAACAAAGAGATTTACTGGGAACGTTGAAGATTTGGTGATAGACTCTTAAGGACGAACATCACATATCTCATCTTTTTCCAATCGCACCGAACACGGGATAAGGAATTGGCTTGCGAAAACCAGCAAACGACAGCTGCGTTTGTATCTTTTATATATCGTGTGAAAGGGAAGACGTAACTAAGAAGAAATACGATAAGTCACCAGTTTGATGACGTCAATCGAGATAGCCCCTGAAGTAGACGTGCCTGCCATCAGATACATCATACAGGCTTAACTAAATGAATCGCATCTCGTCCAAAACTAAATGCACCAAATGAACGCGCAGTCGTCATATCTGCCATACACGGCCTTCCCGGCATGCGCTTTTTACAGAAGCTGCGAGTATGCAGTCAAAGATATTACAACGAGAACAAAGTTTCCCATATCTCTTGGCGATTACTACGGTCGTGTACACCTACAGCTGGACTAGTGGTGCCCCGTACGCATGATTACATGGATCATGGTACGAACTAGTTCGCATCTGCCGGAGCGAATATTCTTGTACAGCCGCAAAGATGGATACGATAGTCCGCATCGGTATCACGGAGGCCCGCTCCTGTTGGTCCCGCCTCCCGCGCGTCGAAGAAGCCAAGCCGGTGGGAGCTTACATAAAGATGGTCGCGAGTCGCGCGAACCCATAAAATATGTTGATCGACATCCAACGCCCAGGTGGGCCCCAACGAGTTCGAGTTCGTCTTCACCGCCTGAGAGGCTGAGCCTTCAAGTCATGAAAGATCAGTCTTGAAAGATCAAAATGGCGCTGTGCTCGTATGAATAGAGTCATGAATGCTGTTCTTCCCATTTTGTGGGTAGGCTAGATGAGGGACAACGGCCATGTCAAATGCCAAGACTTGACCTGCCCTGGCCTGGTGATGCTGCCCACGATGTCAGGTTTGTCATTCATTTGTCAATTCTCTCAATTTGTCATATTTCCTTCAAGGTAACATGCACAAATGCAAGTTCACGGAAGCAAATAGGCCGGGGAAGAGAATCAACGGGCCCGCGGTTTTGCTATTCGTTGATATTGGGGGTCCCGTGGGGGTGAAAAGAGGCTCCGCCATCCCTGCCCTGCATTTATTAGGTTATCAATCAGCTCCAACCAACAATCACACCTTTTTACTCGCCGACTTCGGCTACCGCGGCCCCGTCTTTTCTCTTCGTTATCTAAGCTTATGTATCCGTGGATAAAACTGAGAGCATGGTTGGTTCCTGCAGCTGACATGCAAAAGAATGGAGCGCGGCGTTACCGCCCTTGTTCCGGCTGACAGGCGAGCCAATTGCCATCGGCAGCCGTTGGTTCCGTAGACATGTTGTTGGTAGCAACTAGACAGACAGGATGCAGAATACGCCCTCATAATTTCGCTTGGATCTGTTGTGAATCCCCATTTTTGTCTTGGTAGCCCACTCAACCGGCTGGGCGCAGTGCCAACTTTCACCTCTCTTCGGTACGAGATACGGATTGGTTCCCTAAACCAGAAGGTCAATCAAGCATGAGCGCGCGATATTAAGGAGTCATGGCAGGTGACATAGAAGACGCTCGAAAAAGGCAATCGCGGGTCAACGCCAAGGAAATGCTCTGCCTTGTCGGAAAACATGCGAAAACGAGTGACACCCGCGTATAAGTATGGCTATCCCGCCCTCGCGTAACCAAGCTGGCTTCTAGGGGCGTCTTCGAGTAGCTCGGTCCTTCCACTCTCTTCCGCTGAGATCCTTACGCGACGAAGATTCGTTCATCGCCATGCCGTTCCTTCGCCAGTCCAAGTCCCAGCCCCTGTGGCCCCGGACTGCGTTCACAGCTCTTCTCGCAGTGAGCTCCGTCGCCAACGCCTTGGCCGTCCCTCGCCAGATCAAGTCATCTCAGCTGCTGCAAAGCTACGACTATGTCGTTGTCGGAGGTGGAACGGCCGGCCTGACCCTGGCAGACCGTTTGACTGAGGACCCTGAAACGAGTGTCTTGGTCCTCGAGGCCGGCAACTGGGGCAATATGGAGGAGAATCTTGCGGCTTACTTCACCGAGTCGCGATATGCCAACCTCATGAGCTCCCTCTGGCCCGGCGTGGAGTCTGTGCCGCAGCCCAACTTGAACGGAAGAGTTGGCACCGTCTGGATTGCCAAGCAAGTCGGAGGCGGCTCTTCCGTGAACGCCATGATGAACATGCGAGGTTCCGCCGAGGACTACGACCGCTGGGCAACCCTATTCGGAGCCGAAGCTCAGCAGGGAGTCGCTGACTGGAGCTGGGATGGCATGTTGAAGTCCTTCAAGAAGGTAAGAGATCCACCCTGACTTGGATACTGGCAAAGACACTGAGCTGACCGCTTCATGAAAGGGCCTCCACTTTACCGAGCCCACTCCCGAGCTGACCGACAACTTCGACAGCTTCAAGTATGATGCCTCCTACTGGGGTGATTCTTCGGAGATCTATGCTGGCTGGCCTCGCTTCTACTACCCCGGCGTGAAGCCCCTGGTGGAAGCGTTCAAGGAGATCGACGGCGTTGAGTTCCCTCCCGACAGTGGTGCCGGACAGCCCGGCGTCTTCTGGTTCCCCACGCTGATGGACCCCCGGACTGTCACCCGCTCCTACGCTGGTACCGGTCACTACCTCAGCGTCAACGCTACCCGCCCCAACTACCACCTTCTGCTCGACACCCAGGCTCGCAAGCTGGTAGTTGATGATGACCTCACTGCCACTGGCGTCGTCTTCCCTTCCGGAAACAACACCCTCGTCACCGTCAACGCAAAGAAGGAGGTCATTCTCTCTGCTGGTACCGTTCACACTCCTCACCTCTTGCAGCTGAGCGGTATCGGCCCCAAGAAGGTTCTCGAGGCTGGAGGCATCGATGTCCGCGTCGATCTTCCTGGTGTTGGCCAGAATTTCCAGGACCACAGCAGTTTGTCTGCTATGAACATTACGCGTAAGTGACAAGAGCCAAAAGAAGCATCTTGATGATTCTAATGTGGATGTAGTATCTAAGCTCGCATCGATCCACCCGAACCCGAGTGACCTGGTGGATGGCAACGAGTTCAAGGACTGGGCTGAAGAAGTGTGGGCAGCCAACAAGACCGGTCAGTAATGTCCAATTCAACATACCAAGCGTGTTATTCCGAGACTGACATCCAACGCTTTGCGTTGCACAGGCCCCTACTCTCTCACATTCACCAACCTGGCCGGCTGGCTCCCCTTCACCGTCGTGTCTGGAAAGGCCGACGAGCTCGCCACCAAGTTGGAACAACAAGACTTCGCTAGCCTGCTCCCTGCCGATGCCGACTCCACCGTCGTCGCGGGTTTCGCGGCGCAGATGAAGATCCTGGCCGCCCAGATGCGCTCCAAGAACACCGCCTTCACCCGCATGCAGCTCGTCCCTGACCACGGCTCCCAGGGCCCCGTCGCGATGCAGTCTTTCAGCCGCGGCACCATCAACATCAACACGACCGACCCGTGGAACACCGAGCCCGTGATCGACTACCGCGCCCTCAGCAACCCCGTCGAGGCCGACTTCTTCGTCGAGGCGATCAAGTTCCTCCGCCGCTACAACTTCGAGACCTCGCTGGCCACCGAGTACGAGCCTGTCGAGTACGCCCCTGGCCCGGATGTCACTTCCGACGAGGACCTCAAGGCCTACATCGCCGGTGCTCTGTCGCCTACCGACTACCACCCCGTGGGCACTTCGTCTATGCTGCCGCTGGAGTTGGGCGGTGTCGTCGACCAGACCCTTCGCGTTTACGGAGTCAAGAACCTCAGAGTCGTTGACGCCAGTGTCATGCCCATGGTTCCCAGTGCCAACACTTGCCAGCCCACTTATGCCCTGGCCGAGAAGGTGAGTTGATGCCTGGATTGCCCTTTCATCGATGAGTATCGCGTGCTAACATCATTTCCCCCATCACAGGCCGCGGAAATCATTAAGCAAGGTATCTAAGCCAAAGGGAATCTGGGTCGTGGCTGAAGCTGTCGATCACTGTCGTCTCGCTACGCAGATGAATACATTCTCTGGACTGCTTGAAGTACCTAGACATCAGATGGATCAGATTCCAAGGTGTTCTGCCTTATGAGACATGGGCCTTCTTCAGACGTTTGGCATTATCTTGGTAATTCAAGACACTGTTGAACAAATGCAAGAATGAACCAGTTGAAATCGATGATGGAAGCGCGTTGTCAGTTGTTTTGTATCGTTCCTATGCTGAGAACACGCCACGACGATGGCGATGGGCGGAGCTGATGATGAATTCCCCGCGCGCACGTGAAAGCACATCGTACTCATGAAAAGCAAAATAAACCCTCGGAAAATCTGATGAATTCATATCTTATAGCCAAGCGGAAAACATCTTGTACACCTGCTCTGCGAAGAGACCCCTCTTTTTGACGTCTTTGTACTTTCTGTATCTTTCATCCAGCGAGCATTAGAGACGCAAGCGACTTGGATGAAACATCAATCCCAGGCACTGGATGTTTGTAAGACAATAGGCATGAAAACTCCGTATGGGTTCACTTGCGTTGAGGTTTACAACGTGCAAAGAAGTGTTAGCTAAGTGAAGTTGGTGGTTTTGAACCTTTTCTTTCACAGTCATGGTAGTCAAATCCATCCAATCTATGGATGTGGTTGTGTCTCTTAACACCAAACTCTTCAGCCAATGACCGAGACTTGAACTCGAGTATTTATGTTTCAACGCACCGGGAACGGTCAGAATAATATATGTCAGTCAGTTGATGATCGAAGTGGCTTTTAATTAGAAGCTGGTTGAGGTTCATAGCAGCTTGTCAAAAGATGATAGTACGGATGATGGAAGCTAGTTCACAAGACCAAATCAGCGGTGTGATGATTTGAAGTGAAGGGATTTCGACATGTTATTCCTTTTTCGTAACGAGTTTCCGTGAGTTGAATAGCAAGACATTATACTTTGCGAGGGACATGAATCAAAACCCTCTGCAGATCAGATGATGATGGCTGAACCCCCTCAAGTGTTTATGTTGAAATTGTCGAAGAACAGTGTGCTGGCCTTGCATCGAGGGGCAAGGACGATTGGAATGGGAGGTACCTTGTGATTAAGTATTCCCAGCTTTACTCATTGAAAGGCAATAGTGTCTAGACAGAGTCAGGAGAAGACATTTAGGAACCTTGAAGTCAATAGGCCTATAAAGCCTTGATTTCATCCACTATATGTTTCAACACAAGATGAAAAGTTTCAATTTCAAATGGCATTCATTGCGATAACAACTCGAAGAAAGCCGACGTACTCAGGCTGTGTCTCATTCTGACTGGGACTCATCACACATTTGAGAGCTTTTACATGGAATACTCACTTCATCACACGGAGTGATGCAAAGAAACGTTTCCCCGAATCTCCTAGCGCAGGCGTCTCTCCTATCCAAATAGCAGTGGAATGCTGGCGTCTCTGCTTTGATGTAGTCTTCTGCCGTGTCTGCTTTAAGGTTGGAAATTAATCGCGACGTTACTGCTAGCATAACGACGCTGACCAGGCCGCTTCAGCCGATGAGCTGGTTGATAAACCAAGCCTGTACGACCTGTCGGCCGAGAAGGCGGCACCTCGGTTTCGCTTTCACCTGAATAGTAACAACCAAAGCCGCCCTGCATACAGTCGGTCGGTAACACTAGCGATTATGCAGCGCTGTAAAGCAACATTACATTGTTCGTCACTGACCATCTTGTTTTCCCTCCAATCATCAATTTCAGTCACCTAAGAGCTTAACAGATCTCGGACCTTGCCCTGGTACTAGAGTTGCGCTGCACGGTTGCAGTACCTTGCAGCATCGGCGGCCTTCTGGGGGACGGGTGGCGGGCCATCACGCCATCGGGTGCATCCTAGCCCCCGCAGAGGTAAAAATGGTTGTCCATCCTTCGTATTCCGGAACGCTCGCCCTGCGACGATGCCTGTAAGTGCAGCAGTAAGGCGATGTAGCGCTGCGTTGGCCCTTTGCGCGCCTGTTAGTGAGAAATTAGCGCGCTGCGGTGATGATGATCATTGCATGGCCTCCGCGTCTTTGTTTGTGAAAGTGGGGGGAATACGACTTCCATTCAACGTCACAACAATACAACGGTCGATATCATTATTTAAGTTCCAATCTTTCCATGGTTTGAATCGAATGAAACAGAGCAGTCTGAGACCTTGCTATCTCTCTACAACAGTGAATATGCGCTTCGCAATCACCTCCGTCCTCGCCCTCGCGGCCACCTCTACTGCTGCAGTTCTCCCCCGCGCCGACTACGGCTACTGGGACTTTACAGGCTCAGCTACGTACCCAGTTAGCGGCTACAACTCATACAAGGTCGATGCGACGTACCACAACAGCGAGCTTGAGGCACCGATCGAGGTGACCTGCAGCTACCTCTACAACCCCCAGACTAAGACCGAGACTGCGTCATGCTCGGACCAGAGCTTCACGTACGACTTTGGCGGTGTTCGTAAGTAATATCACCTGCGTAGAACGAGAGATCGCGGAGATGGCCATGGCTAAGAATATTACTCTAGGTCAAGCCAACACTGTTGCGACAGTCACGTTGACGCAGACTGTTGAACTTTGGGGAAGCAATGTTACCGTCAAAGGGGCAAAGGAGTTTGATTTCGATTTTAGTGGTGGCGCTGGCTTCACAGGCACTGCGTCTGGTGAGATAGATGTCCAGACTGGTACCGCGTAAAGCTCAAAGGCTAGAATGGGACATCGAAAGATCGTCGAAGTCTTGTGGTTACGATTCACGAAATTGGTGAACCAAGTAGACGTCGTTACATCAAATCTCGTATACAAAACATTGTAACTTGCCATACTATGCGTCTATTCCCAATTCCGGAAGAAAAATATTTCTCCTACCTTTGAAACACCACGTTCTCCTGCGAACTGGCATCCGATGATTCGAACGACACTGGCGGTCGACTCGCGCGGTACTCGGACCAAATTAATGGAGGTGGTACCTCGTCCCTCCAAACCCGTCGTTCACGGCGCTCCGTATCCTCAGGGAGCTCAAAGTCTTCTACCCAACTACCTGGAATGTGGAGCTTGCTTCCCTCAATCATGTCCCAGAACTCTCCTGCGTAGTCTTCGAATTCCCAAGCCCACCAAACCTTCCAGTGCCTTGGCAGAGAACCATATGTAACACCGACAAGAGACAATCGACGATTATTCACCTGAAATCGTGATAGTCCAGTAAGTCTCTGTTTCAGAATAATTTGACCTTGCTCATGCAAACGTTTCTGCTCGCGCCCGTATTGAAGAATATTAATGTGTTTCGAAAACAGCAGAGCGACCCAGGTACTGATTGCAGGCTGTAGCGATTGGGCAATGTTTTGCACCTTTTCGAACGCAAGGTGCTTTGAATGATAATCGATTAACCCATTGATCGTGACCGAAAATAGTGTTTGATCACCAATATTGTGAAGTACTTGAGCCCATAGACCGTCTCGGTGGCCTAGACATTCCGGATCCAGAGCAATGCAGGAACTTAGTAGTTCATACCAGTTACCTTGCATCGTAGACTCCCTCTTGTAAAGTTGCGGGCGTGTCATATTTCGTGCCATGTGAAATGCGATTGTTTGGGCAAAAGAGCAAACTTCGTTCACCCGAGACGCCCTTAATAGTTCAGCGCGGTTGCTTTGCGCCTCCGGTATCAGAAAAAGGAGTTCCTGCAGTGACCAGGAAGTACTTGCGCCTAAAAGCCGAGCATGGTAGAGTCTTTTGACGAGAGGTAGCGAGTGATAGCGATCGCCTATAAGGTACTTCAAAGTCGCAAAATCACCAAGCATATGGTAGCGATCCATGAGGGCATCAACGCCTTCGGCACTTGTAAGATCGTCTTTCAGGCCATGGCTGACAAATAGCCGGACAATATCAAGACTTTTCGAACCACTTTGAGATCCTTGTAGCTCGACTTTTGCAGGGTCACAATAGAGCCATGGGTCACTTTCAGTGTCAGAGACGTATCGTGTACAGAGAACGATTACTGACCTTAGCTCTTCGTCGATGGGATTGAGAGCATAGGTTCCTAAACCACTCTCTAGCAAGAAGCCTGCCACTTTCGGCGACTGGCAAACGGTTGCCAACTATAAGGGTTAGACTTCAGTTATACAAGATGTTCCAGGGTAAGGGAGAAGCCTACCCTCAGCAGTGTGCTGCCTTGTTCATCTCGTACGAAAGGCGTCATTTTCTGCCCGACCAAAATCTTCTTGACAGAAATGGCGTCGTCTTTGTAGAAGGCATCTACAAGATCTTCGCGAAACCTCTCCACAACCTCATAAGCCCTTAAATTCAACTGCCACCCCAAAGTACTCCTAAACGCCAGGATGGAATACACATACGCCGCCAACCAGTCCGGTGTCCGTATTGAGAATTGATATTGGGCACGGGCACCATGACCAAAACGGATTCTTCCAATGCTGGTTCGCTCATGACACATGGCAAAGAGGTCCGGACTTGTTCCCTTGGAACGGTTAAACCTATGGCTGGCCTCTGAATCATGGCTGACGCCGAACCCAGAGTCGAGAAAGGTCCGGCTGCTGCGTCGACCTCTTCTCTCTGAGATGGTTTTGGCTCATGCACAAGTTTGAATGAATGTGATGCGGCCAGCATAGCTCTAGTTCATTGAAGAAAATTGAACTGTCAGTTTACTGGAGACCGGGATGATTAGCATTATTGACTTACATTATATATTGCCCCTGAGCCATTCGGAACAAATTCAAAGCCTGATCCAGCTTTGCATCCAGTGATCTGATATCATCTTTACGAAGGATAATCTTCGCTGATGTTATCTTTCGCCGTCGCGGATCTGCGAGCTGCCTCTGAAACTCATCAATCATTGTTTGAAGCTCGTCCAGGATAGACCTTGCTCTGGCGACATATTTCTGTAGCATCCCGCTGTTCCAGGCCGAATCCGGTAGTGGGCTGGCTGCGATTTGGTCTTCAGTATCCTTAAGGAAAATCTCGAACTCTTGGAGCTGGTCTGCTTTTAACAGCAATGTTGCAGGTACATTTTTCACTTCATTCCATAACTTCTTCAGCTTAATTGATATGCCTCCGACCTTGGCAGTGATGTCGACAACAGCAATGACGCTCGCTGCGATTCCGAACGCCTCAGCCATGACGAACAGAACGCGTTCTTACAATTTGCTGCTTTAACCTTCAGCGCTAAAATAGTGCGGTAACGGAGGGGTCGACTGTGCAACGATACGGTCAGGATAATGGCACAATGAGATGGCACTGAAGAGTGCGAAGTTCGAAAGAGGTGTGGGGGGCCCGTATTCTTACCTTGAACTTTGATCAATAAGCCCTATTATGCTCGGCAATACGATATGAGCAGACGCTGGTTGCGTCTTTTCGTGCACCATTCCTGATGCCACAGTTGGTAGACAGAGGGCAACCAGGTGCCGTCCTGGGTTTCATCGGTCGCTGAATCGGGCCAATACTCCGCCCACGCACTCATGCAGTTGGCTTTCACTTGAGACCACTTACATCTCGGACAACCTGAGATATACATCGTGCTTACGTGATTGGCTTCCCTTGAGGTTTAAATATAGACTTGATCCTCCTGGACATGCGCTTCGGTCGATGACATCAGATCTATAATTGTGTCTGATTGCGAGTGCCTTGCAAAGTAAACTACGCAAGCTTTTAGACAATTGAAGGAAGGTGTGAGCCATGACAAACCAACCTCCAAATTCCTTCCTGTAGTAGGGTGTGAGGGTCACAGGTGTTTATGAAAAGAAGGTCATCTGTTGGACAGGCACTTCAAGTGCGTGGGGGAGATCACGTACGCAATACTTTCTGAGGGCCGGGGCCAAGAAACCTTCCGCATTTAGGATAATGGCAAGGTAGCAAATTCCGAGGCTTGACAGTGCATTGCAATCAATTGAGTTTGAAGGGCATTGTACTCCGAAATGCCGTCCTTGAACCTTTCAAGCATTGGGAGTTTTTGGATCAGCGGAAACTTCATCTGCCTAGTGCAACGAGTCGCAGATCTGTCCCGCCAAGCTATCAGTCTGACTGGCCCTGACGTCGAGAAGTTCCTCAGGTCTCCTGGTAGACACCTCTTCTATTCGAATTAAGAACGCATGTACAGCGGTGAAAGACCAGGCCAGACAAACTAATCTCAAGGTGCTGTTGAGCGGCGTTATCGCAATGGCTTACTCGTTGCGCAGCAAGGTCTTTATCCATCGAAGTGCAATCTGTTTAACGCCTTTTCGAGCCTCATTCCGTAGAAGTTCCTGATGGCAGATCGGAATTATGTAGGGCGCTTGCATATAGAATCCCGGGGCCCTGTAACTCAAGTGATACGACTTTGGCTGAAGGAGCCTGTTTTCTGGTTGAAGAAGGCAAGAAAGTCAGACGATAGTCGTGGGCCTCTCTGGCGTGCAATTGCTGGCAGACAGCTGACACATTTTCAGTTTTATTTGATACATTTGCCGTACCAGCATGAACTTCTGTGAATACAACAATCAACCCCTTCTTATTTGTGTTCAAGGGCAGTCATGATTCGACTTAAACCTTCGGCGAGAGTCTTCAGGTCGATCGAGAACACAAGTCTGAACCAGCCGTTCTCTTCCGCTCCGAAACCCTGTCCGGGTGCAACAAAGACTTTGTGCTGTAGCATGATTGCCATAATCTCCTTCTCTGGGTCTTCAATGACCTTTTCGGGGTTCAGGTCACGGTATGCCTTGCCTAGGTCTGCCCATAGGAAAAAGGCTGCATTTGCACCTGGAGCGTATGGAATGTTGTGATACCGAGCCCAGTTCACTATGAACCCGTGATGGCGAGCAAGTAGCCTTCGGTTTTCTGCCAAGTAATCATCTACCCAGTTCTCATCTTCTAGAACGTTGGAGAAGGTGTGGTCGGCTAAAGATGAGCTCATGCTGTAGAGTGCACCGGGAACCAAGGCCCTATGAAGTGCCGGGTTCTCCTGGGAAACAACGGCAGCGAGACGGATTCCGTTGGAACCAAAATCTTTTGAAATCCCCCAGACGACGTGAATGAGGGCCGGATCGACGATATCCGTGGTATCGATGGAGAGGCAAGACGTGAATGGTGTCGGCGGTGGAATACCGTCAATATCATTTATGAACGTCGAGAGACCGTAGACTTCGTCGCTTATGAGATGAAGTTTATGCTTCTGGCATAGTCTCATAAGACCAATGATTGCATCCCTTGTGTAGCATCGACCGAGTGGATTGTGAGGGTTGCAGAGAATGATGCCCGCCACTTTCTGGCCACGACCGTGAGCCCGGACTATTTCTCTCTCGTAGTTCTGAACGACGTCAGTGCCGAATGGATCAAGACCCTCGCATGGAACTGAAATGAGATTTGTGGCTACCCGCAGTCCGGTCGTGGGCACGAAAGCGCGGAAGAATGGCTTGCCCACCAGGAAGAAATCATCTTGGTTACCGAAGGCCCAGGCGAGGTGCTCGATGGCTGCGCTGCAGCCGTTCGTGATTGTGATGTGTGAAGCTTCCAACTTCCGATGGGCGTTGAAATGCTTGTTCAAGAACGCCCCGAGGGCGTTCTTGAGGCGCTTCGACCCAGTTGTGCCGTCGCCATAAGTGAAGGCCGTAGTTGGGATGAGAGGAACCTGCGCAACGCGCTTGAGGAGGACTTCTTGCATCAAGACATTCTCTGCCATGCCCAGACTCACGTAGCCCTTAGGGTTGCTGTCCGGGTTCCAGAGATCGGCTTGGACATCCCATAGCAGTGAGCCGTTGGCGGGCGCTGAGGCCACCGTCGCACGCGCTGAGAGGCTCATAACGACAAAGCAATAACACGCTGGACTCGAGACAGATTTGAGCGGGAAAAGAGTTTGAAGTAAGGTCTAATTCGAATCGGGAGTTCGGCGATTGGAAATAAGTTCCGGGACCGCGTTCAGGGCAGTGACTCATTATTCGGCGGTGCAGACTCCACCAACTCACGGGGACAGTTCGATTTTAGGTGACAAGTACGCCCTATCGCAATCGGAAGCATTGACACACAAACACCGACGATTCATCTTGCCAGGCAAAATAGACTAAAGGTGAACCGAACCATTCAATGATTGGATGGCATTAGATATGTTTTAGTTCGAGGGATTGGAAAGGTTTACAGAGCAGCATGCATTTTATCTGCTGTTCCTGCGGCTGCTTGGTGACCACATGCCTTCCGCAATCAATGGCTTCAGCATCCGAACACTGTCCATGGCCCTGGCTCCACCCTGCGCTTCAGTAAACTCTTATTCTCCCTATCCGAGTCTCCTGATAAGGTCTTTCGGTCCATGTTCTATACCAATGGGATTGTCAATGAAGAGAGTAGATTCAATGAAGTCCTTTGCCTCCCGACTCATGTCAAAATTGTCGACAAGAAGTTCAACTCCGGGCATTGGCTGGAGTTCCAGGCCATGTCTTAATGGTTGAAGCACTGTGGTTTGAAGAACGTATGTGAAAATCAAGCCCTTGTGGTAGTTGAACTCAATTGAGAGGAGGACTACTGTTCTTAAATGAAGAGGCTCAAAGTGACAAAGTTCATTGTCTTTTGGGCGAATCGGTAGTCTATCTTAGTGTCAAATATCGAAGACATGCGGCCGGGATGATTTATTGGCGGGTGTTCATGGCGACTCCATCCAATAGACACTGGCTTCCGAATCATAATCATTGAAGAAATCCTTGGAAATAAATTGGCTTTGCACATGTGGTGGCAATCACTTCTATATTCTATGTACCTTAGGTTTCAATATTAGCACGAGCTTGAAGTTGAACGCAAGCCTCACCAAACACCAGGTAAGATTCGCCACGGAACAATCTTGCAGTACTCCTCCCACATCGATCCATACTTCTCCGAACACCTTGCCTCGTCGCGTGTGCACCGGTGCAACAGCAAGATCGTCATGAACATCGCATAGAACCATACCAAGCATTTGTCAGATCCCACCAAAGCACACATTGCGCTACTCAAAAGCAAATCTCCCAAGTAGTTGGCATGACGCGACCAGCCCCACCAGCCACTGCAAATGAGAAGGCTCTGATGACTCTGTCCGTCCGAGGTCTTGTAAGATGCACCAAGGACCTTTGCTGGCTTCCCCCAGATGGAGCAACTGCCATTGGAACGCCGAACCCGGTCCTTTTGGCTGTTGACGGACCTGAAGATGATGTACCCAGCAACTCCGATAGAGAAGATAGCGACCTGGTAAATGGTTGATGTGGCTGTTGGGTAGAGTCCAAGATACTGGGTTTGGATGGTGTACATGCTAGGGAGCCAGACAAAAGATCCCCAAGCTAGGTAGAAGCCGAAGTGATCATGCGCAATGTCGATGGTGCGCAGGTACCAGGACTCATTGACGAAGAAGTCAAGAACATATACTGCGTGCAGGATGGTAACAAGAACAATGTTAGGGTCGATCCAGCCATGGATCTCGTACTGATACGCGATGTTGGACAAATCACTAGGAGTGAATCAGCATACGTGTGTGAATTTCGGTCAATCTTCGTAGAAACCTACATGAGCGTCCATGCAATGATGCCGGGTCTACCGTTGGTGAATAACTTTAGATCGAAATCACCCCAAATTCTTGGGTTGAGCTCTATTCCCATGTACAAGTCGTATAATACCGATCCTGGCAAATGTTAATCATTATAGGAGCACTCAAACATATTTTCGCAGTTGCCTCACCACTAAACTTCCGATCATCGGCATGCGTTGGCCTCAGATGCGCCTTGATGAAAGCCAGGGCAGAGAGCACTAGGCCGGCAGCGTTCATTGAGAGGACCAGACCGCCCCAATTCTTTGGGATAAAGGCAGGATCCAAAACGTCGAAGTAGCAAAGCGCAGCGGCAAATGCATGGGTAACGAACCAAGCATTCAATCCATTAGTTCGATAGGTCAACAGATGTCCGGCGGGGCTTCTTTGACCGTGGTGTGTTGGCCCTGGAAGATATCGGAAGAGGATGCCTTGGAACATAACCCAGAGCGCAAACACGCCCGTGACCTTGAGACTGAACTGCGGCCAATTTGACCATACAACAGAGATCAATCCGTCCTGTAGAACAGCCTTCAGGAACTCGGAGAGAGAGCCTTGAAATGCAGAAAGAGTGACAGTGGTGGAGATGACCAATGTCGGCGCGAACATCACAAGAGATAGTGATCCGATTGAGCGCATCCAGGATCCGCGGCTTGCTCTGCCCCAAGTAGGCTGCTGCGAAGGCTCAAATTGAAGCAGAGATCGGGAGTAGTCCTTTCTCATCCTCACGAACGTCGCCTCTGGCGCCAAGGGAACTTCGAGAGGCTCCATCTTGATTGTCATTGACGGAGAGAGAATAGAATAAAGTCGAACATAAACGTATGCAAGCTGGGAACGAGCGACTCCGTGAACTTGGTGATAACGCCGATGCCAATGACTTAAAGTCAGATCGGCAGTATGATGATAATATTCAATTACTGAATACTGTACTCTGTAATATTGCAGAAAGCCACAGATATGTGTTTGTTTTAACACGGCATTCCCTGTCTTATAAGTATGAGGCGTACATAAAGTTCCGGGCTACATAAAGCCTGCATAAGGTAGGGGAACCTTAGGGACACCTTCTCAAGCCCCAGCCCCTGTTTCGCGCAAAAGCGCTTTTGACTACTGCGCACCGAAATCCAAGTCTACATTTCAGCACGGAGCCGTTGTAACTAGCGCTGGAGTCGTTCTTCTTCTTCTTCAAGATACAAATCGCAGAACAAAAACTTCATGCTTGAATTATGCTGCAGGCTGATGTAACGATTTTATAAGACAGAAATCCATAACTCCGCCGCCGACATGGGCCTTGGAGAGGTCTCCTTTTTCCTTCTAACTTTTCATTTATTGATGCTTTCGCATAGCAGGTTAACGCCTGCGGGCACACACTGTCGATCACAAGATGCCTCTGCCGGGAACACTTTGGAGGGCCAGGATGGATCACGAAAGTCTCTCAATCGTTGATGTTGATATATATGTCATCATTACTTGCGCTCGGGAGTCAGGTCACGCATCGTTATGGCGTCTCGGCATTTGGGGCCGCCAAGTGTGAGGCGCCTAGGCCGGAGAATCTCGTAAAATGTCCCGCTCGCTCCGAGACTCGAGCATTTTCAATGCTAATGATCTAGCTTGGCACGCTTAGAAGCTCAGCAGGAGGTTCGTGCAACATGGGGCCAGGGTAGTGTGTATAAGCGGGATCAGGTGTATAGCTTAGCGCCTCCCCTAGTCCTGCAAGCACATGGATGGGGTGGTCTCAGAGACAGCACATGGAGAACTAGTCACATCACCGTTTCCTCCACTGAGTTGGTCTCGGAACGGTTCTCCCGGGGATCAGCACATACTCACGAGTTCTGGATCTGGCAGAAGATAAGGTTTCCTGTTAGACTGTTGGTGGGGCGCCGATCACAGAAAATCATGTCGGGCGGCTCTCTCATGAAAGAAGCCGAAAGTCACCATGCAGTTCAGCGACAACAGTCAAGCCGACCAAGCTTGGGAGTGGGGGTCCCATCGCGACACGAGCAAATATCCAAGTTCATCTGAGTGGCTTTGATCTAAATCGACCGGTTGGTGACGGCAACTACCGCATTTTCTGGTCCTCTGAGAAGTGCGAAGCGACAGATTACCCCGATATTACACACCAATAGCACCTAACAAAAGCACTCCTCAATGCCTTCTATCAGATCGTCATACTCCTAGCATGTATTGAAAGGCACAAATGTCTTTCACTTCAGGATTGAAATGGCCTGAACAAAATTATGCCCGGATCACAGCACAACACGAGGGGGTGGCAGTGACTTCGTGACCTATGTCATGTCTCGTATAATCTGTCTGTAGATATGTACATGGAAGAAAACTAAAGCAAATGACAGCAGGTCACAAATAAGCAACAGAAATGCTCCCGAAAAGTGACCACGGTGGCTGTCCACGAGGTGGAAAATAACGAATGAGTGTTCGCGAAGGGAAAAAGTGATGAAGCACCGATCCCATGGATCCCAGAATCCCTCTCCCCAAAAAGAAGATTCCACTCTCAAATCATGAGGCTCATCGTCGGAGTTGCGCTAACTGTCGCAGGAGAACTAGCAGCCAGCGTATCACAGGTCTGCGGAAGATCCTCGAAGTTGAAAGTTACCTGCCGACAGCCACTCCGAACTTCCGGGCCGCTGCGGATGTGAACGTAAGCCTCGTTGTCTTTGGGATCTTGGCAGTCGTAGAAAGAAGACTTCGCGTTGGCTGTGCACAGTAGCTCGGTTCCCTGTCGTGCGCAAGTAAGATACGAGAACGCTCCCGATATCTGGCCAGGCGTGTACATGTAGATCAAGCTGTTGTTGTTGGAATGCACAGCTGCGTAGATGTCCACTGGTGTAGTGCGCGAAATGTCGCGAGTCTTGAGGTAACCTTCGTTGGTCAGGGCCCACTCGAAATGCGTACCGTCACCGCGGCGGTCGTAGACCAGAAAGTCGGAGCTCAACATGAGACCATATCTGCTGGTCTCTGTAGTAATGCGAGCCGTGAGGTTGATAGGGACGGACTCGCCACAGACAGCGATAGGCGGGAGTGGCGCAGCGGATGTAGGTGCAGTGGTTGAAGTAGAAGTAGCCGTCTGAGATGTGGTGGTGGTGGTGGAGTTTGATGGGGGCAGCGCCTTGAGGGTGAACCAATTGGACAAAGCTGTCTGCCAATCATCCAAGTTGGAGCGATCACCATATATCCGCAAACTCCTGGCCAGGATGCGGTATTCACCGGGTACCAGAGTAGTTCCCTGGCTGAAGTTCATGGAGCCATGAGCAAACATCCTCCCAGTGGGAATTCGTGGCTGGAACAGAGCGAGAAACACACGTTCGGAACTGGTCATGGAGCCGAACCACTTGTTTTTGCCCGGAAAAGGAGGGTAAACCCAGTCCTCAGGCGTCCAGTCCTTGGCCACATACTAGATAACAAGAGCGCAATTAGCCAAGAACTTCCAATTTCGGACATGTCCATGTTGAGAGGTTGGTGACTTACATCGAAACTCTGCTCCTCACTGGCCCAGCTGTTGGTATAAAGAGCTGCCGGCTGTTTCTCCCACTCGCCAATGAAGTACTCTTCCCCGTCAGGGAAACCATTAAGACTGTCCGAGTTCTTGTTCTGAAAAAATGACGGGGTGTAGAGCCACGAGTTCTGAGAGTAAAGAGAACCTTTGATGCCTGCACAGAAGAAGGAGAGATTAGCAACAACCGTCGACTGACAGGACTGCAGCTCATACCCATGTATGTAACCCGGACGTCTTCTCCATTGGAGCCCCAGAAATGAATGTTTCCACCGTACACGGGCATGAGCCCATAGACGCCGTTGTCCGGTTCCGTGAATGACGCCGTTATCTCAACCGTCTCACCTGGTCCGATTGTGACACTTTCGGTTGACAGGGTGACCGACGCGAAGTACCCAGCGATGTCGGGGTTTGTGTCCACGTACTTGGTGCTGATCGAAACCGCTTGAAAGCCATTCAGATTCTGGTGAGTAGCATTGTACGTAACCACCTCTTGGCCTCTATTCGTGAGCTTGATTGTGTGCACGCCGTTGAAGTGCACGGTGTCGTTGAGGTTGAGATTGGCAGGCGACACGAACGTGTCGTACTCGACCGCCCTGACGGCATCAACAATACCAGCCCCAATTTTGGCCACAGGACTGTAGCCGTGTAAGCATACGGACTTGTATGAGAGGTGAAATGTGGCAATTTCGGCCGAGAACTTACGTGTAAGCAGAGTTATCATTTCTCATGGAGACGGGCTGACCGCTGGCAATGAGCCTTTCGTGCACCAATCGTGCGGCATCAGAGCCCCAACCAGCGCGGCCTCCCTTGGACCCTAGTATAAGAGCCGCAACGCCGGCAATCTTCACCTTCGTCAGTACATGCAATCATTTTGCTGTGAAGTTTAGATTCATACATAGGGAGTTGCCATGCTAGTTCCCGAAAGTGTGGCCCACTTCCCAAGCTTGAGCGGATACGTGGAGAGGATGGTTGCGCCTGCGGGACTGTGTTAGGAGCATCCGAATGAGAAGAGCAGCATGTCTGCAAAGGCTTTTGCTTACCGGGCGCGGCGATCTCTGGCTTCATCCTGCAATCCAATGTTGGACCCCAGGAGCTGAAAGCACTCGTTCTGACTCCATTGGCATCGGTCCAACGGTGAGAGACTGGCCTAGGGTTCTCTTCAAACTCGAATGTGACAGTGATGTTGTTGTCGGAGTGTTGCAGCAGCCATTGCCCGTCCTCGTAGGTAATTCCGGCTACTGCGCGTCGCGATCAGCTTTCGCAGTCATGGAAGTTTCGGCATGATATCCACTTACATCCTTTGGCTTGAGCTCCAGCATCTTGAATAAAGCGATTTGGAACTGGTAGTCCCTCGCCCTGCTTGCCGTAGTAGAATACCCATTCGACCCGACCCCAAGTGATCAAATCCATTCTTGACCAATCACAGTCGCCCTGTCTGTCAAATGAATCGTTAGCAGAGCTCTGAGAAAAATCCTCGGGATCAGACACACCTTTGCACCAAAACGTCGCCTTTGGGAACTCTTGGCTGCGTAGTCAAGAAGTCGCAAACATCACGGGTTCGGACATCCGGGTAGAAGAATGCACTATGATCGCCGACAAGATCGAATGGACGTCCGGTAGGTTCCATGTAGACCTACATTGCAAAGGCTGGCCAGCAGCTAATATCTTGTACTGTCATTCAGAGGACTGTACAATATCGCGAGTTGTGCCGTTGGCTGATCGCGCTTTCACTGTGTACACAACACGGTCGCTCTGCTCAACACTCCCGACCGTTGTGGTGCCGAAGCCGTTTCCCAGGTTGGTGGTCCAGAAGGGCCCTAAACGTGGTCAGTTAAGGCTGCGGTGTCAGGAGTTGGAGTTGAAAGACATACCAGCGCTGCCACTGTTGCCGGCGGCGGCAGTGACAACCACGCCCGCGGCCTGAATCTTTGATACCACAATCGATGCAGCAATGTAGGGGAAACCAAGCGCCGACCCTAAAGAGGCAGTTATCACGTCAGCTCCTTCTTCAAAGGCTCTCAAGAAGCCAGCAATGACAACATCCTCGGTGGTGCCATCTTCGCAACCGAAGACCTTGTACATGCGAAGGCGCGCGTTCGGCGCCACACCCGGGTTGTACTCGTTCTGGCTTGCGATGATGCCAGCAACATGAGTGCCATGGCCCGCACAGTCCATCGGATCCGAGTCCGGGTTGGTCGGTCCCCCGGGACTGTAATTGTCGCCTGCCAGATCATAACCGCCTTCAACCTTGAAACCGGGGCCGAATCCTGCGCCGAGGGCAGGGTGATTGTAGTCAACACCACTGTCAATCATGGCGACGATGACGCCGTCACCTTTCTGCCCCTTCTGATGGACTTCGTTCACCCTGGTAGTGTTGTGCGGCGACCAAGTGGGCCGGTCAGAATTGGAGATCACAGCTTCTGAAGTGGGCGGGATGGTGAACAGGCCCGCGGGCCAGACCTGAGAAACGCCCTCAATAGCCTTGATCTGGTCAACTGAAGTCGAGTTCGCATCATGCACATCGACTGAGACGCCACGAAACAGGCTGGAATCGAAGGTCAGAGCCGGCTTCGTGTTCTTCTCGATGTGCGACGACACAGTCGTTGCGAAGCCTCTGACGTCCTAAAAGTCGTCAGCGTTTACATCTACCAACTCGTCTGTACGGGCACCATACGATTGTGCCGTCTCTCTTTTGAAAGTTGGCGATCGCTCCTTCTTCAAACAGGACGATGTACCGGCTTGGAGCGGCCACTGCCGCAGCGAGAGTAGCATCATTGCCTGGCACAGTCGTGCTCTGGCCTATGCCGGCCAAAGCCAGCGATGCTGCAAGTGCCGAGAGAAGTTTTGCCGCCATGTAGCCCTGCCTTGATGCGTATTACTGTGGTGATAAAGAGCAGACAAGAGAGCGTCGCAGAAAACTACAAGGACAATGAGGCACAACTGCTATGGCTCGAATCTCTTGCTGTCTCCCAAAGCGTATTTGAACACCTGAACTCGTCCATGCTGAACGAAGAGTCGTTCTCGGAGCTGTCCATGCCATATGGATCTTCTCGGCGATGTCGGACTTAGGCGCAGCCATGCTACGAAAAAGCGACTTTATCCTACCTAGATCCTGCATGATCCTAACAATTGGACATGCAGACGGAGAGGGGCACCGAGGGTCAGTAGTGTTGACCAGCCGCACGGCTGCATGTGCGTGAAGCCAGCTGTGGATGTCAGGCACACCAACTTCCTGGCCCGAATGCAAGGTAACTATGCCGCCAAGCCTCCTGTTCTGGAAGGTCCGGAATACTCTTATTACGGAACAGAAAGATCTGATGAGTATTCTTTGTTTGTCATCCATGGTTTAATGCTCTTGGGTTAGGCAGAAAAGTGGTAAAATGGTGCCATTTTATGGTTATTTGTATGCCAATTTCCTGGTTTCTAGTTTCCTAATTTTGATACGTGGGGTTGCGGGGTGCTCCAGATACTGAACCAAAACGGTAGCAGTCAAAATTCGGCTCAGGTTGTGGTAAAAGGCACCAGTGATAATTTGGGGGCGAGGACTCAATCCAATGCAGGCTGGTTTAGAAATTTGTTATCTCAATTAGGGTATGCATTTATAAGTGAGTGGCCGGGAATCAGTCGTGACTAACAAGAAGCTGTCCGAGAGTGTGTGCGAGCTAGATGAGCGGCTCGTGAGTCGCGCCAAATGCTTTTAATGCCTGTTTCCAGAGAAAAGAAGTAGAAGAAAATGAAAAGAGAAATCGGCATAAAATATGAAGCTTAGCCGGGGACCATGTCAAGCGGTAGCATCCTTCTTGGAATTGAGGGCATTTCGGAGCCCCTCGGCTTTGGTGGATTGCTTCTGCAAGCAATGGCTAGCATCCTTTAGGTCGCCATTCGCTGTGGTCTCAGCATAGCCGAGAACTAAATGCCAGGATGCCTGTTCCGGTATGGTCGATGGATGTGGTGATGTTAAACTCGCTTGTTGAATGCTGTGCGGGGATGCTTTGTTCGATGTGACTTCTGAGGACCTCCGGTACATATCCGAGCGTGATCCGGAGCCTCACCTTCTCCACTTAGATTGATTAGATGTGATGAT
Source organism: Colletotrichum gloeosporioides (assembly GCF_011800055.1). NCBI lineage: Eukaryota > Fungi > Ascomycota > Sordariomycetes > Glomerellales > Glomerellaceae > Colletotrichum > Colletotrichum gloeosporioides. Next base: position 730,942 of record NW_025544694.1, read on the forward strand.
AAAGCAAGCCCCTGGAATTAAGGTTGAGCTATTTCTTACCCACGAGCTGCCCGTTTTGGACCAACAGGTGTGCGTAGCCCTTGATTGCTACCCTCACATTCTGCTGGCCGGCCAAGTTGTCCACAAACCTGCATTCGAGCGACTTGCGTTCAATAAACGACAATAAGTCGGAGGTATTTGAGTTCTCAACCCTGCAACGCAAGAATCCATTCTCCCGGCTGCAAATGCTCCCTGTCATAAGAGTTGGATCATAGGTACGCATGTTGCATCCGAAGCGTTAATTTGTATGATGACCCACCTCCTGCGACGTTTCCCTGGTTCTGCCATCTCGCGCCTATTCAGCCTAATCTTGGACCTTGCGCCCCTCATAAAAGGGATTTCGTACGGTACCTGGCTAGAGTAGGTGGCATTAAGAACCGAGTCTTAAGTACGCATCCCGCGCATTCCGTTGTGTGATGAAGCAGAACAGTCTCAACGGGAATCAGTCTCCTGACGGTTAGCAGTACTCAGTAGATCCTGCGATGGCAACTACACCTACACTGCACTGGCGTGCAAAATAATGTCATCCCTGGAGTCCACATCACTCGACTTAGGTTCGCGGCAGGAACCTTCTACTTCTGCCGTATCTTGGACGGTCTGGCATTGTGGTCAAGTAATGGTGTTGCATATCGAGAAGTATTGATCGCGGAGCTCTTCTTCGTTCTTTTCCCTACCGGGTGTATCGTGCTGCATGTCTAGGGGGGGATGAACACCATCCCACCGGATGCGAGTGGACCACAATCCTTAGCATGCGGGGCTGCAACCACTCAGAAAGAATAACGCGCTTTGAATTTTAGCCCATGTCCAGTGCTTCAATGAGCTGGTAGAATTAGAAGACCACTGGAGGTATTCCCTACAGCTTCCAGTAGTCTGGCTCCCATGCAACCAGGTTCGTGCAAATCGAAAATTGACCAGTATATCGTGTTATACGATTGTAGCTGCGATCTCCGCTGGACTATCGCCGTGACTTGATAGCTATCCCTTTGTTGTTGATTATGCAGAAAGGTCCATGTCAAAACTCTATGGGGTGACAGATTACTGGCGCTCTTTCGCCTGAAGACTTACACAGGTTGAGTCAGGATCCAGTCATGGTCAGTACGCATATGCTTCAGATGAGACTATGACGCTCAAAGTAAGCGGGTCAATCCTCTTACCTGGGCCGTTAGGTTCATCGGTCAAGCAAGGCCGGAGAACACCTTTGTCGGCGGAATGTGTTGCTGAAAAATTTGAACAAATCATCAATGCTGCAGCCCGGAGTTGGGACTTTCAGATGCAAGGCAAATACAACGCACATAACTTCCTCAACGTCATTATACACCCTTTAGTACACAATTGAATCCCGAACTCGGAGCCAAACCACTAGTTACCATCATTGAAGGGTGTTAGAACAAAAGGCTATGCAGATCTATGGACTCCATCCCATCGAGCGCTGAATGACACCGTACATTGAGGAATCATAATTTCTCTAATTCCAGGTTTGTTAAATTTTGCGATTCGCCGAAAAAAGTGTCGATTAACTGAAACAGCCTATAATTCGCCGTACCCCGTATACTCTTGTACTGGCGTCATTCAGCACTCGATGGGATGTTTAGCCAGCAGGAGACTTGCATATCTTCTGTTTAAGGAAGTGAACACATTGAGTATATTTCGGTCTACTGGGTGCTAGAAAGTAAATAGGTAATGCACGAAGATCGCGAAGCTGATGCATTGAAACCAGGCGCCAACGTACCAGCGCATTCAGAGGTTGGGTGTTCCAAGGCGAATGGCAAGCTGAGCTATTGAGACGGTATGATTCCGAAGTACATAGTCAAGCGTACAGTTGGACGGAGGACAAGGATTCAACAATGACATGTTTTATTCTCAAGAACGAGTAGAAAATCAATTGCTTTTTCCAAATAGATTGGCAGCCTGAAGAGATACGAATTCATCGCTTCCAAGCTCCAAGGACTGAACTACCTGCAAGCCTGAAACGACGAAGCCATGAGGCTCATCTCCTGGCCGCTGGACCTTTAAGTCGGGTTCCGGTTAAGCGAGTTTGTGAGGCAAACTTTCGTGGCCGACGGGCTTCAGAGGGGGTAGATTGCTTAGTGTTTTCACATCTGGGACCGTAAATACTTACTACGTGGCAGACTACAGGACGAATACTTCATATGGCAACACACTATTCTGGAGCGCACTTGGCCTGTCCTTTCCAATGGAATTTGCACCAGATTTATGGCTTCCAAACCCACCACCGAAGCTCGATGTTTCATTGTGGAACCTTCTTATTGTAATAGTGTTTGTAGGTCTTTGTGACTCTTAGCAGAACCTCTAGGTAGGTAACTTAATGGTCATGAACTCCGGTCCATACCCCCGCCAGCCGTTCATCCTCCTCCACGTCAACCGGCATCATGAATCACCTGCTCCTCACGAACTTGGTGTGCCTTCCATTCGCCACAGTCGCACCCCTCGATCCATCAGCAGCAACCTTGTAAATGTTGACATGGGTAAATGCCAAGCTGCCGCCGACCTTCTCAACCTTGCCCTCAATCTCAATCTCATCCCCCAGCTTCGCACCAGACAGGTAGCTGATGTTGATGTCGACGCTCACGCCGGTTGCCTCGCGCAGGTCCCACGCTGCAATGGCTAGGCCGCCAGCCCAATCGACGATGGTAGCAGAGACGCTGCCGTGGATGCTGCCGGAGGAGTTGAGGTGGTTGGCGGTGACGGGCAGGCGCGCGACGACGAGACCCTTGGAAACGTGGGTGAGCTTCAGGCCCGGGTTGAAGAGGAAGTTGTAGATCGGGGAAGCGTTGCAGCGGGTCTCGATGTAGTTCTCGATGTGGGCGAAGGCCGCGGGGTCAGATTGCGCCGGGACGGCGGAGGTGGCTGGGGGTTGCGATGGTGTTGTCGACATTGTGAATGCTGAAAAGATAACGCCGGGCTATTTTGATGCTTTTGCAGGCTTGCTTTTTGAGATTGGCCGTTTGGAAAATACACGGTTGTGAGTGAAGTTCAAAAGGTGCAGGTTGTTGAGTGAGACAAGATGGGTCACGTGTGCGGATTGAGGTTTTTCTCCGGCGGGCGGAGTCCGTCCGAAATCGGCGTTTGTGGCCCCACAATCACCGCCAGGTCGCGGTCCGACTTGCGAGACTGGCCGGCGATTTGCAGCGCGGTGGCCCATTCTCTCGGGGACCAGCACGCGGAGCAACCCATTTGAGGCTCGAAGATGGTGTTTTCATTGGTTTCGGTTTCTATTATTTCTCGAAGGTACTTAGGTCTTCGGAGCATGTATACAGCAACGGGAGCCAGCTGCCTCCTCAAAGTTCCCCTATGACAATAACAAAATCCCCCAAGTTGTGTCGTTGGGAAAGCGGGCATGTCGATGAAGAAATTCAGAGATTGGAAAGCCCTGCTGACTGTGCTTCGGTTTTGTCTTGTTGACGTCAGATGCGAGTAGTTCTCAGACCGCGGGGTCCTCATAGCGTTCGGGGGATGACCCGAAGCCTTCTGTGTCTGAGTCAAAACGACGACGGAAATATGCTCAAGCGACGCCGCCATGACTAGGAAAGGCGTCGAAAACACGATTACACCATCAGCCCGGCTTATCGCCCGCACAAAAGCCCAGGCAACATTTCCGCCGCGGATCTGCAAGATGCCATCGTAGGGACAGACCAACAAATAGCATGCCAAGTATCGCCCGGGAGCACCCTGCCATGCCACGTTCAAGACAGCGGCAGTTTTTGTCGGGAACTGTCCCGATTAGGAAAGGTTTCAAATCGACGGCCCGGGGATAGCCTTTCGGGCAAAGTGTTCGCTCAAAATATTCGGGTGAATGACAAGCGCGCGGGCAGTGTGCGGGGGCTAGTTGGCGGTTTCAGCCTTTGCCATCACCCAAGGATGGGAATTGTAAGCACTCGCTGGTACTTGGACAAAACAAAGTACAGCCCTCCATTTTTTTTTACCGAACATTTTACCCACTGCCGAATAATTTACCCTTAAAAGCCAAATCATAATCCCCGTCCCGTCTGCGCCCTGACGTATCATTGGTGAAAGTGCTATCTACATAACAAGCGGCATATGCACGCCGTCATCCCATGGCGGGTCGCCCGTCGCCATCTGGGGAAAGTCCAGGCCTGCCATGAGCTGCACGAATGGCTTGAGGAACGGATGCTTTCCTTTGCGGAACAGTGCGAATAATGCGAGAAACCTGTTGAGGATTTCCATCACTTGGGCTGTTCTCGAGGCTGCCCAGTCCATCTCGATGGTAGGCATTTGGCCCACCCATCCGGATGGGTCGCTTGCCGACGAGCTTGATTCTAGAGTTCCACTCATAGACGTTGCGCAGGAATCATGGTCCGAGGTGGGGATTCCAAAGTCACCGGCAAACGCGCCGCCGTTCGCCGGGAATGTCTGCGCAATTCGTACGCAGTTGCTCGCGATGTCATACAGCTTTTCTGCCAGCCCGACTCCGTGCGTTTCTAAACAACGTATATCGAAAAAGTCGCAGGCATTGATGGTTTCGGCGGCGATGTCGATAGCGTAGTCAGGCCTTAGCTCCACGTTGGGGTCAGAGAGGCTGGTGAAGCCGTGGCGGAAGGCGAGGTTCCAGAGCATATTGCGGATCCAGTGTCGGGTGAGCAGAATATCCGCGTGCTGAGCACCTCCTTTTTCCATGGACGGACTCGCTTCTAATGGCTTACTATATCGTCTTAGGAGCTGCACCAGCTTCTCTGCGGATATGTGATTGGTATTTGGGTCCAGGTTGCAATCGGACTTCCAGCATCGCACGACCGTCTCGTCGACGAAGTCAATCTGGTCGATCATGCGACCTAAGCCCTCAACAGCTAAATCTTCCACAGCTTCTTCGGCTGACGAGACACGCTTGATGAGCCTGTGGAAAGCCATGATATCCAGACCCATCAGGCGAGGCATTTGTAACGTAGAGCCATGTTGCAGCGCATATATCCTGGAAATGGCGGTCAGTGTCCTGATTCCGTTCCGTCGCAGCACGAGATGCAAACTCACCTTTCCACAAAAGCCAGTGCCGTTACGGTTCTCACTCTCCGATCCATCTCATCGGGGCTGATGTTGCCATAGCTTGATGGATCATGCAGTCTCATAATCTCTGCCAGAGTGAGAGCCTCACGAAACCGCACCGTTGCGGCATTATGATTGCCGCGGCAAAATTGACACCCGAAGAGGAAGAAACTGGTCATAACGGCTTCCACCGACGGGTCTTGCCCAAAGTCCGCCCCTCCATGCTGTTCTGCCACATATGACAGTACCGATTCGGCTAATTTGAGGCGATCTGGTAGCAGAGGTTTGTCTTGGGCGTGGATTGCCTGGAATAGTGTGTAGGCGCAGATGCTGTGCACCAAGGCGTTGAACTGACGGTCGTATTCATGCCGACGACTCCTGAGATTTACTAGTAAGAATGATCTCTTGAAGAAGGGCATGGAAAGATGGAGTCGAGCCAGGAAGATATTGATAAGTTGGGATATCCTGGCAGGCCCTAGCGGAGACAAGTAGGCGGCACTCAGAGCTGGCGATGAATGCTTCGGTGAAGGTGGCCGCCATCTGAGTTGAGCGTTCGCTAGTTTTGATGATGGGTGCATCCGCACCATGGAAAGTGGATCCGATGTGTGAGACCGTATTGATTCTGGTAGGTTGTGCATGCCAGCTAGTGAGAAGTCTGGAAATGCTTCTGGTGTGAACTCAGGGACTCTCTCCATGGGTACTAGGCTTGTTGATGGGCGTTGCCGTGTCTCAGTATCGTTGTTCAAGTCCACGATACCCGATGGACCAAACCAGTCCCCACTAGCTGCTGTAAGACCGCCATCATTAAAGCATTGATGAATCGACGGCACGAATCGATGTTCGCGCCCTGAATCAACAGATGGGTTTTTACTGTCGAAAGTCAATTCAATTGGTGTTTGACTGTCTTGAGATTCTTGCAATCTTCGAGCCGCCTTCTTCTTTGCGCGTTGCGAAGAATCTTTCGTGCCGCCTTTTCCACTCGTACTGCCGTCAGCTGAAGCCTTGAACTTGTACTGCGGCCTGCGCTGGTACGAGCAGGTGAGCCCCGTGTCGATGCATGTCTTGCACGGGATGGTCCTTTCGCACTGTACCGGAGCGGCATATCAGTATTAGTGCCAGGCCGGCGGGATAAACATAGCCGGGCCAGGTGGCTATTGACGGGCGGCCTAGAATCTCTCACCTTGACTTTGCGCACGAAGCAGTGGTCGCACGCGCGTGGCTGGAGGACGCGCGAGAGGGTCTGGTCCAAGACGATCTGATATTGATCGCCCATGGCGAGCAACAAGACACGCGACGGACGTCACCCGGGGCGCCGTCTTATGGTGCTGACTGGTCGGGACGTTGGGCAGACATACCGCGTCGGCCGGGCTGCATGAGGTCGGAGAGTAGTACGGGATGAGGAAAGTTTCGCCGCCTCCGCACTAAGAACATGGGGTGCCAGTGCGGGCATCCCGCTCCGTGCTGAAACGCTTAACTATCTTCGATTATGCAATCAGGGAGGCCCCTTCTTTGTATTGAATGGCGAGGCCGAACATCAATCACGCACCATGAACAGAAAACCTCGCGGTGTAGCGTCATCGTCGAGCAGAGAAAGCCAGAGTCGGGCGAACAACATAAAGTTGTACAGCACAAAGAACCAAGCTTGCGGGGCCTTCCCCGGGCATGCAAACCCGCTCAGAGTCCGAACCATTGGCAAGTCCAGTGTGATTGTTGTTAGCCGACGGAAACGTTAGCAGCCAACCAACCCCTGGTCCAGTAGGCCCGATAATTCTGCAGCGTGCCCCAGGTTACACAACATGGGAATTCAACGGCAACAACCAGTAACGTTCCGCGGATGCACAGTGCACACCATCCCGGAGTGGTCACTTGCGCCTTGATTCTGGGCAGACGTTGTTTGTTGCCACAGGTTGAATTATTCTATGAATTATCGTTGCGAAGTGGCTCAGCTGTCTAGGTGGAACGTGATCGGCGACTGTCCGAAAATGGCAAGTTTAATTTAGCGACGATTGCGGCGAGCCGCTCCCGCGCCGATGGGGCCGCTCAAAGCAACATGTCAACCTGCCGGAAATATCAAGCGGATGTTCGCATCAAAAATGCCCTACAGAGCTGATGTTTCTACTCTGATATTTTAGGAACAATAATTGGATTTTTGGCCATGTCACCAGAGCAGCCCAGCAGTCCTCCTTTTGCCCATCTCGAATCCTCAGGGAACTCGGCATCAGAAGGGGGTTCATGTGTACACTCGAGATCCACCTCTGTTTCGGAACCCGACGATGGTGACGTCTTTCTCAACAAAGAAGATGTATTCAACAAATGGAGGCCGAAATTCCACCTGATTGCACCGAAAGGATGGCTCAACGACCCGTGTGCACCTGGCTACGATCGAGCTAACGACTGTTACCATATCGGCTTTCAGTGGAACCCAGATACTCCTGAATGGGGCAACATCAAATGGGGGGCCGCAAACTCTCGCGACCTACTCTCATGGGACGTCTCTGTCGAACCCTCGATAGTCCCGACCGAAACGGATGACCAAGGAGGTGTTTTCACGGGATGTCTCTCGCCTGTTGAGCTTCGTCCTGGGGAAATGACGACATTCTACACCTCTGCCAGGATACTCCCTATTCACCACACGCTACCTTACAACTATGGATCAGAAGGATTAAGTCTGGCAACATCAACGAATAGTGGGAGGACTTGGGACCGCCACGCAACTCCGATCTTACCTGGTCCACCGACAGATCTCAAGGTGACGGGATGGAGAGACCCCTTCGTTTCCACATGGCCTTCCATGGCTAAAGCTCTAGGAGACTCAGAGGAGACACTATATGGTATCGTCTCCGGTGGACTTCTTGGCCAAGGACCGACTCCATTTATCTACCGACTTGACAGCGAGGATATTACGAAGTGGTCTTTTCTTTCGCCTCTAGTATCACTTCCTTGCAACTTCTCTCAATCACCGAGATGGTCAGCCGACCACGGCGCCAACTGGGAAGTGACAAACTTTCTCAGCCTCCAGGATCCGGACGACGACAGGACGCATGACTTCCTGATCATGGGAGTGGAGGGTTTGCTGGCTACGGAGAAGAGCAGAGGTCGCTCAGATTTCGACAAGGACCACGGTCAACTCTGGATGTGCGGCACCATCGAAGCGCAAGAGGGGCAACCTAGGATGAAGCACTTGTATGGTGGACCTCTTGACCATGGAGCCTACTACGCCGGCAACTCTTTCTGGGATCCAAAGACAAATCAACGGATAATTGTGGGATGGGTCGTTGAGGAGGATCTACCGATCGAGTTGAAGAGGCGGCAAGGCTGGGCGGGATTCCTATCAGTTCCACGAGTTCTGAAGATCCAGAGGCTCAGGAGAGTGACAAAGTCTCTTGTCTCGTCCCTTGAAGAGATATCATCCATTGATCTCCGCCAAGACGGTGTTCAGGAGGGAAGCGACGAGCCCACCTTCGAAGTAACGACACTCTGCGCCGTCCCGGATGATAGACTGAGGGGTCTGAGAAGATCTACATCACCGGTCAGGTCAGGAGATGGATTCATCTTTCCCCAGGGATGCTCGACCCTTGAAGTTGTTGTGTCGTTCGAGATATCTCCTCAAGTTCAGTCGGCTGGACTGAAGATCACTTTTGGAGGCAGTAAGCATTACTCTGGCCCTCTCAGAAAGAAGCAATTGCTGACTACAGTAACCAGATCACGCACAAGAGGCAACGATAGAGTTCGATCCTTCATGCGAAAGACTTACAATAAGACGAGACAAATCAACCAAGGAGACAGGGGTCGTCGTCGTGGAAGATACGGCGCCTCATACACTTTTCACGTACGTCGACGAGTCTGACGGGAAAAGGCGGAAGCAGGAGCTGCTCAATCTGCGATTCCTATTCGACGTCAGCGTTTTGGAACTTTTCGCCAACGAGCGAACAGCGCTAACAACGCGCTTGTATGCCGATTTGCCGAGGATTGCGGCGATTGAACCATTCACTCATCAGAGGGATTTCTCGGGTAGCCCTCCTGGCACCACCTCTGGCGCATTGCATGAATTTACATGCTGGGAACTCGGGTCTGGGCAATAGACAGCTTGCACTAAGCGACGTATTTCATTATGAACTTATTTGGTCAGAACACTGTCGACCAATGATCACGAATTATGAATTGAGCGAGATCAAGATTGATTATGAGTGCATTATGTATGAGCGAATTATGTGACCACCGGTGTCTACCCCCGGCACTTTAAGATGCGAAAGGGCCCCAAAAGAATCATACATACAAGTCGACCCGTTGTCTACACATTCAGTCACGTCAAAGGTCAAGTGATCAAGAAGACCCCGTTCGTGGAGGCCACGCTCCAACTTTTTTCGACCGACGCCTGCAAATTGGTTCCTACCAGAGCACAAGTTCGGTTCGTTATGCTTGGGCCTCTTGTATCCAGTCCTTGGGATGCGGTTCTTGGCAGGCGCTTTAGAGCCCTTTACATGATCTGACGGACGAGGAGTCATGTGATTCTTTTGAGCGAGCGCAGCTCTTTTCAGCTTTGATGGTGACTGCGATGAATTCTCGATGCTATCGGCCTTGAAGGCGATACAAGGCTTGCTAGGCTGGACTTGACAGGACGGGGCGCAAGCTGTCTCGTCGAACACTCCTTCATCACAATTATATCTGATGGTTCGACATCGGCGGCCGTCTGATGAGCATGTGCTTGTGCCCGCTGGGCATGGCCCCCATGCGTCTGGGCTTCTAGGGCTGTACTTGGCCAGAACCTCGCCAGCTGGGAGGCCGTTGTCAGTGGACGGATCGTGATCGACGGTGACGGTTACCCCAGGCCTGGGCGCGGGGGCCGCAACTGCGGGTGAGTCTGGTGGGGGCTTGTCCCTGCCACCTTGCGAAGCGTACTCCGTCGAGCCCTCCACACAGATACCCGAGTCCTCAAATGCAGCGCGGAAAATGTCATGCCAGAGAGCGGTCATATTGTAAACATTGTCGAGAGTAAAATACAGCCTCCAATCGGCTGGATCGTAGCGAAACTGAAGTGGCATAGAGGTGTTGTCTTTGCGCAGCTGATCACGAAGATTGAATGAAACGTGATCAATGAAGATGCCTGTGTCGTTCCGATTAGGAGGAAACAGAGGCTGGACAGCTTCATCCTTTTCGCCGATCCAGCTCATATCATCATCCAGTAAGCTGTCGGTATAAACGCGTGCGCCGCGGCTTCCACCAGCTGCTTGCATGGGACCAGCCTTCGGAGCACCTCCTACGACGAAAGTGCGGACGCCGGCTTGGTTCTTTGCCAGCTCAAGAAACAAAGCACAGGCTGAGGAGCAAGTCCCGTCGGTGAGCTGAAGACCGCGCGGTGTTAGACGGTGCCGTTGTGTCCTGCAAATCTTGGCCTGTACTTACGATTACTACGTCTTCTGGCTTCCACAGCGCTCTGGTATCCTCCTCACTATCACCCAGATACCGACTGAGGAGCCATCGATCAAATGCAGCAGTATGAAAACTCGGGTTCTTCAGATCGTACCGTTTCTGAGAGGCGCAATAGTCAGTGGAGAAAGCTTAGCAGAGAATGCGCATGACCTACCACGAATGAAAAGTCGTCATCAGCCTGTCGTCTGGGCCCATCATACTCCTCCCATGAAGTGAATTTACTTCTGTGCTACCCGCCAAATTTGAATCTGAAAGCTCGCTGAGATTCAGTGGCCGCAGATGGAGAATCATTTTGTCCGATCTCTGGGACGGAGTCCCTCTTGGGAGCCCTCTCTATACCCGTGGCTGGGTCTTCCAAGGTATTATCTTCCCAGTTATTTCTACTCGCTGTTCATGGATTCTGATGCAAATAGAACGAATGCTTTCTCCCCGTCTTCTCCAATTCGGTCGGGACCAACTGTTCTGGGACTGTGCAACCATCTCCGCGTGCGAAGCTCTTCCTGCGGGGTTCCCGCTTTCCCTCGACGAAAAGGCTGCCACAGACCGCTACTGGCGTCAACGCCTGCAAGAGGCCGACATTTCCGTACGCTCGCCTGTAAAAGTCTCCGAAGGCTCTCTCGAGAAGCTATGGAAGAACGTGGTTAGGACCTACACCTCCTGTAAACTTACCAAGCACTCCGACACGTCCAACGCTTTGTGGGGAATCGCCAAGCTCTCAAGGGACATTCTGCGTCAGGAGTACGCCCACGGATTGTGGTCGAACTCCCTGGAAGAGCAGCTTGCATGGCGAGTGGCTGGTGGTCCCAAAGTAGTGACATTTTCGACTGAGGAGACAGGCGAGAAGCAAAATGAAACAGCAACTATGATTCAGAAGACACCTCAGAAGGAGGAAACCTCCTTTCCAAGCTGGTCCTGGACTTATTTGGACGTACCGATCCAAGTCGCACCGATGTTTTGCAAACGTCATCGGTTCTACAAGGTGACTGATCAAAACGGAGGCAACATCGGCTCTCAATTTGAGAACCCATATCGGAATTGGTTACCGGGAGAGACAATGCTTCTGAACGAGAAGTTTGAGAACATGGCTCTAGAGCCGGATAACGATGACAAATATCGAAAAGCTCAGTTGGCTAGTACGTGGCGACCAGATCAAAGGTCGAAGCTGAAATCTGACAGGATCTCCGTCCAGGGACATATTTGTCGAGGTACTCTGATTTCTATATCCGGAAGAGAAGATTGGGTGGTTGCCGTTGATGGTATCCGGGGGAATGCGGTGATTGAGGCTTTTTCGGACATCCAACCATCTCATCACGAGATTTCGTGTGAGTTTCTTGTTCTGGCGGCATCTGGGGTAAAGTTTGACGAGCTGGGATGCGGTATTGGTGAGGTTGGTGTTGCTGAAGATGCTGAAGAAGCTGTAGACGCTGAATGTCTTGAAGACGCCGAGTATCTTGAAGACGCCGAAAATCTTAAAAGTTCTGATGACGCGGAAACCGAAAACGAAGCTGGACACGGACTAGAGAATGACGATGAAGTGAGCGATGCCGTCGTCGCTGGCGATGGCGGCGACATTCAATCTTCAGGAGTGGGAATCTGAGTGAAGAGAGTCGGAGTTAGTCGGTTGATGAGATATGGGACTGTCATTTTCCGGCAAATATGCTCGCACGACTGGATTCATTTTCGTTTGGCTTGTGGTGCCAGTGTCGGTCGGGAGCTCGATGCTGAGGATGGAATAAAATTGTGGCTTGTGTAAGTCTGCTAGCCACTCCACAGGCATCCTCGATTTCCTTTTTCGATCTTGATTTGCTGCTTCTATGGGATGTCTATTTAATACATATGTGCTATTACTCCGTCGTGATGCCTCATACGATTATTGTGTTTTGGTGCCAGATGTGCTCGAGGTCAGTCAACGGGTTCTCTGTATTCTCTGCCTTCACCAGACAAGTAGTTGATTGCGCTGTTTTCAGACTGAGTCACCTCTGGATTATACAGTTCATTTGATATTTGGATTGCTTTGCTCTCATAGCCCGGACATAGGTGCATACGGAGTCATGCATTTTTTCCGGAGGGGTGAAAGCGCACGATCTGGTACGTCAATGCTTCTCTGCGATTGTTATGAGTTGCCCGTTGTTGCTGGTTTCAAGTATCGTTTTCACAAAAGTCTAGTGGAAGAGATTTCTTGATACCCCGGCAGAATCAATTACATTAACAAGCTGGCATATACTGATTACTGTCTTCGAATAATTCCATACAAACACGAACGGGATAAGGAAATACGGTTCCACCTGATTCCGGGGTGACAAATTGATATATTCAAAATACAAATGTTGTTAAACTCATTAAAATAATAAAGATTGTCGCGATAGGTGTTTTCCAGGCCGGGAGAAGGGAGCAGGCCGGCGGAAGACAATACACCTAGGCGGCGAAGCGAGACCGAACCGGCACCGGGGTCGGACTCGGACCCGATGGGACCCACTCTCGCAGTACCCCACTTTGGTAGGCCCATTTCCCCAGCCACCCATTCTGCAGTCTGAAACGATTGGCTTATCACCACTCCGGGCCTCCCTTCCGATGCATCCCTGGCTGCTCCCTTCATATCACTGACTTCCTCAACCGAGAGTTAGAAACATAAAAGCAACGTTCTTCTTCTCACAATCTCCTGTTGAGTTCTTTTCGGTGTCGCAACCGGCCCATCCGATCACTCTTGGCAAGCAGCCCATGGGCACGCCGATCGACGCGTCCAAGTGGACATGGATGCTTTCCTGAAGCAGCAGGTGCCATCGCACAAGGACGGCGAGCAGGATAGCATCTCTTGGCACTCAACGCGCACCTCTCCGCCTGGTGAACAGCCATGTGCGACCAAGATGCAGGAACCGGGGTCATGGAAGGAGAAGGAGATAACGTTGGAGCGGGGAACGAACCATCATGAGGTCAGAGGAACAAGGTCCGCAGCATTGTCTTGGCGCCAATCCGCAGAAAACATACTTATTCGTCGTCCAGTTTCCGTCGCATTCGCGTCGTCATCCTCTCTCTGTTGACCTGCGCCAGTGTTTGGTGGTGGATCGCTCGCGCATCGCCCGTCAATTTCCGCCTCATCGCCGACGAGATGAAGCTCAGCGACGGCCGCAACGGCCTCTCGGCCGTCCTCGCAGCCGCGGTCGGGGCCTTCTTCGCCGGCCCTGTGGCCTCGGCTTCATCCGGCCCATACACGCCGTTCGTGCCAATTGACCCTCAGAACTGGGTGAACCCCGACAACATGACGTGGGACGACTGGGTGAAGCCGCCCGGCACAGATTGGTCAAACCCGGCCCGCAAGGGCTCGAACCGCAACTTCAACATCGCGCTTGTCGTCGTGGACTATCCCGATCGCAACTTCACGATCAGTCAGCCGGCGCATTCGACCATCTTCAACAACCCGCAAGCTGCTGCCGCCGACGTTGCCCGGGAGAAGGTGCCGACTTTCTACCGTGACCTTCTCAACACGCCGAATGACCTCAACCAGGGACACACGCTCCATGAATACTGGATGGAGGACTCAGCTGGGCGCTTCGGTGTCGACCTCACTGCCTTTGGCGCATATCGACTGCCTGCGAACGGCTATCAGTATGGCGTCTCTGATGACATGAACCCCGGCGCCTGTCCGACTGGAGAGATGTGCAACCTCAACATCCGGACGGATGCGCTGTCAGCCTGGCGCAACGACGTTGGAAATGAGACCGCCGATGCTTTTGAGCTTGTTTTCATTCTCTCTGCGGGCCAAGATGAGTCTTCAACATGGCAGGAGTTCGGCGAGATGAAGTTCGACGGGCCCGAGGATGTTCCTGATGAATTCGGTCCTCCCAAGACTGGTAACACATCTCTTCCAAACTGGGCGCGTACTCGCTACGTCCCTTGGACATCCTGGGCCGCGGCTTCCACACTGTGGCCCAATGCCGGTGGTGGCTCGTCTACTCAGGGCGAGAGCTCCGGCATGGCTGTCTATGCTCATGAGCTCAGTCACCTGCTCGATATTGGCGATAACTACAACAACCCCTACGGCACCCCGTTGCGGAGAGCCTACACTGGAATTTGGTCCATGATGTCTAGAGGCTCCTTCAATGGCCCTGGCGGACCTCACACTAGATGGCAGATCCCCGCCCTGCAAGGCTCTTCGATGGGTTCGCTCCACACCCTCCGAGACAAGTTTCAACTAGGACTCATCGAGCGATCCGATATTCTTTGGCTGTCCCGCGAGGCACTTGCTACCTCGGGAATCGCTGTCGCAGATTTGACAGCACGATCCGTGGATCCTGGTGACGGCCTCATGGGAATCCGTATCATCATGGATTCTGACCGCTCTCCCGCTTGCAATATCCAGACTGAGCCCCTGTGCGATGGCGGAAGCTGGGATAACTACGACATCGAGGTTGTCGACCGCATGGGATCGGACAGCTTCACCACCGACTCCGGCGTCCTGATCAGCAAGTCCAAGAACGTCGATAACCAGCCCTTCCAGTGGGTCATCGACGCGCACCCCGAAGACATTGAGCTCGTCGACTTCCACCGGCCCAACGGCTCCATCGCGATGATCACCATGGGCGACTACCGGCAGCTCGCGGATGCGCTGTTCCACGCGGGCACCAACTCCGGCAGCGAGTTCGAGTTCATCGACGAGGTCAACGATCTCCACTTTTACATCATTGACCGCCACCGGAACGACGACGGCGTCCTTTCTTACACTGTTGCGGTCCGTTCAATCGGCGGCGAGGGGGGTGCCAGCGTTCACGACATATCCCTGGAAGAGGGCCAGGTGACGGCCCTCGAACAGAACACGGCCACGGCCCAAGGCGTCTCGTGTTCATTCCAGCTTAGCAACAGCGGTTCATACGTGGCGGTAGACCCGAATGACGCACAACACCCCGAGGATGTCTCGGCCTTCCTCGCATCGGATGTCTACAGGTTGAGCGCCGAGGTCGAGGGAGCTGGCTGGCGGGTCGAGGTTCCTAACGTTTTGGTCACGGCCAAGTTTGGTGAAGTTAAGACGGCGTTTGTGTCTGTTGGTGCAAGTGCAGATGCTGCCGACGCAGCTGTGGTGACGCTGAAGGCCACCTCGGAGTCGGATCCTTCTGTTGCTGCAACGGCTCAGTGCAAGGTGTCGAAAGCTTGAAAGGGCAATGGCTTTTTCTTGCAGTATTATGACTGCAGTCTACTAATACCTAAAACTAGTATTGATAATACTAAACCTTGTACATGACTTGTTTCTGTTCGTCGGTGACTGGTCGCGCACAAATGCTCTGCAAGCACGCTCTGAAAGGTATTTCTCTTTCGTACATACGGTACTAATATCTACATAGAATTGTATATCACAGGCCATTACTTTTGAACAGCTCAGAGGCTGGGAATCGTCGCGTTCCCTTGGTAATCGCCCTTCTGGGTGGTGAAGTCCTCAACAGTGCCCAAAGACTTGATTCTGCCCAGCAACAGCTCAACAACACGGTACCCAGACCCAGCCGTGTACCCAGGCAATTCGTGACCTGCCAGCTGGACCTCGTAGTACGTCAGGCCCCTCTCATAGCCGAACGCGCCCACGACACCGGCCTCGCTCAGACGGCCGTCGTTGTACTCGGGGTGGAAGGGCACATAGAACTCCTGGTCCTGCGGGTACTTCTGGAAGCCCTGGAGGCCGTTCCAGGTGGTGTTCTGGAGCGCGAAGAGCGTGCCGTTGGGCGGGAGGATGTAGTCGAGGCGGCCGACGCCGATGATGGTGTTGTTGGTGTGCTCGATGACGCGCTGGAGGACCTCGTTCTGCGCGGCGGCCGGGGAGGTGTCGCTTGAGTTCGAGTTGGGGTCGCCGCCGCCGAAGACGTTCTTGGGGGTGCACTGGTACCAGGCGATGTGGGGCGCGTTGATTGCGTCTTGGACGTCGGTGCGGTTGAAGTAGACCTGCGCGCCCTTGGGGCTGTAGTCGCCCTGTGAAAGACGGTCAGTATCGTTGTTGGACAAGCCGGCGGTTGCGGAGATGACGTACCTGGTTCACGATGCCCAGCTGGGAGTACGTGAAGGGGCACGTGTCGGTGATGTGGTAGATGTTGAAGCACGGGTTCGCGTCGAGGGCAGCCTCGTAGGCCCAGTCGAACATGTCACATGTGTAGTTGCCCGAGGGGTCGCTGTACGGATCCGGCAGGACGGGCCAGGGGCCCTTGGGCGGGAAGGTGGCGTATTCGTCGAGGTAGCTCGAGTAGTTGCAGTACTCGTGGGTCCAGCGCAGGGCGTTCATGTACGTCTGGTTGAGGTTGAAGATGTTCTGCCAGGAGTCGATGAAGGGGTAGATGACGGCCTGCTGCTGCAGGGTGCCGTCGCCGATGATGGGGTCGTTGATGGCGACGCCGCCGAGCTTGTAGTACTTGTCGTCCTCGGCGGTGATGAAGGCGTCGGCGATGTAGGGCACGTAGTAGCCGGCGTAGGACTCGCCGGTGATGTAGGTCGTGGCGCCCTCGAGGCTGAAGGTGTCGATGAAGTTGCGCCAGAAGCCGATGAACTGGAGGCCGAGCTCGACTTCGTTGGTGATGTTGGGCGTGCCCTGGCTGTAGCCGACGCCGACGGGCTGTTCGACCCAGATCACGTTGGTCCTGAGATTGCGTGTTAGCTCAAGGGGCGCGCACGATGTATCGTGGTTCTATCTTACAAGTTGGTCCAGCTGTAGGAGTTGGGTGTCGGTGCAAGGGTGCCATCCTGCCACAGGAACGGGCCGTTCTCGGTAATCAGACCGCTGAGGGAGCTGCATCCCGGTCCGCCGTTCAACCTGTAGGATTCATGTCAGAAGCTTCTTTTCGCATCCCACGCGAGACGACTCACCAGATGAGAACTTCCTTGCCGGCATCGGGGTTTGTGCTCGGGAAGAACCAAAAGTACAGCTGCCTCTCCTCATTCGGGTCCTGAGAGATGGGCAGCAGGCCGGCATAGGACTCGCCAACGTCAAAGTTGACGTCCGGAATCGCGGTTCCGTTCACGACGAACTTCTTGGACTTCTCAGTCAAGAACTTGGACGTGTCGCGCTTCTCGACGGACTGCTGCGCGGGGGAGGGTATGCGCGTGTGGCCCTGTCGTCGCGGGTGCTCGCGGTTGAAGGCATTGAGGGCGCCCTGGTTGAAGGCCGCCTGGGACAGGGTCCCGAACGCCAACAGTGCGCTGACGAACTTGAGATGCATGGCGAAGATAGCTTCAATGATCCCGTTGTTGGTCGCGATGGATGCGCCAAGAACCAACAGGCTTGGCGCTAGGTCTTTATATAGCGGGCTCCTCCATGGTCACAATCAAGAGGCAGCATTGTCATCACAATCATCATCATCCTCCACTCTGTTGATAAGACTCGCGCCATCTTTCGCGTTGATGTCACAACAGTAGGTGACCGGATCACGGCACACGCTGTGGACGTGGAGATCTCGACGGTGAACCGCTGTTTATTCGCTTGTCTACCGGGCACTTCCCCGCATCGGCAATGTCGGCATTGGGGGCCATGGTCCCTTTGCTTATTGCGCGAGGTTGGCCCAGGGCAGTTGGGGCAGGTGAATTTGCGTACGGATAGCGTCGGGCGCAAGAGCTCATGCGAAGTGCCGATCGAAGACACGGTGCGGGAACAAAAGTCCCCCGTATTCCAGGGTTTCGCGAGGGACGGGCTCTGCGCGTGAAATTGTGAACCGCCATTTCATGGTAAGTAGTGTAGCGCTACCCCGACCTGCCTGTTCAGGAAATTAGGTTCTGGCACGTCAGCTAGGCATAACCTAGCTCGTGGTGTTATCTTATCGAGTGAGGGTTCTTTTGTAGAACAGCCCAGGGTGGTGACATCATGAAGCTCATGTCCCTGGATATTAAATCGTAAACTTGGGAGTGAGGTATTAATGATTATGTGAGTTCTGATTGGACGCGGTCTTGACGGAACACTTTCCATGACACATGGTGGTTGAATCAAGCTCGCGGATCGGCTTGGCCGATTCGAAACCTCCGAGGAGCCGCCTTGGAGGATGAGCGTGGCGCCGGTAAGCTTGCCGCCAGCTCACTACGCTTGGAAGGACGTCTTGGATAAGATGAACACATGTTGTCAACGTGGGAATTGGTCCTTTCACATCTCAACAACCAGCGAACGATTCAAAGCTTGTATCAGCTTTATATCACGCCACACGATGCACAGCGAGGGAGCTTCCCCTCTCTGATTCTTCAACGAGCTCCAACAGGTCAACAGAATTTATGCAATTTAGTATTGCTGCCAGCTATCTCACACGAAGCAACATGCGGGGTGCTTGCGGTTCATGGACACCGCGAACACGCGATTCGGTTGTTCCGCCGCTAGGAGACCGTGCTAGAAACCTGCGATGCAATACTCTCCAGCACCGAAGGTGGATATACATCTGTTGCAGGTGAAATGAGATACCGCGCCTTTGGAGAAGGATCTCTACATTGCATTTACTGCTCAACTACTGAATCTCGACTTGGGCAAGCTCACGCTGAGCAAGACGGCGGGTCGAGCTCGGCTCCAGGGGATTGAATCCGCTGTGGATCCCGCTAGGGCTCACAAACTCGGAATCCCGCCACCTTGCCAGGTTCCTCACAGAGAGATCCAGTCGCTCAGATCGTCTAGTTGGTTAGGATGATACGTTGTGGTCTCCATCACTCAGCGATACCGTGTTGACGGCGGTTCGAATCCGCCTCTGAGCATTGCAATCCTTTTTGGGGTTTGTTCCTTTTGTCCTCAACTCGGTTGAAGATTTCCAGGCTATTCATACATACTCCCACCGTTGTCATTACGCTCCGGTGGCATGACTCGGCACTCATATCGCGCGTCTTAACGCGGAGCATTTTTGCGTGGAGGGGGGAATTGAACTCTTCAAAGACCTCGACTGTAGAGCCAAGCTTCACTGTAGCCCAGGCCTTTAGAACCGCACGGAGCCGGACGCGACCGGCCCTTGTGCGGTAACCCTAACATTTGACGGTGTTCATCAGATGCTTCTATTGAACTTGCGTGGTGTCAGACGAACTCTAGAATGTGCTGATTCCCGGGTTGCTTTTGGCTTCGTAGATGACGTGCGCTTCCTTCGAGGTCGCGCCATACCCCGCGCTGCCGGGGTCCGGCGCCGGCAACGGACCCTTCGACAGACACGCCGCTCGGACGAGCGGGTAGCCGGGGGATATCTTGACCATGCATCTCTTAGTCCCGGAAAAATTCATCTAACTTTATGCCATCTAATTACTGTGCCCGTCGCAATGTCGCAAGCATACACCTTCACCGAGATACCCCGCATAGACCTTTCCCTCGCCTCTGACCCCGCGACGGAGCCGGTTCTTCTCGATCAACTCCGGGATGCGCTCATCAACGTCGGCTTCTTGTATGTTATCAACCATGGCGTTCCTCAAACAACGATATCAAGTGTTGTCGAAGCCTTGCCAACATTATTCGCCCTGCCCGCCGAAGCGAAGGATGAGATTGCGCTGAGGAATTCCCCACACTTCCTGGGGTACAGCGGGGATGGGTCAGAAACTACTGCTGGGAAGAGTGATCGTAGAGAACAGGTTGAGTTCGCGACTGAGCTTGAAAATGTGTGGAGGGAGGGTGTGCCTCTGCGAGAACGATTGAGAGGACCTAACCAGGTACGTTGTCGCTGCGATGAGGCTCGAGCTTGGCTGATGAGTGCAGTGGCCTTCTGGTTTCCCCGAACTGCGTTCAATCATCGAGGCGTACATTGCTGAGATGACAGGGCTCGGCGAGAGATTCTTACACCTGGTCGCAAAGGCGCTATCGCTGCCACCAGATACATTCCTACCGTTTCTGTCAGATCAGCATCGGCTCAAGCTCGTTCACTATCCAGGGTTACCCGAGAGCGAGGCTGGAGGCCAAGGCGTTGGTCCTCACAAAGACTCTTCAGGATGGTGGACATTCTTACTGCAAGCTTCTCCGCCACATATCAAGGGTCTACAGGCCCTCAACAAGAATGGCGACTGGATCGATGTCCCTGTTTTACCAGGGTCGTTCGTCGTGAACATCGGCCAAGCCTTTGAGGTTGTTACGAATGGGGTCTGCAAGGCGACGACGCATCGCGTGCTTTCTGGCTCTTTAGAGAGGTTCAGCGTGCCCTTCTTCCAGGGTGTCAGGCGAGAGTTGACAAAAGAGGAGGCAGTTGGGACGTTGAGAGCACATTTCGAAAAGCCCGAGATCAGAGGTCTATCACTAGAGTCCGAAGAAGGGAGGGAGATCGACTCGGCCTTTCTGAAGGGCAAGTATGACACGTGGGGTGAGAATCAGTTGCGAACAAAGATTAGGAGTCATCGGGATGTAGGACGAAAGTTTTACGCCGACGTATTTGATAAATACGTCAATGACGACCAATAAAATTCCTCCTTCGTTACGCTCAAATTTCAAATCTTTGAGGCTATGGATCTTCCGCCTAGTCATAGTACTTGGCTTTAACTCCTTTCACAATCTCCTGCTCGGAAATCTCGCTGCGTGCTTGCTTGTTCTTGTTGACACCCGCCCGAACTCTAGCCTTGACCCACTCCCCTGCGGTGATACCTGCCAGCTCCGAGTTGACATTTGAATCGTAGCCCAGTCGCTCTAGGACTTTACTTTGCACTGGTCTCAGCTCAAGACTGTCTTCAGGGCGAACGAAGTAGAGGACTCCCAAGCGATCAATGCCAGCTTGGTCAGGAGGCGGCACCACGACTCGGTGGATGCTACTCTTCAAGAAGCCATTGGTGAGAAACTCCAGAGCATCTGCCACGTTGACCGTGATGCTTCCATCATACGGCTTGACCCTGGAATTAAATATTAGGTACGTCTTCAGGCAATGAATTGGCCGGGTGCTTACCACTTCCAACTGCCATCACTCCCGCGAACTTGCAGTGCCGCGACTGGTTGTCGGAAGAGGAGGGTCAGACTTCCGAAATCCGTGTGGCCCTTCACCCAGACGTTCTCAAGCTTTGCATTCGTCTCAGCATCGCGCGCGTGATACTTCATGTATCGCAGGTGGCAGTCTGACAGGGCCTCGTCGTATCTGTGTCGGCCCGCGAAGTAATCTTCTGGAAGTTCCAATATGATTGCGAAGAGAGTGAGAAGTTTCTGCACAATGTTGTTGTGAATGTGGCGAGCGAAGTGCTCGATCTCCTCCTTGTTCTCGTCGATCACGTTTGGCTGAGGACGCTCAAAGGCTGGGATGAACTTGGGGATGTTGAAGATCTCGGTATTGTCAAACACACCTGGACGGACTTCCTGGAGGCACTCTTGTGAGCGACATGTCAACTTGTCTGAGTATAACCAACATACCCTAAGACCCAGCGGTTTGTAACCGTTGTAGCCCCCATTCTCGAGGTCAGCTCGGTACTTAAGCTTCTCTTCCGTTGGCAGCTCAAAGACGGACTTGCCGATGGCAAATTGACGGTCCACCTCTTCTTGACTGAGTCCAAAGTTGACGATGTAGAAGAATCCAATATTTTGAATTGCATCAAATAGCTGTTTGGCTAACGCCTCCTTGCCGCCCGGTCGGTCGAACTTGGAAAGATCCAGAGTTACAAGGTCTGCCCATTCCACTGCAAGCTAAGGTATGAGCGAAGGGCTTCAAATGTGAAGCTATCTCCAGGCATACTCACGTTCATGTTTTGTCTCCGGAACTTGGTGATACACAGGCAGCGAGGTCTTATGCTCGCTAGCTGGTGCTCGTTGGACTGCAGCCGCCATGTCTGGTTTTCTGGTCACGATTGACGATAGAATACTAGAACTTTGAGTATGGGAATTGTTCCTTAAGGTGGCTTCATGCGATTCGCCGTTCGGCCTCTTCATAACCCCACAATATTACCGTTGAGCCGTTCACTATTTAATGTCCGACAAATACACATTCTCCGTACTCGGCCCGCCGTCGTGGGAATGGGTGTGCATGGGGGTACGGCATCCGTATCTCGTCATCGCGGGGTTCGATTGCGAATGCAAGGATTATCGTCGGACGTCGCCCGCTCACTGCAACCAACCTCACTCAATGACCACAAATGCGGTTTGGATGGCCATTGCCCTGGTTGAATGGCCCCCACGGAAGGATCATTCAGGAGGGAAATGGAGGATTTATCGCGGAGTGCCAGCCCGAACGCCTGCTGCATCCCACGCTGAAGAAGCTGCAGCGAATCATCCCCTCGCATAGAACCTTGCTCGCGATTCTAGCATTCGATGACATGATCGGGATTTGTATGTGAGCTCGGCTTATTTCCGTTGGTCATTGTGCTTTTGAAGATGATGCATTTCTTGGCACGTCGGTTATCGCCAAATCGATGAGGTGGGCATCGATGCCATCAAAACTCAACGGCAATGCTTTTCCCACTTCTATGAACAGACCTTTACATTCTGCTTTGAAGCTTTCTTGCTACCAAAGTCGTCGTATTGACTCAACATGGCCGACTTGAAGGACATATCGACGCCGACTCAGTCACTGCCAGACCATGGCGAGCCCAGCAAAGCAGACGGGTTGACTTTCGCCAGGCGCGGAGAGCAAGTAGACGAGACCACGGCAGTCAGCGATGTCTCCGGCTTCGACGCTGAGCGCATGCGGGCACGGTCACTTCTCACTGCCGCGGAGGAGAAGGCCCTCATGAGGCGCGTCGACTTCCGCATCATGACGATTTGCTCGCTGTTGTTTCTGATGAAGAACATCGACGCCGATAACATCTCAAACGCGCGAATCATGAATAAGGGGACTTCTAGGAACATTATGACGCAGTTGGGCATGACCTCGGATGAGTACAACCTGCTCAACGTTTTGTACTATGTAAGATACATCCCGGGACGTGAACGGTACGGAATTGCTGACGCAAAAAGGTCCCATACATCGTTCTTGAAGCGCCTTCGAACCTGTTGTTGAAGAAGTTCAGACCAAGTGCTTGGCAATCAAGGATCATGATCTCGTGGGGTATTGCTCTGCTTTGCCATGTGCCCGTGAGCAACAAGGGCGGCATTTATGCAACACGGTTCATCCTCGGAGCAGTAGGTAACCGATAACATTGCCCGATTGATTCAATGCTAATGTTTTGATCCTACAGTTTGAGGCTGGAATGTTCCCAGGAGTTATTCTTCAGATGACATATTGGTACAGACCGGATGAAATGTCTATCCGTCTATTGTATTTCTGTGAGTATCAGGCCTTGGAATATGTAGCCGAACCTGAAACTGACTATTACTTGAGACGTTCTAGGAAATCTGTCTGGGATCTTCAGCGGTATTCTAGCCTTTGCTTTCGACACGGTTTCCGGTAGCAGGGGGCTATCAGGGTGGCAGTGGTAAGTCTTGCAATATGTAGGAATGAAGCGAAAGTGACCAGAGCACTAACAGCGTTTTAGGCTATTTCTGGTGGAAGGCCTTATCACGATCGTACTGGGAACAGCTGTCTACTTCTTACTTCCTGATTGTATGTTCTGTGGACCGCCCCGATAGGTATCAAAGGATATGTACTGACAAGCTAGTCCCACCGACCGCGAAATGGTTGAGCGACAAGGAAAAGGCCTTCATACAAGCCCGACTACCAGCGAACGCGCCGAGGGCCGAGGAGATGAACTTCAATTGGAGTGAAATCGTTGACTCGCTTAAGGATCGTCGACTCTGGCTATTCACGGCCATTTGGGCTACTTTCACCGTCGGGACTTCCGGAGTCCGCTTCTACCAGCCAACCGTTATCGCAAACCTCGGATTCACCACGATTGCCAGGGCTCAGCTACTCAACCTGCCGATCTCCATACTAGCAATCTTTGTTATTGGCGTCACCGGCTTCTTCGCAGACAAGGGTCTCATTCCAAGGCCCCTGTACCCTCTTGGAGTTTTCGCCGTCATTCTTGCCTGTTATGGAGTTCTCGTTGCGTACCCCTCCAACGGCGCCGTATATGCTGCGACCCTCATCGGGAATGCCTTCACTGCGGCCTTCTTCCCGCTTATGTGGCCCTGGCGTGTACAAACAACTTCTCGAGCTACAGGATCTGCGTTCAGTATCGGGTTTGTGAACAGTTACGGCCAGATTGGTGGCGCCATCGGCCCTCAGATTTTCAGATCGAAATACGCGCCGCGTTATCAAACCAGCTTTGCTGCTGCAATGGCGTTAGTCGGCTGTTGTGCCATCATCACCTGCATAACGTGGTGGGTTACGAGGAAGACGGAGTCGGATACTCGTCGGTTGAAGAGAGCAAGAGTTCGCGCCGAGAGGGAAGGGCTAGCTGTGCTTGACGATGTGGTGGATCGTGACTTGAACAAGAAGCGTAGCGATGACGAGGAAAGCGCCTAATTAGATTATCTATAGGTATCACTATCTGGGATCATCAGTCGATGAGCATGTATTGGCAGTTGGTGATGAATATGTACAATGCTATACGCCGAAGGAATGTGTCAGACGGGCGAGTGATTAGACTGCGGCACAGCGTTTTCTGATCCCTCACTGCATGACGCGACCGAATTTTCTCTTTGCTTCTGACTCTGTTCCGGTAACGAGACCATCTCTGCTCCATACGCAGAGTGTCGTCTGGATTTGGATTCTCCGATCGCCTTGGCCTTTGGCTTCATGAACAGTGTTCTCCACAGTTGACCGGCGTTTGGCATGCACGCTACAAATACGCCGACGCAGAGCTCGGTGAACGTCCAGACATAGACCCAAAGTGCTTGAGCTGGGAGTTTGGTCAGCATTTTCAAATGGTGAGAATGTTGCGGCTCGAACTTACATGTTACGTTGCTATCGGTCATGAAGCGGACCATTGTGTGGATCCGGATAGCACTGACAGCAGTAAGGCTGGAGTTTGTTAGTGATGAAGGGGCCTGTTTGATGGATGTTAACTCACAACAACCCCACACTGAACATCAGCATGACTCCAATCTTTTTCCGCAAAATCAAATTCAGCTTGTAAAGCTGCGTCAATGGCAGAATCAGCATCCAGACGTCCAGGATGATGTTGAGGATGGCGTGTGATAAGATGAATTTGTTGAAGTCGAGGCATCTCTCGTTTTTGTAGCTCGCATTCTTATCCCACCCTGTCCAATACAGTGAAAGGGGTCGGCACTGCGCAAAGGTCAGGATTATGTAAATGAATCCGACGAGAAAGTTGAGGCCATGGGTGGCCCAAATGATCTTTCGGAAGCCGCGTGTGGGGAAAATT
Organism: Colletotrichum gloeosporioides; assembly: GCF_011800055.1. NCBI lineage: Eukaryota > Fungi > Ascomycota > Sordariomycetes > Glomerellales > Glomerellaceae > Colletotrichum > Colletotrichum gloeosporioides. The sequence continues at coordinate 756,568 of NW_025544694.1, forward strand.
CGAAGAAAGAAGAACAGCACTGATGCTTTGAGGGTCATGAGCCCTACAACATAAAGAATTTGTGTCGCAAACAACATCTTGAGATTTTCAGACATTAGCCATTGCGCTGTTCCAACATAAACCTTACAGTGATTGTCTCATCGGCGGCTGCTTACCTGAAGGAATTCCACCATCTTGGTGGGCGTAACTGTCCAAATAGGATTTCCGAGACCGATATTCAAGGCTTCAAGACGGTCAGCTCAACTTTACAACAGCGAGATATTTTGAATCACTCACATCGATAAATCAAGGGCACCAAAGGAATAGTGCAAACCTGCGCTGTCTGCATCAGTAAAGTCCCGGAGCTCATAGTAGTGGGCCAACTGACGTATCCAGTGATCGCCATGAAATCATCTGCCCCCCAAGGAAGAGGATTTAAGACTTTGTTGAGTATTCTGGTGCCAATGAACACAGTTGGCAATGCAAACAGTATGCCAGTGAGATATCGCGGAAGGGCTGTGTTGTCCGTAACTGTCACCCCACAGGCATTTGCCGAAACTCTCACGGATTCTGCGTCCAACGTTAGCAACAACTCTACACCTGCTAGACTAAAGGGCTCTCACCCAGACTTTCTGCCATTGTGCAGTTCGCCTTGATGCAAGGCGCGACCATATGCGTGAAAGTGGTGTCGGCGCAGAGGCAAGCGGCGTCGAGCGCGCGGCATGGCGACCTTGGCAATGCGTCCATCACACAGAGAACCTGGCGAAATGTGAGTGATGTTCGTATTGGCACGTCATCAGAGAATTTCGAAACCTACTGCGCAGTTTGGATAGCTCGAATAGCCAAACCCGTTCACCATTCTCGCGCTGGCAGCCAACGCCGCGAGGAGGTGGGATTTCCTCATGATTCCTTCGGCTCCGAGAGTCGTGTACGAACCAAATGACGTTGATATTTCAAGACAGGGTAGCGGGGCTCACTTCCAATATCTATGCATGGATTAAGTTTCTAGCAAAAGTGGCGACGGAGAGACACTGCCTCGTTGGCTTGCGCCGGAGCAAACGAGACAGTACAAGCATTGGTGCACCGGCACGAGCCCCAGATCATCCGCGGAATGAACAAAGCGCTTTTTCTGCGTGGGATTTTCATCGGTGTTAAGATTCTGGGAAGGGGAAGCCGCCGCGGGAATGATGTCCGCATCCGTTCAAAGATCACAAATGGGCACCGGACGACTCAGAGACACCCCAATGACTATGAAAGAAATATGGAGGAACTAGGCCAGGAAAGCCTAGATCTGGGAGCAGACGTCCGGAAACGGAAGGCTGTCACCAATGCGGAGAGCAGACTCGGGCACCGGTACTCGGCTGGTCCAATGTCTCATTGCCTTGTCTCACCTGCACTGTTGAAGATCCCGCGATACATGCGGAAAACCAGGCTCCTGGTGACGTGCACATCCCTACCTTGATCATAAATGATCCTTTAGCCAGTGCCCCGAAGGATCTGAAATTCCATTCACGAATAGACAGAAATGGGACGGGGTCATCTGGGGCGCCTAAGGTAAATTTGTACAAATCTTGCCTATATGAAGATGACTCTTATTCAGCTTCATCACTTGAACCATCTCGAAATTTTCGATCTGCCGAGCTATAACATTAGCCATGACTTCATGTGGCTTGCTCTAAATTCAAGTGGGCCTTCAAGCCCTTCGCTGGGCAGCGCATCAGCGAACCCTTTCTGTGTTCTTTGGAACGAAGTTCAGGGAGAAAAGCAGGTGATTGTATTATTTTCAACTTTTACACAAAGACTTGCCCATGCACCGACACATCCCCTGAATCATGTTTCGCCCTGCCCGCCTCATCCGCCCGGCGCCAACATACATGACGGCGTCGAACATACGTTTCTTACAGCCCTGTTCAAGTAGTCTTGATGAGATCCGCAGCCTTTTCAGCCACGGCATATACGGTGGATTGCAGATGGCAAGCAGGGATCAACGGGATGACACTGGCGTCCACCACTCTTAGCCCCTCAAGACCGTAGACGCGAAGCGTGGGATCTACCACTCCGCCATGCTCCAGGGGTTGCAAGCTTGCGGTACCGCTTGGATGAGCAAAGCTGGCGTACAAAGAGTTTCTCACTGCCTCGGCGATAGCTGCATCACTGGTAATGTTCGCGCCGGGAAGAATCTCCAGAGGTTGGCGCACGGCAATTGACTTGCTGCCCATGAACTTCCGCATAGCCTTGATGCTCAACACAAGCATCTCAAGATCGGCAGGGTTCTGGAGGACGCCGAAGTCGATGACGGGTGTCGTCGCAGGGTCTGGATCTGTGGTGTTGATCGAGACCGTGCCACGCGAAACAGGCTTCTGGAAGGCGATGCCTGCTCCAGCAAAGCCTCCAAAGGGCACTTCGAGAACACCTGCCTCCGGGTTGCGGTAGAGCTTAGCAAGAGCCTTTCGTTGCGCAAGGAAGCCTTCGACGAGTTCAGGATGCTTGCTGTAGATCTCGGGGAGGAAGTCCCCGGCATTTTGAGCTTCGATACTGGCGGTGAGGTTCTCGTACTCGGGAGTGAGATCTTGGAGCGACAAAAAGACGATATTGTTGCCACGTGCGTGGGTGAATGGTCCAGTGCGGTTGGCAAAGTATTCGGCCTCGGAGGCATTGAAGAAAGCGGGGTCATTCATTGCATCGCTACCAAGCTCAGGGGGATTGCCATCTAGAGAAGGGTCAGCCTTTTCGTTCCACCAGCAAGATGCTTCAATGCTCACAGTTGTACAACATCAGCATCCAGGGATGATCTTGGTAATTGGCACCAACTCCAGGAAGATCGGCAACCACCTCGATGTTTAGGGACTCAAGCAACGCAGCGGGTCCTACACCACTCTGCTGAAGGATTCGCGGGGTTTGCACTCCACCAGCAGCAAGCAGGACCTCTTTGTTGGCCTTGATAAGGGATGTTTCTCCGGTATCGCGGGAAACAACGTTGACGCCAATCGCCTTCTTGTTTTCGAACTCCACCTTGGAAGCGTAGTGCTTGATGAGTAGGTTAATATTCGCACGAGTTCCTGCGATGGGATCGTAGTAGCCGGTTCGGGCAGTGGAACGCGTGACATTCTTTCCTTCGGAATTTTGGGGCAGTTGAGCAACTCCAACATTGTTGCCGCCAGCTCCGTGGTCATTGAGAACAGGGATTCCGAGGTCCTTGATCCACGCGTCTCTTTGGATTCCTGTCACCCCGTCAGCACTTTCGATCCTCGCATATCCCACATTCAGCATGCAACAAACCTACGTCAGGCCACTGCCAGGACGGGAAACCGACCTGGATGGGGCCGTCGCCGTATGTGCTCGGGTCGTAGGAGAAGTTGTACTTGTCGACATATTCTTGGGCGGGAAGGTGGAACGTCGTGGACTAAAGTTGGAGCTCGTTAGCTGCAAGTCTCGTGCGATGGCAGGTTCGAGGTGCGCTTACCTTCTTGAAGTATTCAAAGAGGCTTTCCCAGTTCCAACCAGGGTTGCCAAGCTCTTCCCAAGCGTCGTAATCCGCCTTCGACCCCCGATCAAAAGCCATGCCATTGACCGTCGAGCCACCTCCGACAACGGTACCTGTCTGGACTCCCGATGTTCTGTTGTTGAGACCGGGCTGCGGGATGGATAGGAGCTGTCTCATGTCGTTGGGGTGGGTATTGGAAGCATAATAGGGAATCATGACGTCCCAACTTCCGTCGAACTCGCCGTACTCCACGACCAGAACCGAGACTAGCGCAGTCAGTTGTCGGGCGCTTTCGGCTTCCTTCATTCAAGCAACTTACCATCCGGATCTTCGGTCAGGCGGTTGGCCACAACCAGGCCACTTAACCCTCCGCCGACAATGACATAGTCGTAAGCGCCTGCAAGCTCTGCAGTGCTCCGCTTTGCGAACTTGGCAGAGACTGGTTCAGCGATTGCCAGTTGGCTTGAGATGAGCGCAGCCAAGGCCGCGGCTTTGAAGCTTCGCGTGACGTCCATGATTGCCGGGAGTGTAGGACCGAGAGCTCTGCCTAGACGAGCCGGAGGAGAAAGAAGAGCCATACAGTGGCGGCACTTGATCTTTTAAGAGTCGTGGCCTGACTGAGTGGCGCGCCAGTCTAGACCAAGACTTCATTTCCGCGCATCACTTGACCCCCTCCCTCACGGCATGCAGCCTACGGTCGATAGAACGAACATCGTCTAGTGGGAAGTTACCGACAGCCAATTCTTCAGACTGCGCAAGCAAAAATCGGGAACGAAATCCATTGTCCAATCGCACCGCATGATTCATCGTGGCGTGCGTCCAGGGATATGTCAACCTTACCGCCAAGTCACGGGCGCACGGCAGATATGGCTACCCGTCCGATGCAGAGATGGCTGTTCTTCCGCCTCCCTGGGGCTTCTCATAGGGCACCTCGGAAAAGTGGTGTTGAACCCTGTAAGCACCTAGTGGACCCCGGTCATTAACCCCGTAGGACACATGGGTTTCGGTCGACGGCCGCAAGGGAGCTGCCGGATAGTGGGTCATATCCTTGTCAGCGACTACGCGGATTGGGCAGACGTTCTGTCAATTGCCAGAGCGATGTCACTCTGTGTCTGCCGTTCGGTTCGATGCTGTAAGCACTAAGTATATTGGTCTCCATTTTGCAAAGGTTTACTCTAGCGGAGGCGAGTGCTCTGCGCGATTAATACGAAATTTCCCTTAAGGGCAAGTTTCCCATACTCAGAAATCGACGGCAGGAGACTGTTGAGGTGCGTCGTCTGAGGTTTACCCAGAGTCTGATGAAGAACCCGGTTAGTTGACCAGCCGGTCTCCGATTTTCATCGTGGATGACTATTTCAGTGAAGATTGCGTCGAAGAGTAGGACGAACGAAGGCGTACAGGCGGCTCCACTACACGAGATGTGGGTTTCATGGGAGACCAGTGCTGCTGGCAGCTTTCTGCGGTATGGACTCATCACACCGCACGCGTCAGATTAAATATTCGCGAACCTCGATCATTGAGCATTGGTAATCAAGAATACTCCTTCGTAGTAACCGGTCGTGCTTTCAGCAAGCATGGCACATCAACTAGTAGTATGATGCTTTTGTCTATCGATCAACAGATTCGGCAGAGCTCATCATTGAAAGACTTAGCACTATTCCCAGTTACGAGTAATTGAAAGCTTCACAGAGCTCTCCGGATAATATCCCAACGCGGCCGCTGGGGTCGCTCGCTCCTGCACGTCACGAATGCCAGGACAAGTTCCCTCGTTTTAGTTACGGTCTGGATAGCGAGATCCTTGATGTCCCGTCCATGCTTTCGCAACTATGAGCTGACCGTTGGTTCGGATCATTACTGTGAAAATACACCACTTTTGAGGCATCACTGAAAGACCTTTGCTGTGCGAACAAATGATGATAACAGCATAACAGCAGTAATAAGTACGAAGATAACAGCGACGACGATAACGATTATGATAGTAACGATGGGGATAATCATAAAGGGAATCGTCTTTTGAAGTAGTTCATAGGTAAGGCAGCTGTCTGCCCGGTTAGCTGAGGAGCCTAGGGGTGTCCGCCGGGATGGCAGAAGTCAACTGAAAAGTGAAGTGAGCTCGGTTGGATCTGAGAAACTACCGTAACATTCATTACCTACCCTCAAAGCCTACCTGATCTTAATGCGTGTAATCCTCTCTTCTTTTGAAGTCTACTTCATAGGCCTTGTAATAGGACTAAATCGAGAGACGTCGAAGCTGATGGTCAGAGTCCAGACATTGCATTCGACATTTCAAAATGGCAGCGCCTTGAGTATTGGCGAAACACTCTGCGTGATTGATAGAGAAAGGGGGCATAGGCTTTCTGGCTGCCCTCTTCGTTGAAGCCCATTCGATAGGCTGATATGCAGGTTGCGTCGTTTACAAGTCTTGCGCTTTGTCTCACTCCATTCACTGCTGCGAAGAAGACAAACACTGTCACGGGCTCGGGTAATTTGTTCATTATCATGCAGTTGCAGATTATACTATCGAAATTTTAAGTCCTGCGTAATGAGGAAGCGAGAATGGTATCTATCAAAGTCACATCAAACCGTCACCAACTCGGCAAGAGTCCTTCTATGGCCAATTACAGATCGCAGCACTCGCACTAGATAGAATATCAGAATCGTATATGGATCGTAGATATCGGACGAGAGACATACGCTGACGGAGGTGGGACCACCGGGAGAGGCGGCCTGGGAGCACTGGGCAGGGCTCTGGGTCTCGGTAGAGGCGCAAGGGAAAGCGCCAGGCTTGCCGATGGCATCGCAGACGGATTGAGGAGACTGTAAAGTTTGGCTCATCAGCAAACATGTCAGATCATCGGGGCTTTTGTGCTTACGCATGCGTTGGTGCGGGTTCTGCAAGCAGCAAAGGCAGTCTGCGCCAGGCAGAGAGACAGGAAGGCGACAACGGCGGAGGACTTCATTTTGACGATGTTGGTTTTGTTTTGCTTGACAAGGTTTCAATAGGGCACTAGTTTCGAACGAAGTTGCGATATCGACAGAAGATGATGCAAGACTAGCAAGTCGCAGTTGGACTCCTTTATATCCAGACTGTCGGTATGGACCGCCCACATCGTCATGCGCCTTACCCCTTGGTACCCACCTCGAGACTGTCGGGGAGCATAGCATTGCAGGGATCATTCAACATCTGGAAACAGCGATCTTCGCAAATGGAAGCATGGACCCTAGAAGTTGCGACACCACAGCCCCTTTGGAAGCTTCCATTTGGCATGCGGAACCCGCCCGGCTTGATCTCCGGCCTATGAGGCGTACGTAGTCCCAACATGTTCATCCCTTGCTGTGGAGAGTCGTGTATTTGCGCAGAAAGTATAATTCTTGTGTTGCGCCGAAAGAGGAAAAAGAGCTGCACTCAGAACCACTTCCTTGAGTCAGTTATCGTCGGTTGAGACAACAAACCGATTGAGCAACTTTCCCTTTTCGCTCGCGAAATGCAGAATTGAGAGACTTGGCAATAAACATGCCCTTTACCGCGCGGTTTCAGCAATACTTTTGACTTTCGCAGAAAGCGGCTGCTGCCGGAAGTTTGTGGTCAAGCCAACTTTGCGCGCTGCGATGACGCATTGGCCGTTGGATTGACAAGGAACTTTTCATCCATGTATTCCCTGTCTAAAGTGACGACGCACTTGCAATCAGTCTGATGCACTGAATCTGGAACATGAGAACGAATTTTCGTCGCGCGCACAAGCTGGATGCTCCAATGGGGCTGATGGCGCGCGACCGCCTTATAGGTCGCAACTGCTGAGAACACCGGCGTCGGATTCCCTTGCAGTCCGAAGAAGACCCCGTATTTACACGACGTCATGACACAGCAGCCGACAGTTGCTAGGCTAATACACGTTAAGACGATGGCACAGATGGAAAGGCATTCTAATAGTGGACTGACTTTCTTGACACTGGGCAAAGTTGTTGAGTTGACAGTAATTCTCATTGAGAGGTTTAATGCCATTCGTTAACACTGTTGAAAACTGAAATCGGTTATGGGATTAGACTTTTTTGTTGACTGGATTACTCCACGTCTCCCTCAGTACGTGAAGTTCCACCACGCCCTGGCAACTGCCCCAGGACACGAGTCTTCGTGATATCCACACGCATGCAACACAACATGTGCTGGGAGATAGGCTCTGTGACTTTAATACCGGCGACGACGCCCACTGACACTGCTTCGACCAACTCGCATGATCTCGTCCAAGACCATCCAGAACATCCACGCTTTGAGGTGCTCGTAAGCCCACCTCTTCGTCGACTCTGGCGTCGCGCTGTACCCGACAGCCCACAGACCAGCAACGACGCCACATACAATGCTTCTCCTCAGCATCTCGCTGGTTCCGAACTCAGCCAGAGCCAGAAGCATCGCCTCACAGATGATGTACGGCCAGTAATTTGACGGATGCCATACGAATCCCATGGTCGAGCCTCTCTCAATGCGACCATTCCGAATGACGCTGCCACTGCTTCCGGGAAAGACGATAGCGAGAGGGCGAGTCAGGCCCGCAATCTGCCATTGGAAGTAGCAGGCCGACAGCATGACGATGCCGGCGAAGAGGCGGTCGATGAAGGAGCTCCCCTCCACGTTCAACACCCAGACAATGGGCGTGAAGGGGATGGATGCGGTGTAGAGGAGGATGATGAGCGCGACGGCGGCCAATTGGCGAGTCAGGATGTTTGCTGTGCTGGGTGGGCCGGACCAGGTGCTGTAAGGTGCCGGCTGTGGGTCCGGACCCGGAGCGGAAGGCGGGGATCGCGGGGATCGCGGGACGGAGGCCGTGGCTCCGTCGAACTTGGACATTTTGTCGGACGGGAAGGGCGATTGAAGGGCCTTTTGATTCTTCTTTGTTGGCGCACTTTTCTTCCCAATTTTTCGTCTCGGGTTCGGAGATGCAGAGGAACTTTGGGCGTTGCTAGGATTCAAATGATTTGGGTTCGCGCAAATGGTGAAGTTGAAGCTTCGGCCTCTACACTACCACAGGAACGTGAGCTGCGAACCTCTCAAACAGGACTCACTGCAATTCGAGGGCTGAAGCATTATTTATGTTTGTTGGCTACAGCTGTGCCTCTATTTGCCAGGCTGGCTGCTGCCTTGCCGTGACACTCATCGCCTGAGTACCTGTACCAGATCCTTCTGCTTCCAGCTAGACAGTTTCGAGAGGCTTCGACAGGGATCCTCAGCCACCACACCAGGCACCTGCGGCGCACCAACAGGAATCGGCCCACTTGCAACGGTGTCCTATTATTAAAGCGAACTTCACTCGTCCTGAACTCCCAGTACGCCGGTTTGTAGGAGTGCCAACAGGCAGGAGCGAGATTGAGTCGTGCCACAGTCCTAGATTACGTTAGTACCGTGCATGGCGGCACAGGCGGCGAAGCTTGATTGTGGCTTCGGTGGGACTGATGCAGGAACAACGTACCCCACACAGCCACGGTGTCACATGAGTCGAAGAACTTGGTGGTGAATCACCGAGAAATCCGGAAGCGAAGAATTTTGAGATCAGGTCGGCTCTTGTTTGGAGTCTGTCACGGGTTCGGGATCAATGTTGTCAACTGGATTTTCACTTTCAAAAGTTTGTGATTGGGCCATGGCCCCATGAGAATTCGAGAACATTATAGCGCAGAAGGCCTTTGAGAGCCGTGCATTCTGGACTTGACATCTGAATCGGCCGTTGGGCGGAGACATGCGGCGCGGCGGTGTGGGTCTCGATTGGAGCAATCCCGGACCATCCGGATGTCTGTCGATTGAATCGACAACAAGACGCATCACAACAAATCAATCGACATAATGCACTCATTCAAGAGAATTTGCCTCATTCTGGATGAAGAATTGCTGAAGAATAGATACAAGAGGTGGAGTTCGCGATGAGTCGACATAAGACGCCGACTACAAAAACCCTCCTACTGCTATTATATACAAGAGAAAGAAATATTCTACACTTATCCAAAGCTGTAGAACATCACTGGGCATGTTCCGACGAGCCTTTGAGCCCTGTGGCCCGCTCCAACGCTGCCATGTTAGCCCCGGCGCCTCTACTGGTACGTCTTCAACAAGTCGTTGTAGTAGTTGTACGCAACGCCCGTCTCGGGCTCAAAGGAGTACATGTAGGATCCCCACATGGGGCCGGCGGCCCATGTCGTAGCGCCGATCCACACGTCGCTGTTCTGCTGAAGATAGTTGAGGAGACCGGTGACGGCCTCCTTGCAGACGTCGTTGGCACCGCCGGCGAACTCGCCGAGGACGCCGACCTTGCCGTTGCTGCGCAGCCACTCAGTGGCGTCCTTGACGCGTTCGACGCCGATGGTGGCGGAGACGCACGTCTCGGATGTGCCGCTGGAGTCGCTGTCGAGGTATTGGTGCATCTCGTAGGCAATCTTGTTGAGAGGGTCGGTGAGGGCCTTCATGTTGTCGTTTGTGCTCACCCAGGAGTGCGCGCCAGTCCAAGAATTTCCCTCGACCCAGATGTAGTTCGTAGCGCCGGAGGCGCGAATGCCGTCGATGGCGGCCTGGTTCAGCTTCAGGACGAGGTCCTGATCCATGGAGTTGTACTCGTTGTTGGTATCGAAGATGACCTTGTCGTTGGACTTGAAGAGCGTGGCCCAGTTGGTGAAAAAGGTCTTGAAGGCGGCGGTATCGGTAATGATGTTGTTGTTGAAGCGGCCGTAGTTGTGGGGGTCGAGGACGACGTTGGCGCCGGCAGTGGTGATGTGGGTGATGGCTTTGGTCAGCCCCGCGAGGTAGTCAGCGTCGAAGGTGCCGGTGAGACCGTTGGGGGCGAGACGCTCCATGAGGAAGTTGAGACGGAAGGTGTTGTATCCCTGGCTGATCAGAGTCTGCCTTAGTGTCAGTGTGAATCCCAGATGTCAAGTTATGTGCCACCTTACATCGACCTTGGTGGTGTCCGGGAAGGTGTAGTCCTTTCCGGCCGTACCAGGAAGCGTGCCCTGGCCAAACTCGGCACCAGACTGGTTGGAACCGAACCACTTGAACTTCCCAGTCTTTCCAGGAGTGGCGGAAGCAGAGGCGGCAGGCGCGGAAGAGGCCTTGGCGGACGTGGCAGGAGCGGCCGAGGTGACGGCAGCCTTGGAGGTCGTCACGGGAGCGGCGGCAGCGGTAGTAGGCTTGACCACCGGGGCGGAAGATGAGACGGCTTCGGCGGCAACGGACTTGGCGGGGGCCTGGCTGCTGGCGGCCTTGGAGGAAGTCGAGGGAGCTGTCTTAGTGTCAATGGGCTGGGCTGACGGCTTGACGGCGGCACCGGCAGAGGTCGTCGAGATTCCGGCAGCGCTCGAGATGGGCGCCTGCGGCACGACGACGCTGGCGGCTGCGGATCCGGCGGTCTTCGACTTACAGCTGCGTCTCGTCGATGTCTTCAAGGTGGTGACCTGCTGGGCGCTGACGGCACCGGCGCCGGCGCTGCCTTGGACGCACTGGCTGTAGTAGTCGTTCTGCTTCACGCAGGTGTATCCGGAGACGCAGGTCGTGGCTCCGGTCCATCCCTTGCCTCCGCAGGGCATGTAGGGGCCGGCCTGGGCCATGGCTCCGCCCACAAGGGCGGCGCTGAGAATGAGTCCCTTCATGATGAATGCCTGATTCACGAAACGAGAGGGGGCGTACAGGTGGGCTGAAAATGAGTGACTGGATTCAAATGAGTGTGGTGGCGTAAAGCCGTGAAAGAGTGTCGGGGAGAAAAAGAAGGTTGAGACGATGGGGGCGAAAGAGTCAAGACCACCGCTGAGAGATCACGACTTATGGACTTTATATTCAGGTTGACTCCTGAACTCAAGATTTCTCTTCCACAATCTCGCAATGTAACCGCGGTGCCGTCTGGCCGGAACAGTGCATATCGAGATCCCTGTCGTGCGGATGTGATTCGTGGGGCCACTCCCTCCGGCTAATCGCCCCATGGGTGACGTGAGGGACACCACAGTCAGATTGTGGGCACGCGGTGCGCGATCTTGTGGTGAGACTGGGATATTGCCTGCTCGCCCTTCATTTGGTTTGCGCTCCTTCATTTCCATCTGGCGTTCTGGAGTGTTCTGGCGGTTCGTCCGATGTGTTGGCTCGTCGGGTTGACATCCGGAGCGGGTGGAGGGATCGAAGTTGCGGATGGGGCAATACTGGGTCAACCATGCGCCAAAATGAGCGCGTTGCTTTCAAATCAGCGCAACTCCCTGAAGGTTCCCGAGCAGACTTTCCGGCACACATGTCTTTTTGAGTTAAGGTTAAGTGTCTCAATTTGACGTGAAGGCGTGCACGATCTAAGCCTGTCTCACCACCCGCACCGACGCCGAAACGTCAAAAATGTCTTCACCTGTCACATCGCTTCTGTTTTCTGTTGGCCGATCGGTCAAAAGTCTTGGCTTCTGCTGCCGAGGACGATCATTCTGGGGCAGAGTCTGGCCAGGCCTGCGTGCCGCCAGGCCGTGCCGGATCCGAAGGGGGCCAGTGGGTCCCCACGAGCCGGTCTTCCGAGATGTTTCGGGTTTGAGTGGTTTATTACTTTGACTTTTCTTCTCTCACCGTCGACGGCCCACGCACCACTTTGGGGAGAAGCCGCCCTACGGGTGCAGGGTTCTCCCATGGCTCCCTGCAGAAACCCATTTCTTTAAAATGAGTTACCAACCGACATTCCAACGTCTCCGGTCCGCAACTCGCTTTTGGCGGATCGTTCCGAACGGATTTTCTGTCTCTGTGAAGAAGGTAGGGTTCTTTATCAGCTTGGTCCCCGTGAAGTCAAAACCGAGGTTTCTGAGAGACTTTTTTCAATGCATCTTCAATTGCACGCGACGGGGCTCTCAGCACTGGTATTGGTATTGAACGTAATACAATTTGGACCTTGAGGTCGACACGTTTTACGACGATGACTTCATGACTCCGTCGATTTCTCACGTCGCGATGCTCAGCTGTCCTGGAAAACGCCACCACGTTTAGTCTGGTTTCAGCCTCTCCCTCGCAAATTTCAGAGACAGACAACAATTGATTGTTTCCATCGCCTCCTTCTCGGGGCTGGGACGGCTGCTTTGAATTGACGAGCCTCTATCGCATCCCAAGACATAAAGAGCTAGGTTAATTCCTTTGCCACGTTCATCCTGTCCTCAACATTTTCGCATCACATGCCAAACATAACTCAACTTGAAGATGTAGGCTTCGACCAGACGTCAAGTGTTGCTGTCGTGCGTGGTCATTGTCTGTCTCTGGTCATGGAGTCAACAGTTAAGCACTGAAGGCTTGAACCTTCATGACCCGTCAAGTCCTAAAGACACCCACGAGTAATGAGAAGTCATCGAACTTGTGTGTCGTCTTGTCTCATCTCGCTTTCGTGCATCGCCCTAGCGGCGACGTCCATAGATCCGCGGCATTCCCTGTGGCTGCTTTGCACACTGAATCATCGTAGTGAACTCAATCAACGAAGGGAGTAGATAGATCGTAACCCTCGGGAAAGTTCGCATCATCTCATCGAAACCGGTGTGAGAGACTCTGCTAACAACATTCCATCCTTGCTACTGAACTTGATGTCGTAGTTGTGTCACTGACCGAGACAAATCAGGAAAAGACCTGGGTCTGTGGAACTGGGAACATCGGGAAGAGGCTGGGCGGCGAGCTGATGCCCCTGCTTGGTTAGTCACTGCCCCTTTCGAGAGTTTCAGGTTTATTTCCGAGTTCGTGAATTTATGCTCATTATGTCTCCGGTCTACCATGGGCCCCTAAGCTGTATCGGATGAGAACTTGTAAGACATGGTCAAAAGTAGTTTCCCCAGCTCATAATCCGCTTTCGCGAACTTACTGGTGCTTAGAAAGCTCGACACGTGAGTCGTTGAGTTCCCATTTATCTTGATGGGCTGTGGACCATAGCGTCGGCCTCGTGCAACAACATGTTCCACGGCTCTCTGTACAGTGTCTATCGAGTACTACTAATACCATTCTGGAATGAATGAATACCTTGCCCCAGCTCTCTCAGCAGCCGTTAATCCCCTGGCTACGCTCCAGCAGCAAGCAGTACTTCCACCTTGAATCCCACCAGCCCCTCTTTGGCTATTAGCTCCGCTCTGGACCGTAACGCCTAATCCCCTCAGACGTCTCCAAGAGCCGGCGCACAACTAAGCTTTGAGATCACCTTCTCTGAGTATTTCAGTGTACATAGACTTTCCAATGGTGGAACTGGTATTGGTTGTTGATCCAGCAACGAATTTACCACCGTTTTACTTAATGTTCACTATAGCTTCCCACACCTTTGATTTGTTCGCGTTCGTATCCTAGGTGTAGTATAGTTTGCAATTGGATGCCTCGTCGGACGGCTTCCAGTTGCTCTTGAGTAATGAGAATCATGAAGGTTCTCACAGCCAAGATGGGTTACCGCGAACTGCCCAAAGACAAACGATAAGAGCAGAGACATGCTTATGCCAAGATTTCCAGGAACTGGCTATCCGCAATATCAGCAACAAATTCCCGTCGCACCATTATCGGGAGTGGTTGATTCTTCCAGAAAGAACCTCTATCCACGGACGTTCGACGAGCCAGCCCAAGGCTTATGCACGCATCAAGGCGCAGAACTCGTTTGTCTTTTGTTCTTTTCTTTCTAGAACTGGCCAGGTTGACAATTTGGCTCGTCAGGTATTGGTGAAACGCTCTTCATGAAGGTGCCTCTAACATGGGCAGTTATGATTGTTGATATGCCATTGTAATCAAGAATTAACCTTCGATTTTGGAACTTCTCTGAGGTCAAAACGAAGGCCAGAGGAGCCAGATGTGCGAGATTACAAAACAGATCCTCTCACATTAATCCCTCTTGACGCCAAGAACCCCAACTCGTCGCATACCCAGCACACATACAAAACAGACCACCATCATCCACCCAAACATGGTCCAAAACGCGACTCGATATCCCGTCATCAGAGCGTCGGGCGACGACTTGTCCACGTACGAAGACTCCCGGGTCACAGACGAAGCAATGACCTGCGTCACGCTCATGCCTATCGCGGCACCGAGCTGTGCGCAGGTGTTGAATACGGCGCCACCCAGAGCCTGCATGTGTCGCGGGAAGACGTCCGAGATGATGAGAAGGCCGACGGTGAAGAGCAGATCGCAGCTGATTGGGGTGAGGATCTAGGTCACAGGCATGTCAGTCGCTTCGCAAAGATGGCAGCAGCAGCAGCAATTAGCGGCCGTTTCTCGTGCTCACCTGCGCGAAGAATGCATTCTCCCAATACAGTTGGTTGGTCTGAACCAGAGCCATGAGAAGCGGCGCAACAGTGCTCATTGCAGACGAGATCAACAGCATCCATAAGACCGGCATGCGGTGCACGAAGATTCCCGTGGCGATGCTGGTGAGAGCGCCGGCGACGAGGGACGGTACGACTTGCAGCGACGCCTTGATTGCGGAGGCTTCCTGGACTTGCTGGAAACTGGGGTTTCTCGTCAGCGACGCTGGCATTTGAGATGGGATGGATACGTGAACCTACAAGAGACTGCTGTATAGCTCCATGCAGCTGGTCAAAGCGTTGGTGAGAAGAACCATGACGCAGCAACTGGTGAAGACGTGGCTTTTCCACAGCGAGTTGGGAATCAGAGCTGTGCGATTCGTTGTGACTTGGCGGTGCATCCAGCCAATGAAAGTTGGGATCGAGCAGCCTGCTATGGCCAAAAGGGCGATGCTAGATGGTTTATGAATGTTGTTAATATCGGCTGATAGCGACCTGGGAATCGTCAGGCAAAGTACGGTGACCGCGATGGACTAGACACTCACGCCAGGACATAAGACAAAGACGCCAGCCCCGTGCTGGCCAAGACGACACCAATGCAGTCAATCTCGTGTACCAGTCTCTTCCAGATGGATGGACCTGTCTTTGACCTAGCATCCTGCGGCAAAGCCCAAATGCTCAGCAAAAACAGTGCTCCACTCGCAGCTGCAGCGAGGTAAAACGCCGGCCGCCATCCCACGGTATCAGTAAAGACTCCGCCCAGCACCAGACCAAAACAAAACCCGAGCGGCTGGGCGAAACCCATGAATGCGAACCCCATGTTGCGCGGCCGGCCCTCTTCCACGTTGTTTGAGATGATCGATATGGAAGACGGGGTGATGATGGCGTTCGTGACGCCCTGTAGCGCACGGAAGGCGATGATTTCGCCCCCGGACCGCGCCAACCCGCAGGCCATGGCGAACACGGCGCTGAAGAAGGACCCGACCAGATTCACGCGCTTGTTCCCGACGACGTCCGCGACAGAGCCCGCCAGCAGCAGGCATGAGCCCGCCGTGAGGAAGTAGCTGGAGCTGGGCCAGACGAGGAGGCCCTCCGCCAGGCCGAGGGTGGCTTGCATGGACGGCAGTGCGACGACAATGATGCCGTTGCAGAAGCTGCTGAAGAACAGCTGGCCGCAGACTTGTGCGATGACCATGGCGGCTCTCGCTTTCGAGAGGACCACGGCCTCCGCCGGCGCCGTCGTGGGCTCGACAGGGCCGTGGGCGACCAGCGGCACATTGACGCTCGCCGGAACTTCGTAGCTCTTTCTCAGTGCAGCGTGTGGTGTTGAAGCCGCGGGCTCGAACGTTGCCAACTCCGTGGCTGTCTGTGTCGCCATGACTATTGGTGAGGCGGGTGTTGGTCGGAGAGGGCTGGCGGGTAATGGATGCGACCTTGATGAGATGCTGCTTGGCAGGCAGAAGCAGACATTCAAATACGTTACTGGACGCAGCTTGACCGACTTGAGTCATTTGCAGGGGTTTTTGAATCCTTCAGATCTCGCGTGTCGTTATCTACGCCCTACACACGACACGTCACGTGATTTTAGGCGAGGAGTGTTTTGCTGAGTTCCATAGATCATTCAATAGCTACGATGAAGTCCGAATGACTTGCTATTAAGAAGCCTTAAAGATTGATCTATAAATTCAAGCAGAAAAACTGCTTGATTAATCTGACTGTTATTCCGATAGATATGGAGAAACCCACCAGACCAAACCTACCGAATTTCGTGACGACGGACTCGGGAGTGTGGGGCCGAGAGCTTCACAGGCGGCCCCGGTCCTCAGGGAATTTGGGACGGAGCCGAGTGCGGCGCCGCTCTCCGAGCCTACGATTAAACGCATTGCGCCGGTAGCGATTAGTTAAAAAATGATCCGAGTGGCGGCAACAGTGCCCCGATCATTTGCGCCTTCGCGTCAACAAATTCACAAGCTAGCAATAGCTTCCTGCATACCGCGTGCCCACACTCTTCGCGATCTCTTCCGAGTGAGAGGAGCAATCGCAACGGAACCTGAATTCTTCCAGATGGGCAGACTGCGGGAGCCGAAACCTGCGAACTCGAGTCAGTCCCGTCCCAAAAGTTCCCAAGAAGCCTCGGTTTCGAAACAATCGATAAGCTGATAAGACAGGGATGTACGTACCACTTTGGACGATTGCGGTATCGTTCCTGCAGCAGTGCAGCTGAGGGTGGGACGGGCCCCGCTTAGCGCAGATGGCACCATCAAATGAGAAATCTCACCTTCCGAAATGGAGTCGCGATAAGACAGGACGCCGAAATTTCTTCTCACTCGCGCCGCCTCTTTCTTCTGTCTGCGACGTCGTCCACCTTTGTTCGATCCCCTTTCACGCCCGCCATGGCCCAGAGCCGCATGAACCAGAGATCGGCGTAGGACTTAGGTTTCTTTCCACTTGTGCTCGGTGCGCCCTCTTCCTCCACGCCCAAATCCCGTCCCTCAGGCCTTTTCCGATCGCGGCGTTTCAAGTTACGTAAGCCTGTGTTATCGCGACACAGCTCAACGGCGCGAATCATTGTCGGGCGCGGCCAATCTTTGCGTTCCTCCCCTCGCGTCTCACTGCCTATCAGACCTCGGTGAGAGAGGTGAAGGATTCCCTTGGCTTGCGGTGTGCAGCAAATCACAGCCGCGATGAGCCGCAGCACCGAGACCATCCCGTTCCCGGGCGCCAAGTCCCCGGGCATCACCGATGTCACCCGACATGCCTGGATCACCTCGGACGACATCGAGGCGGCGTCCTCCACGCCGCGCGGCGGCCCGTTTGAGCCGCGCGAGGACCACAACGGCGACCTCGTCACGGCCACCGAGGACCGCGATCTGAAGCGCGGCCTCGAGCAGCGCCACCTGTCCATGCTGGGCATCGCCGGCGCCATCGGCACGGGCCTCTTCCTCGGCCTCGGCGGCGCCATCCAGACCGGCGGCCCGCTCGGCGCCCTCCTCGGCTACGCCACCGTCGGCCTCATCGTCTGCGCCGTGCAGTTCGCCCTCGGCGAGGTCTCCGCTCTGCTCCCCGTCACCGGCTCCTTCGTCCGCCACGCCGAGTTCCTCGTCGACCCCGCCCTCGGCTTCGCCATCGGCTGGAACCTCGTCTACGGCAACATCCTCTCCATCCCCTCCGAGATCACCGCCATCTGCGTCCTCTTCGAGTTCTGGACCGACCTCAACCCCTCCGTCTTCATCGTCGTCTTCATCATCCTCACCTTCGTCGTCGGCATCGCCTTCGTCCGTGTCTTCGGCGAGGTCGAGTTCGTCTTCGCCCTCCTCAAGATCCTCCTCGTCATCTTCCTCATCATCCTCGGCCTCGTCATCGACCTCGGCGGCGTCCCCGGCACCCCGCGCATCGGCTTCCGCTACTGGCAGGACCCGGGGCCCTTCGTCGAGCACATCGCCACCGGCAACTGGGGCAAGTTCCTCGGCTACTGGGGCGTCATGACGAGCGCCGTCTTCTCCTTCGCCGGCGTCGAGTCGCTCGCCATGGCCGCCGCCGAGACGCAGAACCCGCGCCGCGCCATCCCCCGCGCCTGCAAGCGCGTCTTCGCGCGCATCGTGCTCTTCTACATGCTCGCCGTGCTCGTCGTCGGCATGCTCGTCGCCAGCAACGACACCCGCCTCGACGACGCGTACGGCACCGCCGCGCAGAGCCCCTTCGTCATCGCCGCCTCCGCCGCGGGCATCCCCGCCATCCCCAGCGTCGTCAACGCCGTCGTCATCACCTCCGCGTGGTCGGCGTCGAACCAGAGCTTGCTCGCGGGCACTCGTGTGCTCTTCGGTCTCGCGCTCAAGGGCCAGGCGCCCAAGATCTTCCTGCGCACGACGGCGTGGGGCACGCCGTACATGTGCGTGCTGCTGTTCACGGCCTTCATGTTCCTCAGCTTCATGAGCCTGTCGAACGGCGCGCTGACCGTGTTCTGGTGGCTGGTGGACCTGACGGCGGCGGGTGTGCTGGTGTCGTGGTCGGCGATCCTGCTGAACCACCTGCGCCTCAAGTCTGCAATGAGGAAGCAGAACATATCCATGGAGAGGCTGCCTTGGCACAACTCGTGGACAGGTAAGACATCTGTTGGTTTTGCATCGTATCCTTGCTAACAACATTGCGTTTCAGTCTACACCTCGACTGTCGCGCTCTTCATGTGCATCACCATCCTTCTCACCAGCGGTTTCGAGGTGTTCACCAAGGGCAACTGGAGTGCCAGCGGCTTCGTCTCTTCGTACCTGTAAGTTCCCACCCCGCTGCTCTTCTGTTGCAGGCTTTCTGACTGACTTGCCAGTGACATCCCCTTGGTCCTCGGCGCCTACCTCATTTACAAGTTCGTCAAGAAGACTAAGGTCGTGCCTCTGGAGAGCATCGCGCTGCACGATGCCTTCGACCAGGCCGACGCGTACCCCGAGGAGCCCGAGGTCAAGAAGACGGGGCCCATTCGCTTCGTCAGCTGGATTTGGGATTGAGATGGGTTGATGAGAGATCTCAACGGCCATTTACATTGTAGACAATATTCAACACTTCACCTATATAAAGTAATGAGAGCGCATGACTAGATAGATCATGACATAATAGCAAGCAAGGTTTCAACACTGTAAATCGTTTCGAGCTGATTTCTCTGTGAGTGGCTGTGGATGCCAGGTAGCGGGCTATGCAGCATGACATGAACCAAGTTCCGCGGCGCATTCTTCTCGCCAAGGCCAGTCTCCCATATCCGCTGTTCATCGCAAGCCTCAAACTTGGGAGGACCTTTGAGTATCCCAGTCCGCCCGTTACTATGGCCATGCAGGCTTTTCGTGCACTTTTGAGATTTGACTTTTGACTTCTCGCGATGAAGATGGAAATGACAACAGAATGATCGAACTGGCCGGTGTTTTGCCCAGTCCGGCCTGTCTCCTCCGTGAGGATGATAGCGTCTCGGTATGATACTAGCGACCGGCGACGAAACATTATAAATGGGTTGTACATTTGAACTTAGGCGGCGGACGTCTTCGTGGCTTGACGCTGGGGCATTCGAAGTGACCCTCGACTGCTGGGAACCCGCGATATTCTGTCACACTGAAGATGCTGTAATGCTTGTGCTCTCTGCTCTCTGCCTGCTTTGCTGACTATCTAGCCTTTCCTTTGCTCTTCACTCAAGAACCACACCCGTGGAAAGAAGGGCTGAGAAGCACACCAACAGACAACTAGACAGTCGAGAGGAGCCGGCTTTTGGAAGCTCTATCAAGTTCAACGCATCTACAGGGTCTGGCGTGACATAGGTTGAATGGGCAGCGGACTTGGCACACGACTCTAAGCCGCACTCCAACCAAGAACGGGTGCGCCGGAAGACGCGATCTCATGAGTTTTACGGAGCTGCTGGCTGTCTTTAAATGTCGAGGATGTGAGGTGCCCATTAGAGGGAAATTTGGCCGGGGTTCTCGATGTGGCATTTGGCGAAATAAAGGGTAAGAAAGCTTGGCAGCCATCTGTTTATTGGTCTAATGGTTGCCGTTAATCTCTCTGTATGAGACGGGCGAGGTTGACGGAGGCGGAGCTGCATATTTCGTTGTGCGGAACAGGGCGACATCCCATGCGTGGGCGTTCTGGACTCGACTTATACTCGGGTTGGCTGGCCAAACCGTCCTGGAAACATGCATACAGAGGTGGAGCAGTCGCACGATGATGCGAGAGTGGCTCGAGGTCTCTCGGTTCTTCTTGCAAGAGACACCGCTCGGAAATGCAGGTCAATGCTGCGCAACCCATCCGGTTGACAGCAGGACAAAATGGAGGAAACTAAGGAAGCGACTTGGAAGGACAGAAAGCGTCGTAATAACGATTTGCGCTGGTGGTGGTGTTTCAGTGGCGGAGGTGCTCATCTATTGTCAGAAAACAAAGTATACACCAACATCTATCATCATGATCCTAGCCACCGCCGCCGACCTTAGCCGACTGAGATGTCGCTTTTTTTCAGACGGGCAACTCGGTTAAACTTCGGGGAAGCTCTGGCTTAAAACCGGTTTACTGATCCAGCTCCGTCCTATGGTGACTCTGCCTCTGAGCGCTGTGAAGAAGCATGCCAGTTGGCGAGACGAGCTCGTCGACCTTGGCCGACTGAGATGTTGCCTTTTTTTTCGGTGGAGCAACTCGGTTAAACTTCGGACAAGCTCTAGCTTCTCATCGGTTGACCAGCCCCTTCCTGCGCAGTAATCTTGCCGTGGTTGAGCCGTTTAGCGCTGCAAAGCGGATTGAGATATGGCTTTTTTTTTTTTTTTTTTGGCGATGAGCAACTCGGTTAAACTCCGGGAAATATCAGCGCTCTCCTCGGACAGTTGGCGGGTGCAAGACTTGTCGTTGGTTTTGGCGCTGAAGATGGCGTACTCAATCGCGCGAAGGATCGTGCTCGTTGCAGGTACTTTGGCGATAGTACAGCTGCGTATCCGCCCGTACCTGGCGACCTTCGGCGCGCCTGGGGCTCCGCACGGGCGGTGGGCCGCTCCCCTACGGTCCCACGTCGCATCTTGGAGTTCTGGGCAAGGTGTGCAACCCGGTAGGGTGGGCTTGGCCGAAGTTTCCCCGTCATCCTCCCGCCTGGCGGAACAATCGGATCTTCTCCGTTGTGACGCATTGTGACGGCGGCTGTCGCCGCGAGCGAGACGGCTGGCATGTTACGCAGCTGTGTCGAGCGATGATGGAGCGCTGCTGAGGAATCTTGTCTTGACTGTGCGGAGGAAACGGTCGGTCGAATGTGCCTCGTCACCCCGCAGTTTTCGTACTGTGCGCGGTACTTTCGGTGAAGGTCCACGCCTCTGAGATCTGCACGGGCCATGCGTTCGTTGGCCAAGCCCCCCTTGTGCTTGGCCACATCCCCTGATCCCTGTGCAGACATTTCGGTGGACAAGAGGTCGAAGCCTGGTGAGTGGCGTGGCGTCATACGAGACATGCCAGCTCACGAGGCCGAGGTCAGATGTGGTATCTCAATCGACACCCTCACAATGCTGCTGCCCTCTCAGGAGAACCCCAGAGACTTCATCACGCCCGTGTTTAAATGACCTATGCAAGCCCTTCCAGATATCTCCTACCATCCGGAGGAGTTCAAGGAAGCAGTGACGGCCATGCTACCCAAACCTCGGAGGCTGAAGTATTCGCCAAAGACCTATCGCTTTTAATCGTGTTGTTCACTACCACTTGCTGTGTCTCCTTGTTGAGTACGGAGTTCCGATTTGGATGATCCAGTTTATCTGGGAGTTCCTTTCTCGACGCAGCATCACTGTTCGCCTACGTGGCAAGCTTTCGAACAAGTTTTAGATCAAGATCGGTGTTCCTCAGGGTAGCCCTCTCTCTCCTATCCTCTTCGTGTTCTTCACGATACCCATTCTCAGGAGATTGAGGGAGAGCCGGACTTTAGAGAGCAGGGGCGATATGACCATCTTCCAACTTTTCGACCTGGTCATCACAGGCTACGTCGACGACATCACCATTCTGCTTGCTTCCTCTTCCTATGAGTTGAATTGCGAGGCATTGGCACAGGTGTACCGTCGTTTGACGAGATTTACGTCGCTGCATGGCACCGAATTCAGTGCCGACAAGACGCAGGTCATTCACTTGTGCCAGTCGCGCAAAGCCCCGCCCATCGTCAACGTCATGCCGAATGTTTCGGGGTTTCCTACAGAGGCCAAGGATGATGCAATAAAAGTACTCGGATTGCATCTGGATTATCAGCTTAAGTGGAACGTCCACATCGCACATGTAAGTTCGCCCTTTCAAACCAGATTCCTGTTCTATCACCAACTTACTCTTTACAGACCCTAGGGTCAGGCAAAAGATGTATCAGATGCGGCGTGTTTGTGGATCTACCTGGGGTCCGGATGTCTTAAAGCTTCGACACCAATACATCACCAGCGTGAGGCCTATCTTTGCCTACGCCTGCGCCCTCTGGTACGTGGTCCGCAGGACCAAAGGAACTAGGTGCAAGTGGTCACTATGCCAGGCCCTAGTCAACAAGCTGGAGACTGAGCAAAGCCAGTGTCTGAAGCAATTTTTTGGTGCGTACCAACGCGTATCGGGCGACATCCTTTGCAAGGAGTTCTTCGTCGAGAAGCTCTGCGTGTTTCTCGCTGGATGTGCGATGAAGCACCGGGTGACGAACATCGACACGCCCGAGGGCCAAGCGCTGTTGCGGACCTGGCTGTTTGTGGCCAACCGCCGTGGCCTCACGGCTGAGGTTATGGAAGCGCATCCGCTGAATGTCGCGTACCGCGAGGCCAAGGCTCTGGTCTGGATGGTGGCGGATGACGAGCTCCAGCTGCGGATCAGAGCGGACCCGAAGCTCGCCAAGAATCCTGCCCTGCAATGGCTGAGGCGGAAACAGCTCATCAGGGACGTCGTGAAGAAGATGTCACATTTCAAGTCGCAGGACCTCTGGCAAAAGTTCTTCATCCGTTACCTGAGCCAAGCTGCTGCCTTCAACGAAATCTGCCCGGTCGTTCAAGGAATTTGGGGGCAGCACAACCTCAGGATCTGAGTGAACATGCCCGAGGCTCAGAGCACAATCTTACTCCACATGCGGACGGGATTCAATGGGTTGAACGCCACACTACACTTCATGGGGGTGAGTTGTTTTGCTTTCTCTGGTTGTTGCTCAGCCCGCCGGCTTCCTCTTATCAACTTCTGAACTTCGGCTGGCCCCGTCTCACATGTGCCCATGTGGCAAAGGTGCGCACAATGCGAATAAGGTGCGCACAATGCGAATAAGGTGCGCACAATGCGAATAAGGTGCGCACAATGCGAATCACTCGTTCCTCCATTGTAAAATGTTGGAGGATGCCCTCAAGCACCACCGGAAGGCTTTTTCCGAGTTAACGTTCGAAAAGCTCGTTACGCACCGACCCAGGTTAGCTTCAGACTTGGCCATCCCTTACTTTGGTATTCCACAGTTCCAATGGACGAAGCACGTGCTAAACCCAGCATTTGGCGACTTGCAGGAGGAAGAGGAGGAGGGAAGCGTGAGCCCTTCGCCGCCATGGATAACCAAGGAGATCTTTCATTTTCTGCGTATAGCTAGTTCTGGTAGTGTTCCGTCGCCAGTGAGCAACTCCTTCGATGTTGACGTGCGTTCGCACTACACTGACTGGCTGAAGCAGTCCAAGCCTTCTGTCGACCAGGCTCAAGTCTTCGGTAGGGACTGGCTGTCCAATTGCTGAGGGCCTGACCTGAAACCAACTGGTCTCGAGGCAGTTCTACAGTCGCCAGCAACTCCCACGATGTCAGTGAGCCACAGCCCGCAGTGAGAAGATGGTCTTTGGCTGAACGACCCTGGAGCAGTTGGGCCTGGCCACTTGCTGCCTACGCCGTCCTACTAACGACGTCGTCAGAGTAGTTTAGGCGCAATGGCCAGGCTTAGCAGCAAAAGCAGCCACCTCTTCTGGTGAGGTTCGCCGCGGCACTTGGGTTGGCCTTCAGGACTGCGAGGCAGGACGTTGCTACAGGTATGAGATATCTTTAGCCGTAGGCCTTTGTAATTTTGTTGACTCTCGAATATGAGTCATCCTATCCTCGGGGCTTTGTATGTTAAGGGGCGTCGTCTTGCGCAGAAAGGCTGACTCTGTGGGCGCTATCGATCTCGTCTTGGGGTGTGCCTCAAGTAAAGTATCGTTTACCTTACGTATTCATCTATCATCTGCTAGGTATGTCACACCTTGTAGCCCTGGGACATGAGGCTCCATAGTTTGAACAGGAGGTAACACATCGTGACATTGACTCTGCCAGACGGCGTGGGTGGCTTGGTTGTAGGTATGCCGCTTGTGTGATACTCTGCGCTCACATACCTGTCTCGACAGGTGGTGGTATTGACTTAGGATTGAGGATGAGGAATGGGCTCGCGGCTTGGCGTCATATAAGTCATCGAACCTTGTAGGATGAGATTGCTGGCTGCGGCTGACATGTTCTCCAGGCAGTATTGTCTTGAGTACGTAGCCAAGATAAGCTTTTCCGTGGCTGGAGACCTTGCGAAGCCAACTCTGGTACGTGTGTTCCTTTTTTTTCTTTTCTCTTTTTAACTGTTTTTTTCCCTTTCTCTCTCACTCCTTTTGTTTTTCTCTTTCTCTTTTTCTTCTTCTTTTGGGTCTGCTCATGGGAAGCGAATGATTTTCGTCAGCGCAGTGAGTCACGCGGGCGATGCCGTCGACCTTGTTGGCAACGAAGCCCTCGGTGTAACACATTCCTTGAAATATGTGCGTGCAACCTTCGTCAGTCGCAGACTTTGGGTTGTGACTCACGAGCAATTGGAGGTGCCTCCGGGTTCTTCGGAGATAGCTTTATCCGCTCCATCTCCTGTCTTTAAAAGCTTACCTAGCCCGCCTCCTCCATGGTCCATGCACCCTTGTCTTGTTTTGCTTCAATCCATCCACTACGTGCACTCCGACTCCCATTGACAACATTCATCCAATAAACGCTCAATATCATGATTCATTTTTTTCGATCTTCCCCGCGAAGTGCGGGACTTGATTTACGCGCAATGCGTCTACTCCGATGGCGGCTACATCTTGGATTTTGACAAGAACAAGCTCAAGTGCGCTAATGGAGAATCGATCGATCTCATGCTCACCTGCAAGCGGGTTGCGAGGGAAGCTATGGGTATACCTTTATCAACTAATACTCTCAACTTTTCGGCTGTCTGTTCAGAGGAGCATCGAGTTACAGCTGGACGCTTTGATAATTTCTTGAATATTTTACACCAATGGCAAGGCGCCAAAGTGAACGACATCTTTCCGGACACTATCATCATCCCTGACGACATATGGAACGAACTTTCAGAAATCAACCCCAAATTCGCACCATACGTCGAACTACTCAAACAACGAACCCAATGCTTGGCAAGTTTCAGAAGATGGACGTCGTCAACTGGTCTCTAATCCCAAACCAACAATAGGGCCGCCCGGATCCTGCGGCGAAACACCATCGACATTTCGCAAGTGGGTGTGTTCTGTCCTGCAGACTCTTTGGAAGCACCGACATCGTTTCGGCGAGGAAAATTTCGCTCTTTTTGAAGCGGGGTCGGGCTGGGGTCCGGGTTCTTATAGAAAGACCCAGATTTCAAGGCTTGTCAACGTCAATCTCGATCCGTGGGAGATTCCATCCTCCTCGAAGGCAGTTGATGATCTTATATAGAGCCTGGGTGAAACCTTTGAACATCGATTTTCCGAGACGTGGGACTCCAGCCTTCATGGTGATCCCTATGACAAGAGTCAAGTCAAGCACCACTACTCTGCTGCGGCTGTCGCTGTACGTTTCCTGGCATGCCTGCCCTTGGCCTGTCGCCTGAACATACGGAATATCGTCCTCGATGAGAACCGGTACGCCGTTGGTCGTGCTGAGAGTCATGGTTTGGGTCTTATCCCATACTGTCAAGAAAACCCGCGTCTTCGTGTGGAACGTCGAGCGAATATGTGGCGGACTGTGTTTCAGTCTATGACTGGAAATCGAGAGCCGGGGCACACTGTTCCTTACAAAAACCAAGAGATGGAACATCTCTATGCGCCATCAATTTCAGATAGTGTGGCGGTGTGGGTGCTTGAAGCGCTAGAGCTCGAACGCGCCGGCATGCCCGCTGGCTCATTTTCTTTGGTCTTTGAGGGAGACTCGATTTGTCCGCAGATCTTTCAAAACGTCGTCCAACGTGATGCCGCATGGCAGGCAGCCGTTGACCTTTGTTTAGAGCGCAAGATTCTGCCCGCGTTGTCTTGGGGCGAGAGGCGAAGCGACCCAAGGAATAACATACGGTCACGCGCGCTCGGGGAGTATCCTGGCAGAGATAATATGTGGTACTTGTTTGAGAACTTTCCGCAAGCAATACGCGACATTACATCTGGCAACTCCATCGTCAGATGCAACTTCGATGTGGGCAAAGCTTTGGACCCAGAGGTGTTGGTCAGAGAGCACAGATACTGGAAAATGGATGATTGGAAGGAAGGCTGGTGGAGTCACAATCCTGAATCCTTTCAACCGGACTCGGGGAGCTGGCTTCAGCTCCTCTGCGACAATAGTTACCAATCGGATCTACCACTTGATTAAACCACTAGAAGACCTCGACAGATACTGTACATTCTTTGACCGTGGGGCAAAGGGGGAGGAGGGGAGGAGGGGAGGAGTGTTTGTCTATGAATGGAATTTGTACGCGGAAGAACAGAGTTTTGGAGATGGAGATGTGAAGCATTTGTTACATTTTCTAGGCAGACTTTGAGTAAAGTAGTATCAAAAGATCTAATGACAATGGGTTGTGTGCCAATGGAGCGCCGCAATACGTGATGTAGAGGTCGCTTGGCACGACTAAATCACGGGTCTAGACCTCTCTGCTGATGATACCTATTCGCGCACAGACCAAAGACGCGCCGAGAAGTCGATAGTGAGGTGTCAACGGCCATTGGCTTCCAGCTAAGGAATTGAGATCGAGTATACCCCACCCAGGCAATGGGGTGCTTGTCACAACAGGCTAGCTATCTGTATACGGTATACTGTATGCTCAGAAGACAATGATTTCTTTCTGAGTCTAGGAGCCAGCCGTTGAGGGAAGTCTCTCAATGTCAGAAGCGTAGCCATATTATCCGGTAAGTTTTAGGCAAAAGGTTCGACGTGATGCACAGTAAATTGAGCAGTTGAACGAATTGACAATGCGATAAGGTATCTGATCCACCCGCACTTTCGAGGAAAGTCGAAGACAAAAGTGAAAAAAAGAAAAAAGAAAAAAAGAAGAAGAAGAACATTCGATATCATAGTCCTTGCTCCCCCCTGTAAATAAGATGAATTTACGGCCACTACATTGAGGCCATCTGTTGCAGAAATTCCCCGACTGCCCTGGCAGATTTGTCCGTTGGGACATTTCCCATGTGAGGTTTTTCCAATGCGACTGTATCATGAGTCAAAGCTTTTGGAAGGAGGTTTCTTGCCCTGACCAGGTTTCCATGTTGCGCAGCCTGTGGTGTTGTGTCAGGTCGTCTTGCGAATGGTGTCTAGTTTCAGCTGGAGGGGCTATGGTTGGGTGTGGGCGACCTCTGGCTTCTCTCCCATAGCCGAAGACGCGTGACCGCTGATCAAGCTGTCTTCCGGCGTGTACATGACTTTCGTATCAACTCCGTCAGTTTAACCAGTTGATAAAACAGCGCCAAATACTTCAGGATGCAGACAGAAATCCTGTAGCAGACTCGTCTTGCGGTCTTGAGAGTCTTGAGAGACAAGACTAGCCTTCGGTAATGCAAGACTCTGCGTGAGACGTCTCAGAACCCGACATCGCGCAGAAAGGAGCCAGCTGCTTCAGACAGTCTGGCAAATAGCCCGTCTTCGTGTCCACGGCATGCGGTCCAGCTAGATCACATTCATGGTTCGCTGGATTTTCCTGTCCGTCATCTGCAAATCCGCTCCTGGGTTGAAAGTCCCAGGGGCTCTTTGCAATGCAATCAGTTGTTTTAAGTGACGATGCTGAAGTCGAAAGTCAGCTTGTGAAGGGTCAGCTACGCAACTTATCAGTAAAAATACTGAGTGGGACGGGTTGAAGTGAAACCCAATCTTGGAGTGTGCTTCCATATTGTCAGTGACCAACTCGCACGCCTCTTGGTCCAAGTCTCTTGAAGCCGTTCTGATACGAGCTTGATGAAGACCCGACACGCGACTTGACACTGTAGTTTCTGTGACACTTCTAAGCGCAGTGTTGACACTAAGCAGCCCAAATCAAATGAGCTGGAAACAGTTCCAATGGCCGCGGCCGACTTTTACCACCCTCAGCCTCAATTTTCTTACCCCTCAGTTTTCACAGCTAAGGAACCTCTACGTGGTTGATCTTGTATCTCTGTGAGAACAGTCTATGAGCAACCCACGTACCACATACTCAGAAGGATCGGTAACATGCCGTGTTACCTATTGAAGCGACGTCTCATGACCCTAAGAAATAGATCACATCCAACCTTCATGTTCAGCGTCTCCAAAGACGATCGGCTCTTCCGAAGATGATTCGAGAAGAAAGCTTGTTGAAGTCCCAGGAAATTCGACTAATGATGTTGAATGAGCAGGCTGTCTCGCACCTGTGGCTGAACGAGAAGATGCACTCGTTGCTTGAAAGGTTAGGTCGTTGTTGCAGTGGAGTCTGATGAGAAAGAATCTTCATTTGAGGCTTTCAAGCTCTTCTTCCATTTATTAAGAGGTCTCTGACATGAGGGTAACCGGTTTTGGACTGAGAACAACAGACACGTTCTTTCCTGTAGCGATCATTCTCAATCACAATACCGTTATAATTTATGATTCATCAATCGTCCAGCGGCATGTAGAGCCGTAACCACAATATCTTTTGACAACAACGCCAGAAATGGATTACTTGATCTCGACCAAGCGTGAAACACCAAGCAGAGTGCGATTGCATTCCTTAGCACTTATTCAGACAATCGAGATTGCCTCACTGGCACAAAAATGCAGTAACATCGGTGGGCTTCATGTTGAGAGGTGAGCTGGGAAGTAGATTTCGAGCGAATGATGCTGTTTCTGGGACTGTTGTGGGTATGAGGACGAGCATTTTGGGTTGTGATCTTTTTATAGTCATTGAATTCTCAGTCGAGAAGAAATGGTTTCACGGCGATTGGCGGCCTGCCCCTACTTCCAAGCTGTTGAGCATTGAAGCGGGCGAAGTTGAAAAGCGGCAGTCCACATTGAGTCTACGGCGTGGAGAGATTTTTGTCCCACGGTCAGTAGCATGTTTAAGCCTGCCACGATCATCTGTCAATCGTGGTGGAAGACGCGAGATCGGACCTGCTGAGCAAAAATGAAGTCTTGAAGCCTCAAGGTGTACGTGCAACTCAACCACAAAAGGACCCCTGACTGTTTCACTAAGCAATCGGGAATCTTTTCTCAGTCTGCGTATGTGAGATATTGATGTCGCGATTTTGATTAATGAATCTCCCGGAAAGACTCAGAAACACCCGTCGTGGGAGCCACAATGTCAATTAAACCAGGAGAGCCGATTACGAAAGTCTCGTCAATGCAAGTCAGTCGCCTTGACTAACCCAATTTGGCTCTTCAATTCGACTTGACTTCATCCTCGAAAGTAAACAGACGAAGATGCACATCAAAAAGGATTTGCAGTGCTCCCGGCAAGGCTCGAACTTGCGACCTTTGGATGTGTCCACCTGAGGCAGAGTCATAGACAGTTGCTGTGAGACCAACGCTCTTCCAGCTGAGCCATGGAAGCGAAGGCGTGATTGGCTGGTCAACTCTGTCCCCCAGCTCACCCAATTGAACGGACCTCAATCGCGCGTTAGGGGGGGTCCAATAACGAGCGGCTCTGCGAGAGGTTACGGGGTGCGTGAAGTGGCTTGATTAATCTAGCTACAAGCGCCAGGCGCGCCTAGCTACAAAGTAGTGTGGCTAATCCCTTACATAAAGGTAGGATTTAGGCTAGGGTTTAGGCCTTAGACCTAGGCTTAGTTAACTACTATCTTATACCCCCCTTTTAACTAATACCTCCTATACTCTATAAAGCTATTTTTATCCTAAAATAGTAATTAGATTAATTATATAACTATTAGCTTTATTCT
Organism: Colletotrichum gloeosporioides; assembly: GCF_011800055.1. Lineage (NCBI taxonomy): Eukaryota > Fungi > Ascomycota > Sordariomycetes > Glomerellales > Glomerellaceae > Colletotrichum > Colletotrichum gloeosporioides. The sequence goes on from NW_025544694.1 coordinate 786,862, forward strand.
TAGCTATTTCTCTTATACTTTCTTTTTTATATTAACTTTATTATCCTATTTTATTTCTTAAAATACTTCTAATTTCTAATTCTTAGTTATATATTAATTATAATATAAAACTCTTACTAATTTTAAAGTAATTTTAATATAAACTTAAACTATATAGTCTAATAGTTTAGTTACTTTTAGATTATATAAATTTAGATTAAAAAAACTAATAACTTAACTTTAAAGCTTTAAATTTAAATTAAACTTATAGTAATTAGGTTTAGTTAACTCCTTAATACTAATTAAATAATATAAGTTCTATATTTTATAGTTAAGTTTAATATTTTAAAATAAGTAAAGTTTATAGATTCTTATAAAAATTAATTCTAAGATATATTAATATTTTATATAAACTTAATTAACTAGGATAATTATTAGAAGATACTATAAAGTTTAGTTCTCTTTTTACTTTTATTCTAACTTATACTTTTAAGATCTAATTAAAATTAAGTAAATTAAACTTAAACTTATATCTCTTTTAGTAATTAGTATTATTACGTTTTAATATAGATAAATATTAATTAAGATATCTAATTTAGTAATAAACTTATAACTTAGTGAAGTTAAAGTCTTTAATTACTTTTTAAACTTTTATTATTAGATAACTTCTTATATAGGAGATTTTTATAGTTAGTAATTTAACTTTTAAAAAGAGTGAATTGAGGTGATTAAAATAATATAAAGTCTAACTATAAAAGTTAATTAGTTAGTAAGATATAAAGGAATAAAGTTATTATATATAAGAGAAATAAATAAGTATATAGGACTTAATTAAGATTAAGTTTTAAGATATTATCTTTAGATTAAGACTTATTATTAGTTATAGGTAGTTTAGATAAACTTAGTATTCTAATAAAGTTATAATATTTCTCTACTATTAGTAGTTTAGTGAGGCTATTAGTAACTATTTTATAGGTTAGGATATAATTAATCTTAAAGTCTTTATTATTAATATTATTAATAATTTAGTAATATTTAATCTTAATATAGTATAGTTTAAGTAACTATTTACTTAATAGGTAATTATTAAAAGTATTTATAGAATTTATATATACTTAGAAAGGTAAATAAATAGAGATATTTATCTTTTTAAAGAGATCTATAATATATAGTAAAGTTTTCCCTCTAAGTATTAGATTTATTTACTTAGCTTTATAAGTTAATATAGTTATAAATAATTATAGTATTAATTTCTAAGTAATTAATACTCCTCTATATATAACTATATAGCTAGCTATTAACTTACCTATTCTTTTATAATTAAACTAACTAGTATTATAAAATACTAATAATTTAAGGTTATTAATAGAATAACTTAAACTACTAAAGTAGAGTATTAGTTATTATAAACTATAGAGATATCTTTATATTAATCTTAATAGTTTATTATACTTTTTAGAAGTATATTATTAATCTCTAGTAATTTTATTTATAAGTATTATAATATCTAGTTATATACTATTTATAATCTATTATAACTTACTTAAATTACTTTAATATTTATATATCTTAGTAGGCGTTTTATATTATTCTATAATCTTTAGTAACTAAGTATTACTAAGGGGGTAGAGAACTTAGTTATATTTAGTAATACCCTTCTCTATTAATATATTATTAATATA